>NW_006408565.1:984610-1004221 GCF_000296735.1 Chrysochloris asiatica | reverse complement strand
TCAAAGACTTCACTTTGCTTAGATCCACAATCAACACTCATGGAAGCAGCAGTGAAGAAATCAAACGATGTACTGCATTAAGCAAATCTGCTGTACAAGGCCTCTGCAAAGTGTTGAAGAGCAAAGATGTCAGCTTGAGGACTAAGGTGAGCGTGACACAAGCCATGGTACTTTCAATTGCCTCATATGCATGTGAAACCTGGACAATGAATAAGGAAGACTGTAGAAGAATTGATGCATTTGAATTATGGTGTTGGTGAAGTATACTGAAAGTATCATGGACTGCCAGAAGAATGAACATGTCTGTGTTGGAAGAAGTGCAGCTAGACTGCTCCTTAGAAGGCAGGATGTGAGACTTGGTCTCTCATATTTTGGAGGGTCAGGATGTGAGACTTGGTCTCTCATGCTATCAGGAGGGGCCAATCCCTGGAGAAGGACATCATGCTTGGTAAAGTGGAGAGTCAATGAAAAAGAGGAAGACTCTCAGTGAGTTGGATTGGCACAGTGGCAGCAGCAGTAGGCTCAAATATAACAACTGTGAGGATGGTTAGAGACTGGGAAGTGTTTTATTCTGTTGTACATTTGGTCATTATGAATCAGAACTAACTTGATGGCACCTAACAATAAAACCAGCTGTCCCTTCCCACCCCTTCCTTGAAGAAGTCTGTGTTCTTGGATTTATACCACATCAAAATGGTAGCTTTGGCATCTTCAAGGGACCCAAATTATATTTCATTTCAATGTTCTGTGAGTGTGGGGAACAAAAAAAAAAAGTCTGAAGGCACAAGATCAGAATTTGTAGGGAAGATGAGGTAAGGTTTCACACCAGAATTTTCATAGCCCTGAAGAATGAGCAGGTGCTTTATTGTGATGGGCACAAATCCCTTGACACAGCTTTCCTGGCCTTTTCCTCACCAATGCAGTTTTTAATTTTCAGATAACTTCTTCCTAATAAACCTCCGTGGTTGTCCATCCTGTTTTCTTTGAGAAAATCTATCAAGATTACTCTTTTGGGGCCATGTTAGTTGTCATAACATTCTGAGCTAACCTTTTTGCCTTGAACTGAGCTGGCCCAGGAGATCCCTTCAGAAGTCCCTGTTTTGATTGGACCGTTCATCGAAGTCACCCTCCTAAGACTAAGACCAGTGTTATTGAGAGAACTTGTCTGGAGCTATCCACTTGTCACAGAGACAGGCTTTAACATATTTTGTTAAAATTTGTAAACCTGTGCAATACTTTTTGACTTACTCGCATGTATATAACAAAAGGTTTGCCATCTTGGCTATCTTTGTTGTTGTTGTTTTTAAGGGCCGTCAAGTCAGTTCCGACTCATAGCAACCGTGTATAGGGTTTCCAATGAACAGCTGGTGAGCTTGAACTGGCGGTCTTTGCAGTGCAGTGCATTAACCCACAGCACCACACCAGGACTCCTAGTGTCTTTAGTGCACAATGAATTACAATCACCCTGTTGCATTACCATTCCCACTATCCATTTCGAAAATTGTTACATCACCTCTAGCAGAAACTCAGTACACCATCACAGCAACTCCCATTATCTTCTTCTCCCAACCCTTAGTAAACACTGTTCAATTTTTGTCTCTATGCCTTTGAATATAAATGGGATCATATGATAACTGTCCTTTTCAACCTGAACTAATTTTACTCAGTAAAGTGCTTTCATGAGCCATTCATCAGGTATTATGTTATCAGAATGTCATGTCTCTTTATGGCTCAGTGATATTCCATTATGCATGGTGGTTGTGGTGGTGGTTATGTGCTGTGGAGTCAGTTCTGAATCACAGAGACCCTGCATAGGGTTTCTAACGCTGTAAATCTTTGATGTTGTTGCTAAGTACCGTGGAGTTGGTTTCAACTCATAGTGACCCTGCACAGGGTTTCCGAGGCTTTAAATCTTTATAGGAGCAGAAAGCCGCATCTTTCTCCTGCAGAAAGGCTGGTAGTTTAAAACTGCTGACCTTGAGGTTCACAGCCTGACTTGTAACCTCTACACTATCAGAGCCCCTTCCCTATGCACATGTATCACATTTTATTTACCCATTCTTCCAATGATAGACACCTTTTGGCTTAAGCACATGGGATTTTAAATCAAACACTCCTAGGATAGTCTGCCTCTGCCACTCACATCTACGTAGTGCTGGGGTTTTTTGTTTTTTGTTTTTTGTTTTTTTTGGTGTGTGTGTGTGATAAATACCTAAATAAAAAAACATCTGCCATTTCAATGCTACCATTCAGTGACATTAATTATGTTCATCATACTACACAACTATCACTACTATCTGTTCTGAAATATTCCATCATCTTAACAGAAACTGATGTGGTGCTGAATAAATGGTACCCTCTCTCTGTGTGATGGCTTCTCCATCTCAATACAGAGACATAACACCGCCTTACAGAGCTGTTACATTATTTGAAATAATATATGTAAATCATTACTATATACACAGTGTAACACGTAATATTACATTACTACATATTACATTGTGCCTGCACAGGTAAGTCCTCAATAAATGTTAGACCAGAGTTACCATATGCCCCAGCAATTCTACTCTTAGCTACAATAGCTCGGTATGCTCACACAAAAACTTGTACACAAATGTCCATCACAGCATTATTCATAATAACCCCAAAGCGGAAACAATCCAACTATCCATCTACTGATGAGTGGAATAGACAAAATAAACATTATTTTCCAAATGGAATATGATTTGACTCTAAAAAAGGATTCAAGTACCGATATGCACTACAATGTGAGCAAACCTAGAAAATCTAAACTAACTGAAAGAATCTAGTCACAAAAGACCACATATTGTATGATTCCATTTATAGGAAATGTTTAGAGTAGGCAAGTGCATAAAGACCAAAATTAGGTTGGTGGTTTCCTAGGCCTGGGGGTTGAAGAAGTTGGCAGGAAATGGAGACTGCTTGCTAAATGGCTAATCGGGTTCTCTTGGGGGTGATGAGAATGTCCTGAGATATACTGGGATGATGGTTGCACAACTCCGCGATTACAGATTACAACAGAAACCACTAGACTGTACCCTTTAAGTGGGTGAACTCTGTGGTATGCAAATATATCACCATAAAACTGTTATTAAAAAGAGAGACAGGTCACATCTGGAGAATGTTATTAAAAAGAGAGACAGGTCACATCTGGAGAAGTCAGAAGAACAAATGAGGTTAAGAAGGTAAAGCTGAGAACAGGGGTCCTATTAGAGGACAGAGGAACAGGGGCAGAGGTGAGATGCTAAGGGTGAGCCAATCAGGAGGCTTCCGGAGCAGAAGGATGCTAAAGTGCCCTTTCACTGGGCCTGGTTTGGTGTGTAGCTGTTGAGTCGGTTCTGCCTCATAGCAACTCTTTATAGGGTTTCTGAGGTTGTAAGTCATTGCAGGTCAGCTCAAATGAAGCAAACACATCCTGAATTTCTCAGTGTAATGGGACAGCTAATTCTGGGACTTGTGGCTCCTTCCATCATCACTGACTGTCCATATTTTGTATTCTCCCCACTTTCCCAGGGGCAAGGGAGAGACTGATCTATTTCTCCATCAACCATTTATAGTTGAGTCTGCTCTTAGTCATGGAAATCCCACATGTGTCAGAATAGAATTACATTCCATAGGGTTTTGTTTTGTTTTTTAATGTTTTATTGTGAATTATGGGATAGTTTACATGGGAGAACATTAGCTTTATATTCATCCTATTGTATATTGTTTCATTGCCATGGCTACAATCCCCTCCATGCATCATCAACCAACCAAAGGGTATACCCTACAAGCCTGCTCCCTGGTCGTCAGCACACAGCCCCTCTCCCTCTCTGGGTCTAAAGTCCCCAGCTGCTTCATCTCTCCACATCATTTTCTCTGCCTCCATCTCAGGCATCACTGCTTCTCTGGGTAGGGTCCTGCTCTCCACTCTTATCCCCTGATAGTTTCAGGGACCTCCGCTCCTAGACTGAAAAGTTAATCACTCCCCTTCTTGCTATAAAATGTCTACCTTTACATTTCCAACCCTCACAAGCAGTCCTGATAACAATTATTCACTACTGTATCACAACAGACCCATCCGTATTTCATTTCATCAACCCCACCTAGACAGATTGGAAACTACTCAGTGGAGAGTCTATCTTCCTTCATGCCCTCTGAATCTAGGTTCCCTCTTGAAAGCTTGTAAGTCAGTCACTTCTTGCCTTTGTAGCCCCTCCACTTTGGGTACCCAATGTCCAAGTTGCCCATCCCTGTCTACTCTGTGTATGGAGGGGGTGGGAATGATCCTTGTTGTAAAGATTTGTTCCCTCTTTTGAGCCACTGCATCCATAGGTGTAGGTCAAGTTCATCAAATTGTATCAGATTACTCTTTTTATCCTCTTCTTTCTTCTTCTGGTTGAGCTCTGATCCGTATAGTTTTTATGACTGATTTTTCAGGAGACCACCAGGACTTTTGTCTAATATGCCTTAGGGTGGACTCAAACCACCAACCTTTGGTTCAGCAGCCAAATGTGTGAACTGTTTGTACCACCCTGTAAGTCCTGTTTCCCCATGTTGTTGTTAGTACTGTTGCGTAGATTCTTACTCAAAAAAACCCCATGTGTTACAGAGTACAACTGCTCTGTAGGGTTTTCTTGGATGTGATCTTCATAAAAGCATATCACCAGGCCCATATTCTGCTGTACCACTGAGTGGATTTGAACCACCAACCTTTAGGTTAACAGTCGAGTACAAACTGTTAGCACCCCATAGAGACAGTAATAGTACCAGTACTAGCAATAGCATGCAGCCCAGCAGTTACTATGGGACAGGCATAGTTCCAGGAGTCCTGGTATGGCGCTGTACGATAAGCACTGGACGTCTAACCCTAAGGTTGGTGGTTTAAGTCCACCAGCCACTCCTTGGAAACCCTTTATGGGTTGCTATGAATCAGAACTGACTCAACAACACTTAACAACAACAATAAAGGCATAATTCTAAAGTGTTTTCCATTATTAACCCATTTAATTCTTACCATGACCCTGTGACGTAGGCTCAGACTATGATTGTTCTAATTTCACAGATAAGAAAACTGAGGAACAGGACAATGAGCTACCACATCTTGGGTCAGATGCCTCAGGAGGGCAGAGTACTGTTTGTGTATCTCAGTTGGGATAACTTGGTGAATAAGTTCACTTTTTCTCAAGGCATTACATAGGAAAGGAGACATCTGTGGTCTCCCAACTGTCTAGTCCACTCCATGAACTTAGAGCATATCTGCTCTCCTGTGGTGCAGTCCATTAAGTGTTGCACTGCTAACCACAAGGTCAGTGGTTCAAACCCACCAGAAGCTCTCGGGAGAACCATGAAGCTATCTGCTTCCATAAAGATGTTCAGTCTTGGAGACCTTGAGGAGCAGTTCTATTTTGTCCTGAAGGGTCGTTTTGAGATGGAATTCACTGGATGGTGGGGTGTGTGACTTTTTGGGGTTTGCCCTCCAGTATTATAATGAAATGAACCAAGACCTGGAGTTGGAAAACCAAGAGGGAAGAACATGCTCAGCATTTCTCAAGCTGAGGGAACTGAAGAAAAAATTTAAACCTTCATTTGAAATATTGAAGGATTCTATGAACAAAATATTGAATGATGCAGAAAGCATCAATAGAAGATGGAAGGAACATGCACATTCAATGTACCAAAAAGAAATGGTCGATGTTCGACCATTTCAAGAGGTAGTATATTATCAAGAGACCATGGTACTGAAGGAAGAAGTCCAAGGTGCACTGAAGGCATTGGCAAAGAACAAAGCTCCAGGAATTAAAGAAATATAAATTAAAATCTTTCAACAAACTGATGCGTCACTAGAGGTACCCACTCATCTAGTCCACGAAATTTGGACGACAACTACCTGGGGTTGCACCTCAATGTAAAGAAAACAAAAATCCTCATAACTGGGTCAATAAAAAACATTATGATAAATGGAGAAAAGATTTTGCTTGGCTCCACTATCAACACTTAATGGAAACAGCAGTTAAGAAATCAAATGACATATTGTGTTATGCAAATCTGTTGCACAAGACCTCTTTAAAGTCTTCAAGACCAAAGAAGTCAGTTTGAGGACTACAGTTTGCCTGATACAAACCATAGTATTTTAAGTAGCCTCATATGCATTTGGAAGTTGGACAATGAGTAAGGAAGACCATAGAAGAATTGATGCATTTGAGTTATGGTGTTAGAGAAGAATATTTAAAGTACCATGAACTGCCAGAAAAACAGACAAATCTGTGTTGGAAAAAGTACAGCCAGGATGCTCCTTAGAGGTTAGGATACAAGACTTCAAGTCTCATGCTTCAGACATGTTACCAGTCCCTGGAGAAGGGCATCGTGCTTGGTAAAGTGGAGAGCCATCAATGAAGGGGAAGACCCCCAGGGAGATGGATTGGTCCTGTGGCAGCAGCAATGGGCGCCAGTGCAGTGATTGTGAGGATGTTGCAGGACTGAGCAGTGTTTTGTTGTGTTGTGTATAGTGGGGCTGTGAGTGAGAATTGACTCAGTGGCACCAAACACCAACAGAAACAGGGCAAAGCTGCTGTGCTAAGCCACTTGAGGCCGCACTATTCGCTTCTCCCAATTATCAGTATGAAAATTCCAAGGAATGCCCAGATTTGACCTAAGAATAGGTAGGCGGTTACTCATTCCTTCACCAAGTGACCTTGTACTGCATGGGGCAGGGACTGAGCTAAGAACTAGGTATGTTAGGGGGAGTGAAACAAATGGCTTTATGATTAAAATCTCACCCGATCTAGTAACAACAGGGCTCAGTGCCATTACCTTCACACAGTGGGGGTGGACCTTCAAATTGAAGGTAAGTTCCAAGTTTGCAAGTCAGGATTTCATTTCCAACCAAGGTGAAGCCAGGGAGGCACCTGTACCGCACGATGTCGCCTGGCAAAGAGAGAACAGCAATGGTGTTGGGCTACCCCATAAACAAGGTAAGCATGGGATTACTTGTGCTTAGTTACTAATCTGCAGTGAACAACTTCACAGTTCGTCACATCAAAGATTCTACTTCTAATAGGTGGGGCTGGCATCAGTCTCTCTCCTAACCCCTCAGCACCTTCCTACAGAATCAAAGCTTCTTTTCAAATTTACAATCCCTGTTAAGGACAGAGTACCCAGTAAGCACAGGCTTACTTGAACTTACTTACTCATCTGTAGTGAACTACTTCACATGTTTTTCACCACATCTGTGACTTTTTCACCCATGGGAAATGACTCACTACAGATTGAGTAAGTAAGCATTTTAAGTCCTGCTTTCCTTCTTTATGGGCTAACCTGACACTGAGCACGGGATGCTCTGGAGCAGTTGGGCAGAACCAATAGCACTGCCCTCGACCTTGATCACACTTCCTGGCAAGGCTGAGCGGCAGGCCGTGTTCTGTTGAGACTGAAGTAAATACCTCAACGCCAATCAAAGGACCCAAACAATTGCAGTTTCCCTTTCACAGATAGTCCTTGTCTGAGTCTAAGTATGTTTTCCTATTCCAGAAACAATTTATACTGTTTTGCATGGATTTGTTTCTCAAAACATATTGACTAGAACCATAAAGGAAAACTGATTACCTAGGAAATAGCTAAAAGGGTGCAAATTTAGTTGACAAGGTATCAAGTCTCTTGCACTAGACCTGTTACTTCTCTCCTTGGATGGGAGAGATGTGAGCTCCCACCTGGGGAGCTTCCACCTCTGCTGCCTCTTCCCACCAGCTCTGAGTTGTCAGGGATGGCTGGTTTGGGAGGCACTACCTGTGTTGCTCTGCATGGGGTCACCATAAATTGAAATCTCCTGGAAGGTAACTGGTTTGGTTTTTCCCCCTACCTATGTTGAATTCTTCATTCTCTGTGACGACTTCAGCATTGGGGAGGATGGTTGGAGGAGGACACTTAGTGAGTGGATAAGCTGAAAAGACAAAAAGAGGCAAGTAAGAACTTCGTATCTATAATAAGAACACGTATGTCTTCATTTCTTATTCCTTATTCATTTAACAAATATTTATGAGTACAAAGTGCGTTAATATTATTCACAAGCACATTTTGCATTCAATCAGTGACAAGGCAAATTAAGCCAAGTATTATTTTGCTTATCTGCTCTTAGCCTTCTTTTGCTGGTCTCAGATGCAAAAGCCAGAAAGCACATATTTTTAAAGGGAGGGAGAGTCTAAGAAGACAAGAATGGCCACCAGCAAGAAGGGGAGGGAAAAGGAGTATTTACTGAGCACCTGCTGTTGGCAGAAACTTACGCACCTGTCACTTTTAATTCTCATGACACCCTGTGAGGTGCCCTTACATTACTTAGAAGGAGGCAGAGATTCAGATAGATCATACAGGAAGTTAATGGTATAGTCAGGATTTGAATCTACATCTGGCTGCTCCCAAATCTCACCTTCTTTTCACTCCACAGCCTCTAAATACTGTGTGTCCTTTATATGTACCCCACCGAAGGTCAGCTTGCGTGCTCTTTGACCTTTGGCCAACACTTTGGCTTCAGTGGATTTTCTGAACTGGAATTCATCCCTGAGGGCAGAGGCTGGATAGCACCTGGATGTAAGACTCTGTTAGCAGAGAGTTCAGTGTGGGCTCAACCCAAGGATTTCATTCCTTCCCTGGTACACAATTGTTGTTAAGTGCCATAGAGTCAGTTTTGACTCATAGAGATGCTTTATAGGGTTTCCGAGGAGCGGCTGGTGAGCTTGAACCACTGACCTTGCTGTTCAAACCAACCTGCAGCACCACACCAAGACTACTGGCACACAGTTAAGTGCTATAAAAGTGTTAGCTGCCACCCAAGCCACTGCTGTTATTAGTTCCAAAAGTACCCTGACCTCCGCTAGGTTTTTAAAAAGAACATTCCTATCTTAAAATTGCAAATGTATTATGTTGTAATTAAAGAAAATCTTAAAATTTTAAATGAATACAGAAAAAAAATTAAATACTTTCTCAGAGATAATCACTGTAAACCTTTACTGTAAGATCTTGGAGTTCTGTGTATATAAACATTTTTCTCCTACAAAATGTGCACTATAAGTCATAGGCTTTATGTTAATACTTGTGTACTTACTAATATGTGGCAAGATTTTTTCTATGTAATTAAATCATTTCAAAAATGATAGATGGATGAACCTGGAGGACATTATGCTGAGTGAAATTAGTCAATCACAAAAGGACAGATATTGTATGAGACCAATGTTGTAAAAACTTAGGAAAAGATTTTCTGGCTAAATGAAACATTTGATGATGATTATGGGGTGGAGGGAGAGGGAATTATTCACTGAGTAGCAAGTAGACACATGTTAACATAAGTGATGGGGTAGGCAATATACAACAAGAGGGAGGTTGGCAGAGCAAAACTGAAGGTAGCAGGAGACACAGGGAGGAATACAAGAATGGAAACACTGTGACGTAAATACTGGTGTGGCGCTGTAGGCTAATGTGTAAGACTGCAAAGTAGTTTGAACTGCGAGGTCAGTGGTTCAAGCTCACCAGCTGCTCCTTGAAAACCCTATACAGGGTTGCTATGGGTTGAACTTGACTTGATTGCACTTAACAACAACTGTTAACTGCTGGTACATGGAGGAGACTGCAAACATGTAATGAAACAAAGTATATGATTTGCTGATTGTAAAACTGATGATCTACTTTGTAAACCTTCACTCAACTCACAAGTAAAAAAAAAATATATATATATATATAAATAACACCACAGAATTTCATGATATGAATTTATTGTAATTCATTTTACAGATCATCTGCTATTAACCATTTAGCTTCCAGAAGTTTTACAAATTAAAATAAAACTGCTATGAAGATCCTCATACAAGAGGGCTTCAAAATGCTCATGGAAAAATTCCATTAATTTTAAATTCCATTGTCTCTTGAACTTTTTGAAGTCCCCTTGTATAAGCATCTTTGGGAATTTCTCTCTTTTTCCTTTCCAAAAAAAAAATTTTTTTTTATTAGAAATGTTATTAAAATTCATGACTTTCCTAAAGCACAGGCATCTCCAGCTAAATGTAAGTCATTCCTGGAAATCAGTTGGTCTGTGTAAAGAGGCAAACTAGAGCCTCTTTCCTACTCTTTTAAATGAGAAAAAAATGATAGTGTGCTGTATGTCAACTGAAAATCCAAAAAAGTAATTAATACACTATATGTATTGTCACTTTCACATATATATTGTCATTATATATTGTTTCATACATATGTTTATGTGTATATATCCATACTTATTCAACCTGTTTGCTGAGCAATAATCAGAGAAGCTGGGTTCTATGAAGAAAACGTGGCATCAGGATTGGAGGAAGACTCATTAACAACCTGCGATATGTGGATGAAAGTGAAGAGGACTTAAAATACTTACTGCCCTTGGTATGGATTGCATCTCAATGTAAAGAAAACAAAAATCCTTACCACTGGACCAATAAACAACATTCTTATCAATGGAGAAAAGATTGAAGTTGTCAAAGACTTCATTTTTCTTGGATCAACTATCAACATTCATGGAAGCAGTGGCCAAGAACTCAAACGATATATAGCATTAGGCAAATCTGCTGCACAGAAACTTTTTAAAGTGTTGAAGAGAAAGATGTCAGCTTGAGGACTAAGGTGTGCCTGACCCAAGCCATGGTATTTTCAATAACCTCATATGCATGAGAAAGTTGGACAGTGAATAAGGAAGATCGTAGAAGAATTGCTGCTTATGAGTTATGGTGTTGGAGGAGAACACTGAAAGTGCCATGGGCTGCCAAAAGAACAAACAGATCTGTGCTGGAAAAAGTATAGCCAAGAAGAGTGTTCCTTGGAGGCCAGAATGGCCAAACTTCGTCTCTCATACTTTGGACATACTGTCAGGAGGGACCAGTCCCTGGAGAAGGATATCATGTTTGGTATGGTGGAGGGTCAGAGAAAAAGAGGAAGACCCCAGCGTGATGGACTGACAAAGTGGCAGCATCGATGGTCTCAAGCGTGGCAACAATTGTGAGGTTAGCCCAGGACCGGGCAGTATTTCGTTCTGTTGTGCATAGGGTCCCTATGAGTTGAACTGACTCAACTGCACCTTACAGTAACAACAACAACAACAACATATACACGTTGTAGTTGTTAAGTGCCATCGAGTTCGTTTCAACTCATAGTGACCCCATATAGGGTTTCTGAGGAGCAGCTGATGAATTTGAACCACCGACCTTGTGGTTCAAACCAACATTGCGGTTGAGTGCTTATTCCACAGCACCACACCACAGCCTGTGGGTTAATATGCTGGACTGCAAAGTCAGTTTGAACCACAAGGTTGGCAGTTCAAGCTCACCAGCTGCTCCTTGGAAATGCTATACAGGGTCATTATGAGTCAAAACCGACTTGATGCACTTAACAACAACAACACAGATATGCATATAGAGAAAGCAATGATAGAAATGTGTTTGGGAAAGGCGCTAGGTGGTGGAGTATCGTTCACCAGGACATCCTGGTGGAAACCTCTCAGAGTCTGGAGGATTGGAGGTGGACAGCCCATAGTAGACAATGTATCTTAATGTCCACATGGGATTCTAACATGTCAGTAACTGGAGTTGGAATGCAACTTGAGATTCTCCGTGCATATAGTTTAATATACACTATTGTATTGTGTTTTAAAGGATTTTACTTTAAAATTTTTCTACAGAATTGTTAGTTGAACAATGCTGTGTTGAGACATTTATAAGTTCTATGAAGTCTGGGTTGGTGTCAACAATCAGGTTAATTGTGATTTAACATAAACCAGGGAGGACCATGAATGAACTTAATAAAAATAAATCCAACCCAGCCCACTTCCTTGAGTTAATTCTGACACATAGCAACACTGTAGGACAGAGCGCTAATGGCCTCATAGAGTTTCTAAGGTTGTAAATCTTTATGGAAACAGACTTCCAAGATCTTTCTTCTATGGAGCGGCTGGTGGCTTTGAACCACCAATGTTTTGGTTAGCAGTTGAGTGCTCTAACCACTGTACAACCAGGATTTCTGAACTTGTTTCCGGTGTGATCTTCAGAATTGCTCCAATTTAGTATTTCACTGTGTGTATGTACCATAGTCCACTGATGGTTGTTTCCATCTTTTTGCTATTGTGAATAATGCTTGATGAACATGTGGGTACATGTTTGCTACATGTGTGCACGGATGTCTATTCAGTCATGACTCTTATTTCTCTAGGATTCATACCTAGTAGTGGATCATAAGGTAGTTCTGTTTCCAATTTTCAAAGAAAGTGCCAGAACATTTTCTTTTATTTCTTCTTCTTTTCATTTTTCAATTGAGTCAAATTTATTTCACTCCCTAAACTGGGGACACACAATCCACTGGGAGAACGCCCTTCTGCTTAATGGCACCCATGGCCTCTGTGCTTCTTTCCTTCTGCCTCGGAGACGTAACTTTTGATTGTAGAGACTTACAAGCTACTCATTGTTCTTATATTGTGTTTTTATTCTTTAAATGTCCAATGGCAGTTTTTCACTGACACAGACTCACTTTCTGTGTGAACAGTGTTGATACCACCCTCAGTGTAGGGTAAGGTAAGCTGTAGCTGGTGACTAGCAGAAATATTAAGAAGATGCTTCCTAAGAATAGTCTTTAAATAGCTGGGGGTGGAGAGAATGGTAAGGAAAAAAATAACATCCCAATTTGGCAGTTTGGCTCATGCTAACAATTACCCCAACAAGAATACCATCTTAATGCCCAGCTCACTGGTTAATTTGAGGGGAGGAGGCAGGCAAGCAGCAAGGTTATCTTTTAACAAAAAAAATAAAACCACCCATGACCATCTTCTCAGAATATACCACATTCAGTAAGTCTTCTGACCAACAGAAGGACATTAGCATTTCTTCAAGGATAAGAGGCCGGGCCCCCATGGGCACATGTACAGTGTACCACAAAGGGCAGACACTAATTAACTTTAGTTCAGGGAGCTGGTTTCTACATAGGACTCATTTTTTTTTAAATGACCTTCAGGCTAATAAATGCCTTTCTAGCAATTCAATGAAAATGCTATCCTTCCTACAGTAAGTTTCTTGGTTTTTTATTTTAATTAAAAAGAAACACCTTTAAAGATTCCTTCATGAGTCATATATATATATATATAATCTTAGGCTTATTAAGGATAAGATATATCTCAATCTCATCTTTGTTGTTATGTGTCATGGAGTCGGTTCTGATTCATAGTGACCCTGTACAGGGTTTCCGAAGCTGTAAATCTTTACGGGAGCAGAAAGCCTCATCTTTTTCCCGTGGAACAGCTGGTAGTTTCGAATTGCTGACCTTGTGGTTCGCAGCCTGATTCGTAACCACGATGGCTACCAGAGCTCCTTAATCTCATCCTTACTCACCCTTTTATTATTTTTTTAAGTCTATACTCACTCTGTCTCCTCCTTTTTCCCACCATCTGTCACAAGAAAAATGAGACTGATCATTTTCACTGTGGTACAGCAAAAAGCAGACCTGGGTCTGAAGCTTGGCTCTGCCATTTCCTGGCTGTATGGCCTTGGATAAGTCACTGATTCTGTTTCATCACCAGTGATAGGACCAGTATCACCGACCTTTCAGGGCTGTAAGTATTAGAGATGTTTTGTAAAGTTCCTAATACAGTACCAAGGGCACCAAGTCACCATCACTACCACAACCAACCTCAGGCAAAAACAAACAAACAGTTTTTTAAATCTAAAATCCCAAATAGGCAAAAGAACATTTGCACAAAAATATCCTAAACTTATTTTTAAAAAGACACGGAAGTCAATATTTTAAGATTCTGAAAACCCTATCACCTACTTTATTTCTGGGGAAGGGCATAGGGTGAATCACTTGGATTTAATAAGCAGCTAAATAAGAAGCAACAGTAACAACAATTTTAGGCCTCTAACCCAAGGAGCTCTGGTAGCGTAGTGGTTACGAATTGGGCTGCGAACCTTAAGGTCAGCGGTTCGAAACTACCAGCCGCTCCGCGGGAGAAAGATGAGGCTTTCTACTCCCGTAAAGATTTACACCCTCGGAAACCCTGTACAGGGGCACTATGAGTCGGTTCCGACTCCACGGCACATAACAACAACAACAACCCATAAGGGAATGCAGAAACTTCCTAATTTGGAGAGTCAAGAATTTAATTTTTCCCTAGAGCAAGACCATCCATTTTCACTGGGATAAAACAATAAAGAACACCGAACTCAATAGCACTAAACGGTGTTTTAACGCAGAAAATAGGCCCATATTTCTCCTTTCAAATACAGTTTTGCACATGAAAATACATTTATAAATCAGTTGGTTTTTCTCTTGAGTCAACCCCTCCTCTCACCACACAGAAGCCCCTGGAACCTGAAGAGCTTGTGCATTAATTACAAACCAGTTACACAATCAACTGCCAAACTAAAATCTGATTAGTAATGGACAGGCCTAGCTCAGAGCAGCCCCCGGGTACAGGACACAATAACTATGCTCTTAGGGAGAATGGACACTGAGGGTGCCACCAGTCAAAAGAGCCAGACACTGTGCACTGGGTCAAGGCTGACTGTCACACCCTGTTCACTGCACAGTTTCTGACCACCATAGATAGGAGAATCCTGAAGACTAGTCTCACTCGATGGTGCCGCATGTCCGTGCTCATGTTGATAGGAAACAGGGTACATATGATTCCCATGACAATTGGAATGAAGATGGAATTGAGTGTGGTGTAGCAGTCCTGGTCTGGCTTGATGTGAACACTTTTGTATTGAATGGGCGGCTGCAACCCTCCCATACATGCAACCCTCCCTTGCTCTTTAACCTCTTTAACTTGAAGTTGAATTCCCACATTGTTTCCTGTCTATTCCCAACAACCTTTCTGCACCAGAAAAGCAAGCATTTGGAATTCTTTAGTGCGCTGGGAGTGCTTTCTGGAATGGCTGGATTCTTGGAGATTTGAGTAGCCAATGGCGCATACACACGGTACAGAGATCGGATCAAACATGCCTGGAGACAGCGCAGCTTCTCCACTGATTCTGGTCACAGACGCAAAGGTAGAGAGGTATCCAGCGTGTAGTGCCTTTGGTACAACCTTGTCCAAGTGACAGTCCAGGCAGTCTTACAAATCAGGGGAAAAGATTCACAATGTCCTCGGGACAGATGTAGGAGGCCAGCAAAAGCCAAATATCCCTGGGAGACTCTTCTCCTTCAGCCCTGTCCAGGTATTTTTTTTGTGCCTCTTGCTTTTCTTTTTTCTGGAGACTGATCTCTCATAAATGCTTTCTTCTTGGGCATCCATCTCATCACTGCTGTTGATGATGTCACAGGGCTCACCAGCCCCAGAAAGAGCTTCCTTTGTTGGAACCCGGGAAGCTTCCACACCACAGAGAGATTTTACTTCCTGCTGGATAGCACTGGCGACAGCTTTCTTGATCATTCCGGACTTCACAATGGCCAGATTCAAGTTGGCATACTTTGCAACTGTCACTCGACTGGAGCAGGCATTGTGAGCCTGAAACTTCAGTTTTTTCCCTCTCTTGGACATGGCGACTATGTTAGAATGAGGCCAGCTTAACAGGCCAGGTCATGTCTCAGGCCTGAGAACCAGCCTCAGAAGCGGCCACCATAACATTTTCCACAGTGGTTTTACCATTTTACAATCCTACCAACAGTGTACTTCTTGAATATTCAAGATTGATCTTTGCCTGATATACTTTCATAATTTATGGCACTTCAGTTTTTATAAAGACATTACATTTTTATTTAGTCAAACTGCCAGTGTTTTCATATACATATATTAACAACAACAACACACATACACACACAGACAGTAAGTCACAAATTATCTGCCCTCTGGCTGTAGAATTTATTTTAATCAACTTTTAGAAAAGACAAATACATCATTTTTCGACATAATCACCTTGGTTTTTAATACAGCTTGTCCATCTGTCAACAAGTGTTCATATTCCCTTATTAAAAAATGTTTAGGCTGAGCTTTGAGCCATGAATGCACTGCTATCTTCAATTCTTCATCAGAGGTGAATCTTTGCCCTTGAAGGGTTATTTTCAGAGGAACAAATGAAAGTATGATGGAGCAAAATCAGGACTATAGGGAGGATGCTTTAACAACCCAAACAAAGTTTTTGCAGAGTGTCAACAGTGTGGGTAGAGGTGTGTGGATGTGCATTGTCATGCAAGATCACAACAGTCCTCTGTGTTTAATCCAAAGTTTAAACGTCAGCTCTTCACTGTAATGAGCACTGTTGATTTTTGAACTTCTTTCCTGATAGTGTTCCAATATTGGCTCTTGAGAATCCCAGAAAACTGTAAGCATCAATTTTCAACCGATGGTTGATTTTTGAACTTTTTCTTGGTTGGCAATCAACTTTTGAACTTTTTCTTGGTTGGCAATCAACCAAGTATTCCATACTCTACCGTTCACTCTCAGGTTCGTAGTGATGAATCCATGTCTTGTCATCAGTAGCGATTTTTTTAAAAGAAACTTTTACCTTCCATCAAGTACCAGTCCAAAGTTTGCAGATTTCTAAACACTTCTGTTTATGCTCTTCCATGAGCTGTTTCTGTATCTGTCTCACCCAAACTTTTTAAAACCCAAGTCTGTCACGGATTATTTCATAGGCAGAATCATGGCTGATTTGCAAATGATTTTTTATTTACAAAATAAAACTGTGACACATAATCCACTGTCACTCGTCTATTAGACATAATCATTTGATGTGCATGCCCAATGTCATCAGTTGTTGACAATGACGGGTGTTTTAATGCAACCGAAGTGCAGATAATTTTTGACTTACCCTCAATGTGTGAGTCTCACACACACACACACACACACACACACACACACACACACACACCACTGTCAGACTCATGGTAAGCTTTAGAACTTTTAAGACATACTTAACCACTCTAGAAAATTCCACTAAAAAGAAATATCTACTTAAATACTACCTGAGTGTTTTCTATCTTGTGGTTACTATTGTGATTGTAGTTCTGGTGTGGTGCAGATAAGCACTGGACTGCAAGGATGATTTGAACTGCAAGGTGGTGGTTTAAACCCACCAACCTCTCCTTGGAAACCCTCTGGGTACTATCAGTAAGAACTGACTCAACAGCACTTTACAACAACAATAACATTTTGATTGGGATGATTTCCCATTGTATTTTTTAAAGTACTACAAAATACTAGATCTGCTCTGTAAAACATCACCCAATTCACACACACACACACACACACACACACACACAAACACATAAACAAATTATAAAATTCTGCTCAAAGCATTAAGCTATGGAATACTGAAAACCAACAAAACAAAATTCCAGAAACCCCACCACCTAGGCACAACCACTGTCAACATTTTACTTTATGTTCATCTGTCTTTTATACTTCCTCCCAGTACATGCACACTTTTTCTACATTGATGGATGGTATCACAGGGTATCTGTCATGTGTGCCTTCAATGTGTGCCACGTAAAGAACTCTAAGGTGGAACACATTGAAGGCTCTTTCATTACATTTTGTCCCTCATCACTTTTCTCCCCTGAGGGATGAGGACAGATGTGGTGTAAGTCAGATCAACAGGTTGGTGGGGGTCATCGCTATATACTAACATTAGTCAGCTCAGCAGCAACCACTGTGGGCAGCTGTGCATTGTACCCTTCTTGGAAATAAATAATATTTAACTGTGTTTTTGGTGACAGTCTACACAGAAGTTTAGATTTCCATCCAACAATTTCCACATAAGATGCTCAGGGACATTGTCTACATTCTTCACAAGGTGTAAACGTCACTTCTCTTTATTTCCGTTCTGACTGTTCGATTTCATTGTAACCTTTTGTTCTGGATTGTTCTGGATTATATTCTCACAAATATGTGTTGTCCTAACTTCTATGCCTGTGGCAATTATTCTGTTTGGGAATAGGTTGTCTTTGTTATGCTAAAGAGGCAGGATTAGTGTAGGGTGTATCTTGAACCAATCTCTTTTAAGATATAAAAGACATCAAACAATCTAGAAGAGCAGAGATGGAGGAAGACAGATGACAAGCTACATGAAGATAATCCAGGAAAAGAAGTTCAAAAAGATAAGGCGCTTCCCCCAGAGCTCACACAGAGAAAACCGTCTCCTTAAACTGCCACCCTGAATTCAGACTCCTAGCTTCCTAAACTGTGAAAAATAAATTTCTTTTTATGAAAGTTACCAATTTGTGCTATGCCTGTTATAGCAGAACTAATAATTAAGACCTGTCTTACTGTCCCTTTCTGAGTTAATTCTTCCCAAAACCAATGGTGGATGTGACTGGACTGGTTTTGGAATTGAAGTTTTGAAAGGCTAATAACTTTAGAAAATTAGCTTCATTCTATATGAAGAAAGCAAATCGTCATTAAAAAGAGAGGAAAAAAGAAGAGACCAATGTGGATGTCAGAAGAGACTGAACTAAAACAAATAGAAGAAATGATGATGTAAAAGAGCTGAACAGATTTCAAAGGGCAGCTCGAGGAGGCAAAGTAAAGTAAGATCATGAAATGTACAAAAGCCTAGAGTTAGAAAATCAAAAGGGAAGAAACCATTGGCATTTTTCAAGCTGAAAGAACTGAAGAAAAAATTCAAGCCTCAGGTTGCAACATTACAAGATACTATGGGCAAAATATTGCATGACAAAGAAAGCATCCAAAGAAGATGTAAAGACTATAAAGAGTCACTGTACTACAAAGAACTGGCTGATGTTCAACCATCCAGATAGTAGCATTTAATCAGGAACCAGTGGTATTGAAGGAAGAAGTCTAAGATACACTGATGGCATTGGACAAAAGCAAGGCTCTAGGTATTGATGGAATACAGATTGAGATGTTTCAACAAATGGATGCAGTGCTAGAAGTGCTCACTCTTCTACACCAAGACATTTATTTGGAAGACAGCTACCAGGCCAGCTGACTGGAAAAGATCCACATATGTGCCCATATCAAAGAAAGGTAAGCCAAGAGAATGTGGAAATTATCAGACAATATCATTAATATCACACATGTAAAAATTTTCTGAAGATAATTAAAAAATGGTTGCACCAGTACATCAATAGACAACAACCAGAAATTCAAGCTGGATTCAGATGAGGACACATAAAGAATACTAACGCTGTGGATATTACATCAACCTTGGTTGAAAGCAGAGAACATCAGAAAGGTGCTTATCTGTGTTTTATTGACTATGCAAAGGTGTTCTGTGGACTATAACAAATTATGGATAACATCGTGAAGAATGGGAATTCCAGAACATTTAGTTGTGCTCATGAGCAATCTGTAAATATACCAAGAGACAGTCATTAGAACAGAACAATGGGACACGGAATGGCCTAAAATGTGCGTCAGGGATGCGTCCTTTAACCATACTTATTCAATCTGTATGCTGAACAAATTACCTGAGAAGAGGGACTATATGAAGAAGAATGTGACATCAGGACTGGAGGAAGATGCAGTAACAACCGGTAATATGCAAATGACACAACCTTGCTTGCTAAAAGTGAAGAGAATTTGAAGCACTTACTGATGAAGTTCAGCTTGAGGACTAAGGTATGCCTGACCCAAGCCATGGTATTTTCAATAAC
>NW_006408565.1:970148-983585 GCF_000296735.1 Chrysochloris asiatica | reverse complement strand
CTGTACTTATCCTACAGAGCCATGCCTCAACATAAAACAAAAATCCTCATAACTGAACCATTAAGCAACATCATGATTAAATGCAGAAATCATAGCCATTGGTAAGGATTTTGTGCTACTTGGATCCACAGTCAATGCTGATGGAAGGAGCAGGCAAGAAATCAAATGAAGTATTACACTGGACAAATTTGCTGCAAAAGACCTCTTTAAATGGTTGAAGAGCAAAGATGTCAGCTTGAGGACTGAGAATGAGAGATGTTCCCTCCAAAAGGGGCATGGGGACTGAGGCCAACTGAGAAGGTGGAGTCTCACCTTCCATCCTGCTCATCCTGGGGGAACGGTGGACAGTTTCTGTACTTTTCACAACATTGGTTTTTTTCTATCTCTTCTTGTCTCTCTTTTTCTACCTCCTCTGAGGGCCAAGGCTGAGTGTGTTCAAGTTTCTATAAATGCACGTTTGATATAACAGTGCCAGAATAATAAGAGAAGATAGTGCAACTGAAAGGATTCACTTCTGCTCCTATTTCTATCCATGGGTTTTGGGACAAGTCCTCAAGCCTTTCTTGGGTTTCTGTATCCTCATTTGTGAAATGGAGGTAGTAACTTCTGCCTTACCACTTCACACAATTCTTAATGAGTGGCTGTTGGTCTGACTTTGACTGATGGCAACCTCCAGTGTGTCAAGGGTGTCAATGGCTGATATTTTGGAAGTAGATCATCAAGCCTTTCATTATGAGTGGATCTGAACCCCCACTATTTTGGTTAGCAGTCAATCATATTAACTATTTATACTATTCAAGGATGCCTACCACATTCTTAAAGGTCACAAACTCCAAGTCCCTTCTTCAACAGATGAAGAAACTGGGGAAGGAACTTGTACAAGGTCACACATCTGGATCAAGTTTGATCCAAGAAGAATGAAGTCCTTGACAACTTCAATCTTTTCACTTTTGATAAGAATGTTGTTTATTGGTCCAGTGATGAGGATTTTTGTTTTCTTTACATTGAGATGTAATCCATACTGAAGACTGTGCTCTTTGATCTTCATCAGTAAATGTTTTAAGTCCTCTTCACTTTCAGCAAGCAAGGTTGTATCATCTCCATATCACAAGTTGTTAATGAGTCTTCCACCAATCCTGATGCCATGATTTTCTTCATATAACCCAGCTTCTCATATTATTTGCTCAGCATACGGTTGAATAAGTATGATGAAAGAATACAACCATGTCACACACCTTTCTTAATTTTAAACACATTCAGTGTTCCCATGTTCTGTTCGAACAACTGCTTCTTGGTCTAGGTACAGATTCTTCATAAGCACAATTAAGTGTTCCAGAATACTCATACTTCACAATGTTGTCCATAGCTTAGACCACAGAGAAGTTTCTATATGTTTTCCTATGCAGTGCACACCATAACAAACAGGAGGAAGTTGTATCCAGACCCATAAACTCAGATTCTTTTTGTTGTTGTTAAGTGCTGTCAAGTCAGTTCCTACTCATAGCAACCCTGCATATGTTATCTGAGGAGTGGCTGGTGAGTTTGAACTGCATTTCAAACCAACCTTGTGGTCGGTAGAGCGCTTAGCCTATGGTACCATACTAGGACTCTTAGAGACTTAGAAAATGGGGTATTGATTAAGTACAAACTCAACTTGTTCCTCCTTCTACTTGAAATCTCCAAGTCTTTGCTTGTGCCCAAAAACCGGGTCCTGCTTGTGATGTCAGCAGAGGTGTTGAGAGTCGCTTGGTGTGGGTAAACTCTAGAAGGTGCTAAGGCGGCAAGTTGGCCAAAGGTAATTACAACTCAAGTCAGTGAACTGATGTAAATAAGAGGGATGGGCAGCCTCACACTCATACCTCTGAGCTTGGACTTGGAATCAAGGATCAGCCTTTTGTACCTCTCTTCCCTGGTAGAAGTAGAAGTAGGAAAACTTACATTATGGAAGCCTCCCCTGGGAGCTTTCACATATGCTAATACACGCAATTATCATAAATCTGAGGAAACTGAGGCCCAGAGAGGTTTTAGAGCTCATTCAAAATCACATCCTAGTGAATGGTAGGGCCAGGAGTCTAGCCTAGACTTGACTAGGGAGCCAGACTCAGCCCCCCAGGCCAGGCTTCCATACTGACCAGAGAAGGTTATGGCGAAGATTGCTCCCATGGCTGCATCATGGTGGAACGTGAGCAGGACCTGGTTGGATGAGCTGTGCATCGTCTTCTTGGCCAAGCTCCGGGAGAAGACTCCGAGCTGTGGAGCTGTCTGCTGTGGCCCGTCCCTGCATTTGGAAAGAAGGTCCTGTTAGGTTGCAAGACACCTTGGCTGTTTGCTCCAACCAGTGCTGTTGTCTACCTGGTTTAGGTGGTTGTGACGCTTTCTGCACCCAACATGTCTTTCCCCTCACTCTAAACACTTCTCTCTAATCTCTCCCAACAGTCTCTGATGGAACTGACAAAGTGGACGAAGCTCACACTGATTCTCCCCCTAACCAAACTACCCAACCAAAGAGACTCCTGGTGTAAAGCCCTCACCTAAGAAGTGGGTGCTATGGAGAGGGGATAGTGTAGGGTTGGAGAAGCTCATGCTCAGATCCATTCCAGCCCTATTTCCTTGTCCCCGAAGCAAACCACAATACCCATATTGCCTTTCTAACTAAAGGATTTCCTCCCCCGGACCATTTCTAGTCCTTCCCATCTGTTCCCAGTCAAGATTTGGAAATTGAGCTGCAAATTTAATCCAGGAAAGTTAATGTGATTTAGTTCTGGGAATTTGGGGAAGAAAATCCCACTCTTTCTAGCTCATTCCTAAAATGGCAGTAACCTCTCAACAAAGGAATTTTAAAATTATATTTTTGTCCAAAGGACCTGTGCTTTGAGGAAAACTTTCTAGGAAAAAGTACTTACCAGTTAATAATTTACTATATTCCCATTTAAAAATTAACTCAAGATATTCAACTATATAATTCAGTGGAGCTGTCTGATCTGGTAACCACTAGCCACTGGGGGGCTATTTACATTTAAATGAATTGAAGGTAAATAAAATTTTAAATAAGTTCTCAAGTTGCTCCAGTTACATTTAAGTGTTTGATAGCCACATTTAGCTGGTGCTATAGCACTGGACAGCACAGATATAAAACACATCCATCACTGCAGAAAGTTCCATTGGGCAGTACTGATTCAGACTTTCTCATCAGCCTGAAATGGTTAGTAGTACTTCACAAAATTCCACTCTATTTGGGTAGTTTATCCAGTGTAAAAGTAGAATTTTGGTTTGGACTCTGGAAATTCTGAGACTAGTCTTCATGTTTGCCCCCATCCCCATTCACATACCCACTGGTACTATCACTGACTCTCTCTAGCAGGATTTAGACCCCAGGCTTAGGTCACTCCTTTCCTCTCCCTCTCCCTTCTAGGAGTGCTAACAGCTCATCCAGGAGGCTAACTACCATTAGAACCAGTCAGCTCTTGGTTTTCTGAACAAACAGCTGGATAATCCAGTTTAGAGCTCCTTTCTAATTGGCTGTTGATATGGCACCAGGCCCTACCAGATGGTGATGAAGTCTCCGGAGGGTTCTGTCTGCAGCAGGCTGAGGTTGAGGCGGATGCCATGACCAATAGACACGGTGATCAGCCAGACGCAGTCCTGGGCGCTGGTGTATGGGCTGGGGAAACCCGGGGAGTATACAGTGCCATTGGAAGAGGTGATGTCCCCGCCACAGGGGACTGCCAGAGAGGAACACAAACACAGAGATGAGTGCTGGAGATCACCTGAGAATTCAGATGACTTCCCGATGAAGTCCCAGTCCCCAGCACAATTCATCCAGTTCTGGCGGGATTATATGCCAGCCTCCCTTATTGTTAGACTGTTGCTATTATAGTTGTCACTGAATTAGTGCTGATTCACAGTGCCCTCTGGGTAACAGAACAAAATGCTGCCTGGTCCTATGCCACCTTCTAGAACTATATGTATTGTGATCTGTAAGGTTTTCATCGACTAATATTTGGAACCTCCGCTGGAACGTGTCCATCATGTGTGACCCTGCTGGTATCTAAAATGCCAGGAGCACCTTCTTACATCACAGCAACATGCAAGTTACCACAGTATGACAAACTGACATGGTGGAGGTGTCATTAGGATGTTGTTGTTGTTAAGTGCTGTTGAGTAGTTCTGACTGACAGTGACTCTGTATGTGACTGGTGGGTTTGAACCACTGACCCTGTGGTTAGCAGTCCAATGCTTATCCTACAGAGCCACACCAGGACCCCAATGTTAGGACAGAGTCATATAACGGACTCTGGTCAGTGAACTGTGAATAAAAGTGACTTGTGTCACTTCTAGTTGAGATTAAGAACTGGTGTGTCTCTTCTCTTACACTTAAAGAGGAAGCTTGAGAACCACAGATAGCTATAATGAGAAGATGAAGACTTGCCCAATGTGCCTTGGACTTTATGAGAAAAATAGATAAACTTTCACTGTATTACCACTGAGAGTTTGAGGATTATATCTTGCCAGGAGTTTGCAATAGTTACTCCTGGGGTTATTGGGGGTATAAATTTGATAAAGACAAGAAATCCCCAGTTGTTATAGTATGTTTCCCACTTGCCCAGTTGAAGGATAAGCCTACTGGTTTACCAGCCCTACTACAGAGCTCAGAAGCAAGCTTTCTAATGTGTAATTCTCAAATGTGAATGGGATCAGCAAACATTTGAGGAAAGTATGCAATATAACATAGGCCATGATAAATGAATAGAAATAAATGACCATGGAGAAAAATAGAGATAATTTAGAATACACAAGAAAACATGAATAATCTCTAATTTCTATCCTCAGAGAATGCAGGAAATATTTCAACTCTACAACAGCAGGATGCTTTGAAAAGTGAACCACCAGGGATATGAAAGAACCATTGGAAATTAAGACTATGATCACTAAAATAAAATAATCAGCAAAGCTGCATGTTAAGTTGAGCAAAAATCTCCTAGAAAGTTGAACAAAAGGTAAAAGACTAAAAATATGAGAAAACAGAGAAAAGATACTGGGGATTGATTCAGGAGGTCCAACATCGATTAAGAGGAGTTCTAGAAAGAGAGAACAGGTGGAAGTAATGGGTAAATAAATAATTCAAGAAAATACTCCAGAGCTGAAGAGAGAGCACTGAAATTAAAAGGTTCTATTGGATGGATCCTTGCTGTGGTGCTGTGGGTTAAAGCACTGGACTGCAAAATCAGTTTGAACCGCAAAGTCGGCGGTTCAAGCTCACCGGTTGCTCCTTAGAAATTCTATACAGGGTCATTATGAGTCAGAATCAACTCAACGGCACTTAACAACAACAACCACATAGAATGGAACCCTGGTATGGTGTTATAGGATAAGCAATGAATCTAAAGGTTGGTTTGAACTGCAGTTCAGCAGTTCCAAACTCACCAGCAACTGGAAACCCTATATAGGGTCACTATGAGTCAGAACCAACTCAATGGCACTAAACAACAAATAACAACATTGGATGCTGAAACAGATCGAGGAAACAAAATTCCAAACTGTAGAAACCAAAGACTGAAATTTCAAAGCACTAAGAATGTGGAGAAGATTCTAAAAGCCTCCTGAGAGGCTCTTAGATTACATGTGAAGGGACAAGAATTATACTAGCATCCAGTTTCTCACTGGCAAGACTAGCTCCTACAGACAGTTACCACACAGCAACGTTCAAAGGAGAGATCATTTTCAATATAGAATTCCATGTCCACTAAAGCTATCAATTTAATTTGAGGGACATTAAATACATTTTCAGACATTTAATGACCTAACACACCTTGGTTAGAAAGGTGTTTTGAGGTTGTCTTCTGAAAAACAAGAAAGTTAACCAACAGAGAGAAAGACATGGGATGTAGTAACCACTCATTCCAATCCAGGAGGAAAACTGGCTGAGGATGCAGTCAGTTCAGCTTGGAGTAGGTGGATAGCAGAGTCCTGGAGGGAAGGCTCCTGGGAAAAAGGAGAGGTGAACTCCACAGAATACTATTGAGATTTTTGAGACTAGCCAAAGACACACACAAAAATAAATTATACAAGAAAAATGAAAAGCATTTAGATACTCCAGGAAAAACAAAACTATGTGAAAAACATATTAATCAAATATGATGCAATTTACAATGTAAGATTTTAAATAACTGATGAAAAGTAAGGGGAACAAATACAGTTAAATTAAACTTGATTCAAGCAGCCCTGGGGTTACAGGACTGAGCTCAATTAAAAGAAAATGCAATCCTAGCAGCTGACTTTACCATCATTAAACAAGGTTTACAAAGTCCCAATGATATAAACATTATTTCAAATTTATTAGTTTTAGGATTCAAACTACAGACAAACCATTGAGACTTGGGAAGAGGGCAAAGGGTCAAATTCTTGATCAGGTAAATGATGTGCAAGCTGATGGTGGAAGACAAGGCAGAAGCAGGGTAGAGTACAAATAGCACTATTTTAAGAAGTGGAGACTCAAGGGGTACTGCTAAAGTTCAGCAGAACCAGACATAAAGCTTGGCCTGTTACTATTTAAAATAACGAAGGTAACCAAAAATAGAATTTAAAGTATTACTTAGATGCTGTACAAATGGAAAAGAGAAGCAGAAAAGAGTGCTAGTAAAATGCTTACTTATCAACTACTTATATTGGGGAGTCAAAGTTAAAAATCAAGATGGGTAATTTCTACACAGCTTTCACATAATCCAATTTAAAAAATAGCCAAACTTGAACAGGTACTTCATAAAAGAAGACTTTGAAAAGGCCAATGAACACATGAAAAGGTGCTCACAATCATTACTCATCAGAAAAATGCAAATAATAAGTACTCCACAATCATGAGAAAGGTTAAAATTAAAAGCACTGAAAATACCAAGTATTAGGAGGAAATGAGCTATTGGAACTCCTATACACTGTTGGCTGAAATGTAAACTGGTATAATCTCGTTAAAAAACTGGCAATAAATACTAAAGCTACATATGTCTACTCTATGACACCGATATTCCACACTTGGGTATAGAACCAAGAGAAATGAGTGCATATATTTCCCCCAAAGACATGTACAAGAATGCTCATAGCAGTTTTATTCAAAAGGGACAATTGGAAACCACACGAATGTCTATGGACAGTAGAATGTATAAATAATTGTACAGTCACCCAATGGAAAACTCTGAAGCAATAAAAAAGAATGAATACTGATACATTTAATAACATGGATAATTTTCAAAGACAGAAGGGTATAAAGAAGACAGATACATTTACATGAAGTTCAAGAACAAGAAAAACTTATCTGCAGTGAAAGAAGTCAAAATAATGTGGTTACCATTATTTACAAAGACAAAGCTCTGAATCCTACTTTCATGACTGGTGTCTTAAAAGCTGGTTAGTGGAGTCCTGGTGTGGTGCTGTAGGATAAGCATGGACCGCTAATCAAAAGATAAGCAGGTTCAAACCCACCAGCTGTTCCTTGGAAACCCTATACAGGGTGGCTATGAGGCAGAACTGACTCGATGGCACTTAACAACAAAAAAAGGTGTACTGTTGGTCTCTCCCCACCTGGAGGAAAGAAGAATAAAGAAAATTGAAGATGCATGAAAATAATTAGTTCCATGGACTAATGGATCATGTAACCATGAGACAAAAGGAACTAGATGGTACCTAGCTGTCACCACCAGCTGCTCTGAAAGGGATCACGTTCGAAGGTCCTCCATAGCGTGGGAGGAAAATGTGTAACAAAACTCAAATTCATAAAAAAGGCCAAGTTGATAAGTCGGATAGACTGGTGGAAGCCTGAGATTATGGCCCTTAGTCATCCTGTAGGCCTGGAACTGAACTCACCCCCATGGCTCAATTTTCAACCAAAAAATATTCGGATCTATAACTTGAACAAAATAACACTAGGTAGAGACACACTGCTTAGAATCATAAATCATTTGGGATCAAAAGAGCAGCATTTGCCTGAAGACAAAGTTCAGAAGAAATGAAAGGTTAGGAAAGGAGTAGGAATGGATATGGGAAAGACAGGGAGTAAGTGGAGAGTTCATTGCAGGGATTGCAAATAATGACCTGGAACAAATTGTGTATGAATTGTAGAACGGAAAATTGATTTGCTTCACTCAATTCACAATAAAAAAGTTTAAAACAAAATTGGGTGGTTACGTGGGGATGAGGTATTGATTGGAAAGAGACATGAGGGAGCTTTCCAAAATATTGGAAATTTTCTGTATCTTGATGATGAATTGCACTGGGCAAATCTGCTGCAAAAGACTTCTTTAAAGTGTTAAAAAGCAAAGATGTCACCTTGAAGACTGAGCACCATGGTGTTTTCAATCACCTCATTTGCATGTGAAAGTTGGACAATGAATAAGGAAGAATTGCTGCCTCTGAATTATGGTGTTAGTGAAGAATACCAAATACATCCCGCACACCCAGAAGAACAAATAAATCTATGTTGTTAGAAATACAGCCAGAATGCTTCTTAGAATTGAGTATGGCAAGACTTTGTCTCATGTACTTTGGAGGTATCAATCCCTAGAGAAGGATATCATACATGATAAAGTAGAGGGTCAGTGCAAAAAGAGAAAGGTCCTCAATGAGATGGACTGACACGGTGGCTGCAACAAGGGGCTTAAACATAGTAATACCTGTGGCTGGTGCTGGATCAGGCACTGTTCTGTTCTGTTGTACCTTCAGTTGCTGTGAGTCCAAATCAACTTGGTAGCATCTAATAAGAATGTAAGTATATTACCTAGATATAGTCACCTGAAGAATTAAAACCAGAAATAGGTAAGAAGAGCTTTCATGTACAAGATACCCTTTCATAAAACATAGCTGTGAGGGGAAGAGAAAGACAGTGATTTATTGAAGGAAAAGATGGGTCCCAAGTGGATTTTCCTTTTTTATAGTGAGACTTCAGTATGTTTTCAATGCCAGTTAAAAGAAGTACAAGATAGCAAGGAACAGTTTGAAAGACAGATGAGAAGAGGGGAATTAGCTTCAATACAGCTCCCTGTGGAGGTATGAGAGGGTAGGATACAATATTGAAGGCAAGCTCAGACAGGAAGAGGAATGTCTTTCCCTTTTGCCTGGAAAGAGGAAGAGGAAGCTGATAGGACAGGAAGTAGGAGGAGTTAGACTAAGATTTCAGAAGAGGGACTGTAAGGCTCCACAGCATTTTGTTTCCAAATTCTGTCTGTTTGACCAACTTCTGCAGAAGGTCCATTTGATGTGGCCACCTGCCTCTCCCACATCTGGCCTTCCAGCTTGGGCTACCTGTGCTGTCATTTGAAACTTTCATGTCACACATGCAAATATTTTTTTTAACCCAATCCTCACAATAGTATCAAGGAAAGCAAGCAAGGGTCAGCCAAGGAAACGGAGGTTCTGAGGGAGGAAGTAGCTTGTGTGAATCACATGATATTCACTGAGGTAAAGGCAGTGTGGTCTCTCAGGGGTGGCTTCCCTGCAATGCCCATCACCATGCTAGGTACACATCAAGAGCTTCTTTCATGCTTAATATCTGAATGTGTAAGACAGGACAGATACAGATCAAGGCCACATGAGTTCCTTCAGCTCTGCTGAAGTACTGCACCTGCACAAGTCTCCCAGGACATTGCCACTGGGCCTGGCCTGGGAGACTTGAAGTATGTCATCACCCTCTCTGGTCAGCCTGCAGGACCCTGAGACTCCCAATCATGACAGACTCAGACCACATGTCCCTGGTCC
The DNA here is from genome assembly GCF_000296735.1 of Chrysochloris asiatica. NCBI lineage: Eukaryota > Metazoa > Chordata > Mammalia > Afrosoricida > Chrysochloridae > Chrysochloris > Chrysochloris asiatica. Next base: position 973,844 of record NW_006408565.1, on the reverse strand, counting down.
TGTAAGTCTCTTTTGCTGTTCCGGAAGTGGGAGAAACTGTCCAATTCTCTCATCTACCCTAGAGGTACACACTTGAAACACTCATCCTGTAGGCTGGCCAGGGAAAGGATAGGGATAAGAAAACAGCTCTGTTTTTAAACTGCCCTGTAAGGCAGTCTTTCACCCAGGCTTTACTGTTGTTAAGTGCCATCGAGTCGGTTCTGATCCATAGCAACCCTGTATAGGGTTTCCAAGGAGCAGCTGGTGAGCTTGAACCACCGAACTTTGCAGTTCAAATGACTTTACAGTCTGATGCATTAGCCCACAGTGCCACACCAGGAATCCATGCTTTACTGGACATGTTTAAAGGATGGGAGGATGAGGCCTGTTTTGGTGGCTGCCCCACAGGTGGCTATAGGCAAAGTATTTGAGATTACCTGATCCCAGGTATCTTGGGTTGGGGAGATAACCCTTCCATGTTGCATAGATTGTTTGAGGAATATGACAACATTACTATCCTCTTATGCTATTTTGTAACAAGTAACATAGTCATGTCTTATGGTGGTCCTAGCAGCACACCCTAGGTCACTCCTAGGTGAAGTGGTTGGTGATTTTAGTCTTTGGAAGACACCAGTAATACGTCAATCACACAGTACCTGGTCTACCAACAGTTCCAGGAATATCAGCCTGTTTATGCATGGGGATGGTCCTGGAAATCTGAGAAATGAATGAAGCTTTATTATTTTTAGACATTAAGGTCTTCTGTACCAGGACCAGAAAAGCTCAGTTTTGCCTTATTTTTCCATGGAGATCTCCAGGAGTTTGAAGCCATGTGTTTGGAAGCCAGGCCAGTGTGAGGTGGGGGTTGGTTGTACTGCTTAGATGCCTGAATTCAGGTGGGCCAGGATCCAAAAATCTGCAGTGTCACCAGACCAACATTGTTGTTGTTAGGTGCCATCAAGTCCATACTGATTCTTAGCAACCCTATGCACAATAGGACAAATCACTGCCGGGTCTTGGGCCAATTTCATAATCATTGCTACGCCTGATCCTATCGCTGCTGCCACTGTGCCAATCCATCTCGTTGGGGGTCTTCCTCTTTTTCTCTGACCATCCACTTTACCAAACATAATTTCCTTTTACCGTGATTGGTTCCTCCTGACAATATGGCTGAAGTATAAGGGATGAAGTCTGGTTATCCTGGCTTCCACGGAGCACTCTGGCTGTACTTCATCCAACACAGATCTAGGTGTTCTTTTGGCAGTCCATGGTGTTTTTAACATTCACCATAACTCAAATGCATCAATTCTTCTATGGTCTTCCTTATTCACTGTCAAACATTTGTAAGCATATGAAGTTATTGAAAATACCATGGCTTGGGTCAGGTGCACCTTAGTCCTCAAACTGACATCTTTGTTCTTGAACACCTCAAAAAGGTCTTGTGCAGCAGATTTGTCTAACGCAATCCATCGTTTGATTTCTTGACTGCTGCTTCCATGACTGCTGATGGTTGATCTGAGCAAAATGAAGTCTTATATAACTTCAATCTTTTCTCCATTTATATGGATGTTGTTTATTGGTCCAGTGATGAGGATTTTTGTTTTCTTTACATTGAGATGCATCCCATACCAAAGGCTGTGAACTTTGATCTTCATAAGTAAATATTTTAAGTCCTCTTTTTTCAGCAAACAAGGTTGTATCATCTGCATATCGAAGGTTGTTAATGATCTTCCTCCAATCCTGATGCCATATTTTTCTTCATATAATCCAGCCTCTTGGATTATTTGTTTGGCATACAGGTTGAATAAGTATGGTGAAAGAATACAGCCCTGTTGCACACCTTTCCTAATTTTAAACCATTCAGTGTTCTAATGTTCTGTCCGAACAACTGCCTCTTGGTCTCTGTACAGGTTCCTCATGAGCACACTTAAGTGTTCTGGAATACTCCTACTTCATAATGTTGTCCATAGCTTGTCATGATCCACACAATCAAAGCCTTTGTGTGGTCAATTAAGCACAAGTAAACATCTTTCTGGTATTCTCTGCTTTCAGCCAGGATCTATCTGACATCTGTAATGATAACCCTTCTTCCATATTCTCTTCTGAATCTGGCTTGAACCTCTGAAGTTCTCTGTTAATGTATGGTTGCAGCCATTTCTGTATTACCTTTAGTAAAACTTTATTCAACTGGGACATCAATGATATTGTCCGATGATTTCCGCATTCTATTTGGTCACCTCTCTTTGGGATGGACACAGATACAGATCTCTTTCAGTCAGTTGGCCAGGTAGCTGTCTTCCAAATGTCTTGGAGTAGATGAGTGCCTCCAGTGCCACATCACTTTTTTGAAAGATTTCAATTTGTATTCCTCCATCTATCCCCAGTGCCTTGTTCTTTGACAATAACTTCAATGCACCTCAGACTTCTTTGTTCAGCATGTGGCTCTTGATCACATGCTAACTCTTGAAATAGTTGAACATCGACCATTTCTTTTTGGACAGTGACTCTGTGAATTCCTTCTATCTTCTTTTGGTGCTTTCTGCATAATTCAATAATTTGCCCACAGAACCCCATTAATTTTCCCATAGAACCCTTCAATACTGCAAGTCGAGGTCTGAATTTTTTTCTTCCTTCAGCTTGAGAAATGCTGAGCGCATTCTTCCCTTTTGGTTTTCTAACTCCAGGTTCTTTGCATATTTTGCTATAATATTTGACGCTGTCTTCTTGAATTCACCTTTTGAAATTTTCTGTTCAGCTCTTGTACCTCCTCACTTCTTCCATTTGCTTTAGCTTCTCTACACCAGAGAATAAGTTTTGGAGTCTCTTCTGACATCCATTTTGTTTTTTTTTTCCGTCTTTCTTGGCTTCTTAATGATCTTTTACTTTCTCCCTGTATGATTTTCTTGATGTCATCCCATAACTCTTCTAGTCTTTAGTTTTTATTGTCTAATGTATCAAATCTGTTCTTCAGATGATCTCTAAATTCAGGCATGATATTTTCAAGTTCATATTTTGGCTCTTGTGGACTTGTTTACATTTTCCTCAGCTTCAGCCTGAATTTGCATATGAGCATTGATGGTCTGTTTCACAATATGTCCCTGACCTTGTTTTGGCTGATGGTATGGAGTTTGTCCACCATCTCTTTCCACAGATGTAGTCAATTTGATTTGTGGTATACTCTACCTGGTGTGGTCTATGTGTATGTTGTTGTTGTTGTTAAGTGCTGTCGAGTCAGTTCAGACCCATAGCAACCTTGTGCAGGGTTTCCAAGGCTGTAAATTTTTATTGTTGTTGTTGTTGTTGTTAAGTGCCATCGAGTCGGGTCCGACCCATAGCGACCCTGTACAGGGTTTCCGAGGGTAAATTTTTATAGGAGCAGAAAACCTCATATTTTTCCCGTGGAGCAGCTGGTAGTTCCGAACTGCTGACCTTAAGGTTCACAGCTCAATTTGTAACCCATATGTATGTTGTTGTTGTTGTCAGGTTCCATCGAGTCAGAACCAACTCATAGCGACCCCATGCACAGCAGAACGAAACAATGTCCGATCCTGGACCAACCTCACTACCATTGCCACACCTGACGCCATCAATGCTGCCACCTGGCTGATCCATCTCGTTGGGGGTCATCCTCTTTTTCTCTGACCCTCCATCTTACCTAGCATGACATCCTTCTCCAGCTACTGTTCCCTCCTAACAATATGTCCAAAGTATGAGAGA
>NW_006408565.1:957236-969774 GCF_000296735.1 Chrysochloris asiatica | reverse complement strand
TGTTTCAAGTACTTTTCACTTTCAGCAAGCAAGGTTGTATCATCTGCATAGCGCAGGTTGTTAATGAGTCTTCCTCCAATCCTGATGCCATGTTTTTCTTCATAGAACCCAGCTTCTCATATTATTTGCTCAGCATACAGGTTGCATAAATATGGTGAAAGAACACAACCTTGTCTCACACCTTTCCCAGTTTTAAAACATTCAGTGTTCCCATGCTGTGTTCAAACAACTGCTTCTTGGTCCAGGTTACAGAATCCTCAGGAGTACAATTAAGTGTTCTGGAATACTCATACTTCTCATTGTTGTCCATAGCTTGTCATGATCCACAAAATTGAAAGCCTGTGCGTAGTCAATAAAGCATAGGTAAACACCTTTCTGATATTCTCTGCTTTCAGCCAAGATCCACCGGACATCAGCAATGATATCTCTAGTTACACGGCCTCTTCTGAATCCAGCTTGAACCTCTGAAAGTTCTCTGTCAATGTATGATTGTAGCCATTTCTGTATTACCCTTAGGGTAAAACCCTCAGGACCTTCATTTGTTGATGGAACACAACTCAAAATGAAAAGAAATAGTCGTAAACACCCATTAATAATCAGAACAAGGAATGTATGACGTATGAACCTTGGAAAATTGGAAATTGTCAAAAAATGAAATGGAATGCATAAACATCAATATCCTGGTTTTACTTCATTCACATCATTATGGCCAACTCTATGAGCTGAGGAGGCAGCTCTTCCCCAGTTGAATTTTGAATGCTTGCCAACCGGAGGGGCTCATACTTTGGCACCACATCTGACAATATTATGGTGCTCTTCATCATGTTTCAATATTTAGTAATTAGGTGCTAACATAGTTCCACTGCTATTCATAATGCTTTCAGTGACTGAATATTTGGAAGTAATCTGTCTCTCCTTCCTAGTCTGTCTTTACCTGGAAGCTCAGCTGAAACCTGTCTACCATGGGCTACCTTGCTGGTATTTAAAATACCCACAGCATAGCTTCCAGAATCACAGCAACAAACAAGCCACCACAGTATGACAAACTGACAGACAAGTGGTGGAGACCAATGTTAGTCCAGCAGAAAACCTTTTAACCATTTCTCCTTGTCCCCAGTTACACTGTGGTCCTAACGGACACTGAAACCAGCTCCAACAAGGGCCTTCTTCATAAACTACTTTCAGATTGAATGCCCTGAACATAGATACCATCTAGGCCTATAGGAACTCCATCTAGGAGTTACTCGCTATTATATCCCTCCTGTACTCACTTTGTGAGATTCTTGACTGGCAGAGCCTACAGCTACAGTGGCTTTTTTGGTTGTTCCTTTTATTGTTTTGTTGTTTTTATTTGTTTATTCTTTCTTCTCTTTCCATTCCCTTGACTTTTATCCTTTCTATCTCTGCTTTTCTTTTTCCTTCTTTTCTTGCATTTCTAATTTTCCCTCTTTTTTTTCTTTTTCATCTTTCTTTATTACTCTCTATTCTCTTTTTCATCTTTCCTCTCCCTGGTTTTCCTAAGTTTTTCCCCCTTTACTTTTATTTTCTCTCTCATTTTTCACTTCTTTCTATAGCTCCATTTTCCTGTCCCTCTTTTTAGTTATTATGTTCTTTTTTTCTGGTTCTTGCCTGTTTTTCTTTTTATTGTTGGTTTTCTGTTTGTTTATTCTGTATATTTTCTTGTATTTGTGCATGGTTAGGGATTTATTCCTCTTTCACAACCAACAGGAGACAGCAACTACACTATACAGCCAAGGCACAACTATATCCCTGCAGCTACAACCACTGGGCAAAAGCTAAGACCAGCTCTTATGCCACCAGATTAACATAGACAGCAGCCAACACTAGCTAAACCCACGCTAAACTGAGGCGCATGAATGGCAAATGAAAAATAGTATATAAGCCTCCATTCTTTAACTACACCCAGAGGAAACAGCTGGTGAGAACTTAAAAATACATCAAAATAGAGTAATCAATTAAATCCAACTACTACAATACCACAGTGCTCCAGAGACAACAGATAATTTTGGCTCACATGAAGAAATAAGAGAGAATGACTTAAGTAAATGACCAAAATGCAGAGCCAGAAAATGTTTCTGAGGAAGAGAAAGTAATGGCACTAACTGAAAAAGAATCCAAAAGAATGATATTTAGTAACCTTCATAGGACTGGCAGAAAGATTGAAGAACTAAAGGAGAACACAGAAAATTTTTTTAGAAGAATTCAGGAAGACACTACAAGAACAAACAGATAAGATACATGCAAAATTTGAAACGATATAAAACTTGTAATTAGAAATCCAAGCAAATACTAAGATTTCAGAAAATGACAATATGTTGAAAAGGCAAAGGAGTATATTCAAATCAATGGAAGCCTGGATTAGTGAGCTTGAAGACAAAGCTCTCAAATCTAATCTAGAAGAAAGCCTAAGAGTTATGTAGGACATCCTGAAGAATAATAATTTATGAGTGATCTGAATTTTAGAACAGGAAGAGACCACAAAAATACAGAGGAAATTGTTGAAGAGTTTCTGGAAGAAAACTTCCCTAACATCATGAAAGATGAGAAGATAAGCATACAAGAAGCTGAATGAACCCCAAAGAGGATAAATTCCAACAGAAATAACCAAAACATATCACAATCAAACTTTCTAAAACCAAAGACATGGAAAGAATCCTGAGAGCAGCTTGGAAAATGGAAAACTATCTAGAAAGGAGAAGCAATAAGACTAAGCTCTGATTTCTTAGCAGAAACCATGCAGGTAAGAAGGCAATGGGATGATACATACAAAAATATGAAAGAAAAAAATCACCAGCCAAGAATCATGTATCCTGCAAAAGCTGTCCCTCAAATATGACAGTGAAATTTGGACATTTCCTGATAAATGGAAATTAAAGGAATTTGTAATAACTAGACCAACTTTCTACCACTTGAATGTTAGTTTGTCGCACTGTGGTGGCTTGCGCTTTTCTGTGATACTGGAAAGTATGTCACTGGTATTTTGAGTGCTGAAAGGGTCACCCACAGTAGATAGGTTTTAGCTGAGCTTCCAAACTAAGATAGACTAGAAAGAAGGAGAGGTGAATTACTTCTGAATGCCTAGCCACTGAAAACCTTATGAATAGCAGTGACACACAGATAGTACCAGAATAATGAATACTGAAACATGATGACTAGCACCAGAATATTGTCAGATATAGTGCTGGAAGATAGTTGGAAGGCACACAAAATTCAACTGAGGAAGAGCTGCCTCCTCAAAGTAGAGTTGACTGTGATGACACAAATGGAGTAAAGCTTTTGGGATCTTCATTTGCTGATGGGGCACAACTCAAAATCAGGAGAAACAGCTGCAAATATCCATTAATAACTAGAACATGGAATATATGAAGTATGAATCAAGGTAATTGGAAGTTGTCAAAAATGAAATGGAATGCATAAACATCGATATCCTACACATTAGTGAGCAGAAAAGGTGTGCATGCATCATCAAAAAGAACATTTCAAGATCTATGTGATAGGATGTTATCCATACGCCTACATGGAAGACGAGTTAATATCTCTATAATTCGTATTTATGCCCCAACTACTAAAGTCAGTGATGATGAAACTGAAAAATTCCGCCAAATTCTTCTGTCTGAAATTGATCAAACGATATTCAAGATGCAACGATAATTACTGGTGATTGGAATACAAATGATGGAAACAGAGAAGAAGAATCAGTAGTTGGAGAATTTGACCTTGGTGATAGAAATGATGCTAGAGATCATATGACAGAATTTTGCAAGATCAATGATTTCTTCATTGCAAATATCTTTTTTAAACAACATAAAAGATTATACACATGGACTTCACCAGATGGAATACAGAGAAATCAAATTGACTACATCTGTGTAAAAAGACGGTAGAAAAGCCAAGGGCAGACTGTGGAACAGACCATCAATTGCTCATATGCAAGTTCAGGCTGAAGCTGAAGAAAATTAAAACAAGTTTAAGAAAGCCAAAATGTTACCTTGAATATATTCCACCTAAATTTAGAGATCATCTCAAGCATGGATTTGATGCATTACACACTAAAGACTAAAGACCGGAAAAGTTGTGGGATGACATCAAGAAAATCATACAGGAAGAAAGCAAAAACATGGTACATTAAAAAGACAGGAAGGAAGGAAAAGACCAAAATGGATGTCAGAAGAGACTCAGAAACTTGTTCTCCAGCGTAGATACGCAAAAGCAAATGGAAAAAATGAGAAGGCAAACTGAACAGAAAGTTTCAAAGGGCAGCTAGAGAAGACAAAGTCAAATATTACAATGAAATGTGCAAAAATCTGGAGTTGGAAAACAAAAAAGGAAGAACATGTGCAGCACTTCTCAAGTTGAAAGAACTGAGGGAAAAGTTTAATCATTGACTTGCAATACTGAAAGATTCTTTGAGCAAAATATTGAATGATGCAGAAAGCATCAGTAGAAGATGGAAGGAATACACAGAGTCACTGTACCACAGAGAAATGATGAGTTTAATCATTTCAAGAGGAAGCATATGATCAAGAGTCAATGGTACTGAAGGAAGAAGTCCAATGTGCATTGAAGGTATTGGTAAAGAACAAGACTCCAGGAATTGATGGAATACAAAGTGAAATCTTTCAACAAACTGATGCATCCCTGGAGGCACTCTCTCATCTATGCCAAGAAATTTGGAAGACAGATACCTGGTCAACTGACTGAAGAGATTCATATTTTTGCCCATTCCAAAGAGAGTTGACCCAATGGAAAGCAGAAATCACCAGACAATATCATTAATATCACATTTGAGTAAAATTTTGCTAAAGACACTTTAAAAATGACTGCAATAATTCACTGACAGAGAACTGCTAGAGGTTTAAGCCAGATTGAGACAAGTATGTGGAACTAGGGTCGTCAGATGGCAGAGAATACCAGAAAGATGTTAACCTGTGCTTTAATGACACTGCAAAGGCTTTCAATTGTGTGGATCATGACAAGCTATGGACAACATTACAGAGAATAAGTATTCCAGAACAGTTAATTGTGCTCATGAAGAACCTATACATAGACCAAGAGGCAGTCATTCAAATAGAACAAGGGAATTCTGAATGGTTTGAAATCAGGGTAGATGTGTGCCAGGGTTGTATTCTTTCACCATACTTATTCAACCTTTATGCTGAGCAAACAATAAGAGAAACTGGATTCTAAGACGAATGTGGCATCAGGATTGGAGGAAGAGTCTTTAACAACCTGTGATATCGAGATGATACAACTTTGTTTGCTGAAAACAATGAGGACTTAAATTATTTACAGATGAAGATCAAAGACAATAGTCATTGGTATAGTTATACCTTAATGTAAAGAAAACAAAAATCCTCACCACCAGACCAATAAATAACATCATGTTATGGCACATAACAACAACAACAACAAAAATGGATAAAGGAGTCCTGGTGTGCAGCTCTGGGTGATGCACCAGACTGCAAAGCCAGTCACCAGTCAAGCTCACCAGTCACCCCTTGGAAACCCAATACAGGGTCGATATGGGTCGGAACCGACTTGACAGCACTTGTTTAACAATAACAAAAAAAGGAGAAAATATTGAAGTTGTCAAAGACTTCATTTTGCTTGAATCCACCATCAACACTCATGGAAGCAACAGTCAAGAAATCAAAGGATGTATTGCATTAGGCAAATCTGCTGCACAAGACCTTTTTAAAGTGTTCAAGAGCAAAGATGTCAGTTTGCAGGCTCAGGTGTGTCTGATCCAAGCCAAGTTATTTTCAATAACCTCACATGCATGCAAAAGTTGGACAGCGCATAAAGAAGAACTTAGAGGAATTGATGCTTTTGAGTTATGGTGTTGGAGAGGAATATTAAAGGCACCATGGACTGGCAGAAGGACAAACAAATCTGTGTTGGAAGAAATACAACCAGAATGTTCCTTAGAAGCCAGGATGGCTAGACTTTGTCTCTCATACTTTGGACTTGTCAGCAGGAGGGACCAGTCCTTAGAGAAAGACATTATGCTTGGTAAAGTGAAGGGACAGCGAAAAAGAAGATGACCCCCAATGAGAAGGATTGGCACAGTGGCAGTAATGATGGGCTCAAGTTGAGTGCCAATTATGACGATGGTGCAGGCCCTGTGGTGTTTCATTCTGTTATACACAGTGTCACTATGGGTCAGAGTCAACTCGAAGGCACCTAACAAGATAACTTTACAAAATACACTGATGGTTGTTATTTGGACTGAAAGACAACAAGAGCATACAAGATATGATTATCAGATATGATAATCCTGAGATTATCATAGTTGACAACACCACCCAAAACTTAATCCAGACAAAGTATTTAAAGTAAAACAAACCTACAAGACTGAAAATAGGTAACCAGAGATATAAATTTATAATCAAGTCAACTACCAACAAAAAGAGGGAATAGTGTAGATAGAGAATTTCCAAATGACAAAGAAGTCAAGTAAGTTTCAAGGTAAAACAAAGTGTTTTAAACAGCAAATAAAATTAATAAATTACAGGATAACCTCAAAGGAAATTATTACACTTTCAAATCAAAATAACCAAGGAAAATAAGAAAGTTTTCATAAACACTAGCATAAAAGAAATGAAAATGAAAGAAACTCCACAAACAAAATGAACTCAGCAAAGAAACTATGTGGAACAAAGAAACTAGCAGGCCACAAAAAACACAGAAAAATGAGAGCAATCAATTCACACCTATCAATACTTACAATGAATGTAAATATATTAAGTGCACTAGAGAGAGCAGTATAGATAAGAAAACAGAATCCTTCAATATGCCGTCTACAAGAGACACATCAAAAAGATGGAATCAAGCCTAAATGCCCATCAACTGAAGAACGGTTAAACGAACTTTGGTACATACACACAATGGAATACTATGCAATGTTGAAGAATAATGATGAATATGTGAAATAGCTCACAACATAGATGAACCTGAAGGACATTATGTGAGTGAAATTAGTCAACCACAAAAGTCTAAATATTGTGAGACTAATGTTGTAACAAGGTAAGAAACGGCTTTCTTGATAAAAGAAATAATCTATGATGTTTACGGGGGAGAGGAGGGGGAGGTTATTCACAGGCTAGAGAGAAGGCATATGTTAACATGGGTGGCAAAGCAGGCAATAGACAACAAGAGGCAGGCTAGTAGAGGAAAGCTGAAGGTAGTGGGAGACACAGGGAGGAATGCAGTAGTTAAAGTGAATAGAGGTAAATGCTGTTAACTGTTGGTACATGAAGGGGATTGCAATCATATAATGAAGCATAGTATATGGACTGTTGAATGTGAAACTGGTGATCTGCTCTGTAAACCTTCATTCAATTCTCAATAAAAAGTTGACGGAAAAAAAAGGGTTTACTGACGGTGAGCTAGTTACTGTGCTGGGAGCTTCATATGAGCCATCCAGCTTGTGAAGTGGAGACAAGAAATCCACTGTTCTAATGCAGAAACTGAAGCTCAGAAAGGTGAGTGCTTTGGCCAAGATCACACAGCCAGAGTGTGGTGGTTCAGGGATGGAGCCCAGAACAGTCTGATCTAGTACCTGAGCCCTCTCTCTTGAGCTACACTGTTCCAGCCAAGCCTTCCCCTTTCAAGTCAAATACCAGCTTCAAGTCCATGGAAACTATGGGGCCCAAGATTGAAAAAGGAAGAAGATGGAACTGAGGTGGCATACTGGGGTTCTCTTCCAATCTGGGTCTGGTTAAGGATGAAGATACAGGGAAGGGGCAGATGAGGAGGGGAACAAACAGTTTCCTAGAAAGAGGTTTCAGTCTCCCTTTGGGAAGGTGCCATGATTACTTTCAACACTTTCACACAAGTTTCCCTCTCAAATGAGGACATCTAGCCCAACAGGCTGGATCTTCCCAAGGCTGTGGCTCCTTAGGGATGGGCCCACTCTTGTCCGCATCCTTCTTAGCACTGGTCCAGGACATCTCCCAGTACATTTTCCCCTGGCTAGGCTGGGTTCCAGCCATAAAAGAATAGGATAGACTATGTCTGCCCAAACTTCCACCATGGAACAGAAATGTGGAATGTGGGACTTCTTTGGACCAGTCTCCCTACCCACCAGGAAAAATCACCAGGAATGAGGGTGGGACATACCTTCACACCTGGGCAGAGGGTGGTCCCAGTTCCGGTTGGTGCCATGCTGACATGTGAGGACAGGGTGGCCAATCAGCTGATATCCTGGGAGGCACTCAAAGGTCACTGATTGTCCAACGTTGTAGCCAGCACCTCTCACAATGCCATTGGCAAAGGGCTCTGGGTCTGGGCACTCTTGAAGTTCATAGGCTAGAAACAGTGAGAAAAGCAGGCCAGTTTATTCTCTCTGGACCTGTTTTCTATAACCAGAAGACAGGAACTGCAGAGAGTTACTATAGTGGGAAAACACCAAGACTTGGATTTGGACAAACCTTTGTTATTGACTAACTGTTAACTTTGGAAAAGCTACTTACCTTCTCTATGTTTCAGTTTTCTTATATATAAATTGGTTAGTGTGAGGAGCAATAGGATAATTAATATATACATGGCTCTTTGGCCAACATTGGCACATGGTAAGGCGTTTGATAAATGTTATCTATAATTATATCCAATGGAATCCTTGAGTAGCGCAAATGACTACTAGCGGAAAGGCTGGTTGCTTGAACTCACCCAGAGGTAGCTTATTGAGTCCTGGTGTGGTGTTGCAGTATAAAGCACTGGACTGCAAGGTCAGTTTGAACCACAAACTCATCAGCTGCTCCTTGAAGATACTATACAGGGTTGCTATGAGTTGGAATTTACTCGACGACACTTAACAACAACAACATATCTATGGGGAATGGAGGCTCATGAAGACATTGCTAGACTAAACCACACTTCACTGAATACCTACATGGGGCCAAGCATCCACCTAAGTTCTTTCATGTTGCTTAACTTATTCAAACCATCCCAACAATTATGATCACAAACAGCAGGCAATGGAGTGAGGATTTTGAGCGAGGTCTTTCTGATTCCTAGGAATTAGAACCTATTGGGAAGGAGTTAAAATCTATCCCTCAGAGGGAGTAGGCAAAACCTATGGCAAGGAGAGAAGATTTTCAAGGGCAATAGCTGGACTAAAATGAATGGGAGACTATCATGCAAGGCAAGCTGCTTCCATGGGAATGGGTGGGCCTGATTCATGAGACTTTAATGGAAGTAGCTGGGGCCTATCAAACAAAGCCTAGGGATTTGTTGAGTATATGCCAAAGAGCAAAGCCTTTGATTAATTGGGTCCGCAGGACAAAGATCAGCCTTTGAGTGAGTCACTGAGCCTACCCTATCTGGCAAATCAGCAGTGGAAGCAGTGGCAGCAGAAGACTATAAGTCTCCTATAGTAGAAATTCTCATTGCGAGTAATAACTTTCAAGTGAATCCCCCATGAAAGTGGATGCAGGGTGGATGTGTCATGCAAATTTCTGCTCAATATTACACAGAGCTATCTCAGTGGGAAGAAGCGGTGGGCTTCTCTGGAAATCACCAGGATAATAGGACACAACAAAAAGGTAAAAGTCATACTGGCAGTGGTCAGACTGGTCAGTCCAAAGAGAGATGGCAGCAGCATGGGCTTGGGAGATTTCCGAGATGAAAGTTTTAGTAGAAGCAGCGAGCCTGGTGCAAAGGTAACACAGGGTAAATGGAGTGGGATGGGCCTTTATTCTAAAGAGAAGCCTCAAGGTGAATGCATAGACCCAAAGACAGTGAGGCACTGAAAAGAGAGTTGATGTGTGTTAAAAGCCAGGAATAATCTCAGTAAGAGTGGCTGCGTCTCACAGAAATTATCTTAAGTGGAAGGAGCTGGGCTTTTCACAATGAGAAACACTTCAGTGAGAGGACCTCAGTCACTTTTATATTGAGAAAAATCTCAGAGCCTGTACTAATGGAAGACGCTTCAAAGAGAGAGGTTGGGTCTATAGGGCAGAAATCAATGCAAAGAGGAAGAATCATTAACTTTCCAAAGAAGGCTTCCTCCGGGAGAGTAGTTAGTGTTTCCCCAAAGGGAGACATTAAAAATAATAACGAAGATGCCAATATTTTACAACAGTTATATGCCTCAGTTATTTAAGTTCTTTATAAACACAAGCTTCCTTAGAAGATTTGATTTAATAAGTTATACCCATCAGACTAGGAGACCTTGGTACTTTATGCTATCACTAAACGTTTTGTGAGAATATTTGCGTGAAGGGAAAACCTTAGATTATGAAGTTCAGAGTGTTCAATCAGAGGACACTGTGAGAAAGGGTAAGCAGTTGAATCCCTTCCAAAGAAAATTGAGGAAACACATGTTTGGGCTAGCTTGATAGAAAATGCCTCAGTGGGGGCTGATATAGATATAGATAGAGATAGAGATAGAGATAGAGATAGAGATAGAGATAGAGATAGAAAATGCCTCAGTGGGGGCTGGGTCTCTCAATAAAGAAAAATCCTGAGGTGAGCAGTTGGAACTTGTCTCATGAACTACAGTTCCACAGGGCTTGCTGTTGTTGTTTAGTGCCATCAAGGTGGTTCTGACCCATAGTGACCCTGTATAGGGTTTCCAAGGAGCTCAAATGACTTTGCAGTCCAGTGCATTAGCCCTCAGTGCCATACCAGGACTCCACAGGGCTAGGGAAGGTGTAATTTGAGAATGTGGGCCTTGTGGTTCGGGAGAATTATGTGACCTATCACAAATTGGGAGGCTTTAGTGGAAGTACCAAGGCCATTGGTGACAATTTAGTAGCAGAAGCTAGGATCATTATGGAGGGGATGGAAGCCAAGTTCAAGTCTGAGGAGGAACGACTGATTAGACACCATCTGGCGCTCCCTCATGTAGGGGTTGAATGGTTGTTGTTGTTGTTGATAAGTGCTGTGGAGTTGGTTCCAACTCCTATCAACCCTGTACAGGGTTTACGAGGAGCAGCTGGTAGGTTTGAACTGCTGACCTTGTGGTTCACAGTCCAGTGCTGATCCTACAGCACCACTCCAGGAGTCTGGGTTGAATGGTAGTTCCCTAAAACATACGTCCACCTGGAGCCTATTGGTCTTATTACGTGGACCCAGTGGGCAGAGCTGTGCCCATTGCAGAGGTGAAGGGGGGCGTAGTCCATGTGGGTGGACCCAAGGGCAGCTCACAACAGTGAGGAGAAGATTCAGGCAGAGCACCTGATCTACCACAGAGGAAACCTGCAGGGAGAGAAGAGCAATCACGAGGCCCAAGTCTTACCTGTGACAGGCCCCATTCCTCCAACTGAGGGTGTGTGATCTCTCAGCTAAGGTGGGCCTCTGGGACAAGTCTACACACACATTGGGGCTCCCTGGTGTAGCAGCTTCATTCCATCAACTAAGCATGACTGGGTGATACTGCCTGTCCCTGAAGGGTCTCTGGTGTGAGAGGTCCAACTCCTCCTATTGAGGTTTCCAGTACTGACCCGCCTAACTGCTCAACCACTCTCTCTGAAGATTGCTCTGAGACAGTCAAGCACTCGGAGGAGGCATCAGTGGCCCAACTGTACCCACTGAGCGGAAACACCCTGGAAAGATTTCTCTAGATGCCAAGCCCGAATAGTCAGGATTCCTCTCTGACAAGTAAGGAGCTCCAAGCCATATTCTTTCCAGAATGAAAAAGACAAGCCTCCAAACATGTAGTTAGTACACTGTACTCTAAGTTTGAAGCTTTGGTAGCTTAGTGAGTTATGCATTAGGCTGCTAACTGCAAGGTCAGAGGTTTGAATCTACCAGCTACTCTGCAGGAGAAAGATAAGCCTTTCTGCTCCCTTAAAGATTTGGTGGTGATGGTGGTGGTGTGCCGTGGAGTCGGTTCTGACTCACAGTGACCCTGCATAGGGTTTCCGAGGCTGTAAATCTTTACAGAAGCAGAAAGCCTCATCTTTCTCCCGAGGAACCGCTGGTAGTTTCGAACTGCTGACCTTGAGGTTAGCAGCCTGACTTGTAACTACTATGCTACCAGAGCTCTTTAAACCTTCGGAAACCCTATACAGGGTTCCTGTGAGTGGAAATCGGTACACAACCACCATCACCATGGTATGTAAAAAATATAATAAAAATTTCATAAAACATGACACATTTTCCAAGTCAATGCATAGAAAAAGGTATGGGAAGGTCACATCAAGATAATAATGGCTTTTTCTGGAGAATAATCCTGGGTTCTGAAGTTGTAGACACAGGGAGCTTTATCCTTACCTTTAAGTTTTACTTTATTTTATTTATTTTTAAACAGCGGGGACATATTTGTGAATTGTTTTTATAATTAAAAATTACCTTCAAAAATCAAATTATACCCCGGCAAGAGCACCAACGAGCCAGCCACAGCAGAGAAGACTTTAAGAACTGTTTAACCCTTAGGGAACTGGGTAAACCCCAGAGACATTCTGCTGCTTTGCTTGTCGGGTGTGGAGAATGGGGAGTTAATAGATGTTACTGATTTTGCAATCGTCCATCAACCATCATAGGTTTTATCCCGTTAAAGTTTTCAGAAGCT
>NW_006408565.1:925900-955870 GCF_000296735.1 Chrysochloris asiatica | reverse complement strand
AACTGCTTACCTTGCGGTTCACAGCCCGATTCGTAACCATTATGTCAATATATACACAGAAAAAAAAAAATGGAGCAATAAGGCTGATTCTCATTATTCATGGACTTCATATTTGCAATTTTGCTTCCTTGCTAAAAGAGACCTGTAACCCCCAAATGAATACTTGTGGGGGTTTTGTGGTCACGGGTGTGCAGACTAGCAAAACATTTGAGGGGCTCAATGTTCCTAGCTGAGATTGAACAGGACAATGCTCTGATTTTTTTTCAGTTCTCATACTAGAGCGATGTAGTCAGTGTCAAAACTTTTACATTTTCGTGCTTTTTGTTGGAGAAGTTGCCATTTAAAATGGCCTCCAATCATAGTGTTGAAGTGCTATCCGTGATTCGGAGCGATCCTGTAGAAGATTTCCGAGCAGCTGGTGGGTTTGAACTGCCGACCTTGTGGTTCGCAGTCCAGTGCTGATTCTACAGCACTACCTCAGGAGTCTACCAGGTGTGTTTCATCAGAAACACTCATAAAACAAATGTACGTACTGACTGGCTGATGACAATGTGTGACCAGAGACTCACAGGAACCTAACTATATTTCACTAAGAAGCAATAGTTCAGTGACCTAGGCAACTTCACAGCATGTTGTTGTTGTTATTTGCCAGGGAGGTTGGTTCTGACTCATAGCGACCCTGTACAGGGTTTCTGAGGCTATAAATCTTTATGGGAGCAGAAAGCCTCATCTTTCTCCCGCGGAACAGCTGGTAGTTTCGAACTGCTGACCTTGTGGTTCACAGCCCGATTCGTAACCACTAAGCTACCAGAGCTCCATCAAAGCATGTAACTACCATGAATAACTATTATCAACTACATACACCAAATTGTGAATCGTGGGTATCTCTGTACGGGCTAGGTGTATTGGGAGAGGAGATGGGATTATGGGAAAATTCTGACTGTCTATATGTGTTAACCAAAACATCTGAGGTATTTTAATTTCTTACAAATATATGGTAATATTGGTGGGGGGGTGGGAACTAAAATAATGGGGAAAATTCCTATTATGCTGGGAAAAGAGATGAAAACAAATTGTTCAGTCAGTCCCTCAGGGGAAGCACCAGAGGATCTATGCAGGGCTGTTGTGTACAGTCCTCACAAGCTGTCCAGGTTGTGCACAATCACGGAGGGACAGCGTGAGTCAGAGTTGATGGGATTCCTCTTTGCAGGGACAGTGCACGAGGAGGAAGGGCCTGTCACAAGATTTCTCCCCGGTAAGGTAGAGCCGCAGTGAGTGTGGTTGGGCCTTACACAGGAAACCCCTCAGAAACAATAAATGAGCCTGTCTCGTTGCACAAGACTCAGTGGGCCCTTCAGGGACTGCTACTGGAATCCTCCATCATAGAAGGAGCCTGGACCTGCCACACAGAGGGAGTAATTAAGCCGATCAAGCTGACGGGGAGGTGGCTGGCCAGATACTCAGAGCCACTTGCAAAAGGAAAGCTGTTCACTGTGGGGCTTGTTGGATCTGCCACCATGGTCAAGGCTGTGGGACAATTTAAGCTTGTCAAATAAGGACATGGAGCGATCAGCCACCAAAGGGAAGCCTCATTGCACAGGTTTGTCCCTGTGTCCTTCACAGTTTCTGCCTTTTCTCTTGCTTTTGCATGGAAGGCTAGGAAGATGGGTGGTTGTGGCTAAGAAATGCGGAGATCCAGAGAAGCAAGTGGACACTCATCCTCACCCTGATATTCCAGCTTGAATCCCGGCCGGTTCTGGGAATGGTCACTGTGGAAATACACGGTGGTCTCGTGAGACGTGGAGAGTAGGGAGCTGGGGAGCTCGCTTCCACTGAATCTCCCCATCATGCGACTGGTTTCATAGGGGCCGTTCCGGATTTCTATGAAGTCATGGTTGGGCTCAGTGGAGAAGTTCAGGAACTGGATGTGAGCTCCTGGGAGTGAGACAGAAGCAAGACAGAGCTCAAAGCAACACGGTCCTGCTTCAGATGTGCTCCCCAGTTCCTGCCAACACCCCTAATGCTCTGAGCACCTACCTGTCCCTCCAACTAAACTCCTACTGAGTCCAGATTCCCAGCACACACGGGGAAATGCTGAGGTAATCTGTGCCTGGTTTTCAGGCAAGATTAAACTTAAAAGTGCATTATTCATTCAAAAGTAAAGACATTAGTCATTTCAGAGCTCCATCCCAAACCCATTTATTTTATTGAAAACAAAGTTCAGGGCCAACACTTGATTTACTTTGTGATTCATATTTCTAATATCAGTATAATGATAGCTTTGCTAAAATAAACTTTTTACTTAAAAATAACACCATCTGCAATCCATCAAAAAAAAAACCAACAAAAAACCATGACCTTTAGTGAAGGAACTTTCTAGAGTGCTTGAGATAATTCGGAAATATAAGACTTAGATATATACATTTGTCTCATTTGTGCCATTAAGAAGCAAAGTGAAGCTTATTCTTTATAATCCTATTGGACTAATCAATATCTTCTGACACCCTGAGAGGTTAAATGGATTAGTTAAGCCCTTAACAAATGTATCAATATACTCTTTAGAATATGAGTATAGAGCTGCAAATATTACTGTTTACAGATCATTCTTTTGGTCAGAATTAAATTACTATTAAAATTATATCTAAAAATCAGTTATACATAAAATGAATAATATATAGGGAAATGTCCACAGTGTATTATTTATTGGGAAAACAAGAATGCAAATGGTATGCACTATATAATTTCAATGGTTAAATTAAAACAGCCGGGAGAGCATTCACTTACTAACAACATGTACTGAGCATTTACCATGGCCAGGGCTGTGCTAGACACTGCACGGGAATGAACAAGATCAACAGGTCCTTGTCCTCATGAGGGTTACATTCTGACGGAGGGCGAAGCTGTTAGTGATTCTCTCTGCATGGTGGGATTATGTTGTTGTTAAGAGCTGTCAAGTCGGTTCCAAACTCATAAGGACTCCGTATAGGGTTTCCGAGGAGCAGCTGGTGAGTTTGAACCACCAACCTTGTGGTTCAAAGCGATCTTGCGGTTCAAACCAACCTTGCGGCCCATGCTTATCTTATATTGCTGGATTTTAATTAAAAAAATTTTGCTCATCTGTATTTTCTAATTTGTTTAGAATGAGCACATGTGTAACTTCTATTGCAGCTGTTTACTGATCAGAATAAAATACAAACGGTGTCTATTGTTGAAGACCTTTCGTCTCTAGCCCTGTTATGTCTCCTCCTTCCTTCAGAGGGCCTACCTTGATCCTACATTTGGGAGCTAGCCTTCCGGTTTATGCTTACGATTCTCAAATAGATATATTGGTTGATTTGTTTTAAATATTTACATAAGATATATGATATTGTATGTATAGTGTTCAAGATCTAGTCATTTGATATATAAGGATATATAGTTTATCCACTTTAACTACATATTAACTTCATCTTTGAGTCATCCAACCATACTTTATTCACTCCCCTAATAATGAACATATAGATCATTCCCCAAATGACAGGCAACTATGCAATGAACATCTCTGCACACTTCATCTGTGAATGAGTGCTTCCCCTTCCACCATCTATGCATCTTTTTGGTACCAGGGAACACAGGGTGCAGGGCCCTTAAGTGGCTGGTCTGTGACCGCCATCTAGTGTCAGAAATATGCAAATGCAGTGGCTCTTCACACATGGCCTGGTATGGCCTCATAGGATAAGTATTTGACCTCAAGGTCTGTTTGAGCTGCAAGGTTGGCAGTTCAAACCCACCAGCCACTCATCAGAAACCCTATACAGGGTTGCTAGGACTCGGAACTGACTCGATGGCATTTAACAAAAACAACAACAGAGTCGATAGTGACTAGTGGTAATCCTCCATGGGGTATCTAAGCTGTAATCTTTATGGAAACAGACTATCACAGTTTCCTCCAGTGTAGCAGCTAGTGGGTTCGAACAGTCGATCTTTGGGTTAGCAGCTGAGTGCTTAACAACTGTGCCACCAGGGCTCCTTAGTGATTCTTATGTTGTTGTTGTTAAGAACCGTCAAGCCAGTTCTGACTCATAGTGACCCTGTATAGGATTTCTGAGGAACGACTAGTGGATTTGAACCACCAACCTTGTGATTAGCAGTCCAGTGCTTATCCTACAATGCCACATTAGGATTCCAGTGGCTCTTTAGGTACACTGAAACCAGGTGCCATATTAGCCTTTGTTGTTGCTGTTGTTAAGTGCTGATGAGTCAGTTCTGACTCACAGTAACTCTGTTATGAATGGCTGGTGGATTTGAACTGTTGACCTTTCAACATTCTTTTGGAATTCTGGCCTTCTAAGTCCTGCAGTTTCCTTATTCCCAAGAGGCTGGAGAAGCACCCAAGATGTAGAGCTCTTGCGGTTGAACATCAGAATTTATAGAGGGCAGAGCTGTAGCTTTCAGTGAAACTACTTTCCTTTGGATGTTGCCTTCTCCCTCTGTCAACTAAAGTTCTTCTGCCCCAAGCCTGAAGGCAGAACAGCAAGGTCTTCAAGCATCTCTTTCCTCTCAAAATGTAGAATTTCTCAAAGCTGCCAAAGTTGCCATAATTTTGCACCCTGATCATTTATCCCTAGTTTCTGTCAGAAAGCAGGCTGTAAAAATAAGTCTCCATCCTTTTGAGAGATCAATGTTTATGCCCATTCCAAAGAGAGGTGACCCAACGGAATGCGGAAATCATCGGACAATCTCTTTGATATCTCAAGCGAGCAAAGTTTTGCTAAAGGTAATACAGAAACGGCTACAATCATACATTGACAGAGAACTTCCAGAGGTTCAAGCTGGATTCAGAAGAGGCCGTGGAACGACAGATATCATTGCTGATGTCCGATGGATCTTGGCTGGAAGCAGAGAATATCAGAAGGATGTTTACCTGTGCTTTATTGACTACGCAAAGGCTTTCGATTGTGTGGATCATGACAAGCTATGGACAACATTGAGAGGTATGAGTATTCCAGAACACTTAATTGTACTTCTAAGAAATCTGTACCTAGACCAAGAAGCAGTTGTTCGAACAGAACATGGGAACACTGAATGTTTTAAAATTGGGAAAGGTGTGTGACGGGGTTGTATTCTTTCACCATACTTATTCAACCTGTATGCTGAGCAAATAATACGAGAAGCTGTGTTCTATGAAGAAAAACGTGGCATCAGGATTGGAGGAAGACTCATTAACAACCTGCGATATGCAGATAATACAAGCTTGATCGCTGACAGTGAAGAGGACTTGAAACATTTACTTATGAAGATCAAAGAGCACAGCCTTCGATATGGATTACATCTCAATGTCAAGAAAACAAAAATCCTCACCACTGGACCAATAAACAACATTCTTATCAGTGGAGAAAAGACTGAAGTTGTCAAGGACTTCATTCTTCTTGGATCAACTATCAACACTCGCGGAAGTAGCAGTCAAGAGATCAGATGACGTATTGCACTGGGCAAATCTGCTGCACAGGAACTTTTTAAAGGGTTGAAGAGCAGAGATGTCAGCTTGAGGACTAGGGTGCGCCTGACCCAGGCCATTCTGTTTTCAATAGCCTCATATGGATGCGAAAGCTGGACAGTGAATAAGGAAGATCATAGAAGAATTGATGCCTTTGAGTTGTGGTGTTGGAGGAGAATACTGGAAAGTGCCATGGACTGCCAAAAGAACCAATAGATCTGTTTTGGAAGAAGTGCAGCCAGAGTGCTCCTTGGAGGCCAGGATGGCTAAGCTTCGTCTCTCCTACTTTGGACATATTGTCCGGAGGAAACAGTCGTTGGAGAAAGATGTCATGCGGGGTAAGGTGGAGGGTCAGAGAAAGAGAGGAAGACCCCCAACGAGATGGATCAGCCAGGTGGCATCATTGATGGCGTCAAGTGTGGCAGCAGTAGTGAGGTTGGCCCAGGATCGAACATTGTTTCGTTCTGCTGTGCATGGGGTCGCTATGAGTCGGTTCCGACTCGATGGCACCTGACAACAACAACAACATCCTTTTGAGAGTCACCACCCTCCCTTCTCCCCTCAGAGCAGATTGAGAGAAGGTGGGTTAGATCCCCTTGTCCTGAAAGTCCCTTCTTTAACCAGAAGACCCATTCCATGTTAAACAATAAGGAACAAATGGACCGTCTTCATTCCTAAGGCCCTCGCACCTGGAGCTCCCTGGCCTGAGCAAGGACCGCCCCTTTGGAACACCTCTTTCCTAGGAGCCAGTAGCAACTCAGGCAAGGTAACTTACATGCACAGCAACACCTTGATGTCAACACAATCCTTTATCCCTTCAAAAGAGATCTTTGGGGTTTACATTCCAGCCCCAATGCATAATACACGAATCATCAGTGATTACCTTTCATATCTACATCAATGTCTTTCCTTACCCTTCACCTTCTCCACCCCTGGTCTCATGCCTGGCAGACAATATAACCACCAAAAAAAAACCTCTCCCAATTTCTATATCATTTAGCAGGTGCATACAGCGCATGCCAACTCAGGTTCATATTGACCTTGGTTCCATTTAATTAGAATGATAAATCTGATATTAGAAATAACATAAGGTCTAATGGCTATAAAATAGATACACATTTTTTGTGCTTTTTTTTTTTTACCATCGTCTCATCATTTCTCATTCCACATTTCTGGATTTTTAGCTCACCTTTCAGACAACAATTATGGCAATCCTGACTTTCCCCCCTCCATTTTATATTTCCAAAGGACTTTCATCTCTACTATGTGTAACTGGTGCTATCATTGGTATAAGAGGTAGGCAGAGAAGTATAGTTATTCCCATTCTTCAGATGAGGAAGTCGAAAGGATGAGAACTCAACAGTCTTGACTAAGGTTATGCTGAGAGAGACAGTTGGTTTAATTAAGCTTGGGATCTGGGAAGAAGTCCCCTGCCTCCAAGGGGATGGGGACACTTACCAAAGCCCACAGGCAGTGTGATTTTCCAGGAGCAGTCCAAGTTGCTGGGGTAGTTGCCTGGGAAACCTGGGCTCAGGATAACCCCCTCCATCTCTTCCACAGTTCCCCCACACTGTGCTGTGACAATGACAATGAGAGCCATCAAGGAGAATACAGGGCCATGCCAAATATAGGAAGTGCTCCTAGGCAGGGTTTTTTGTTTTTCATTAAAAAATTTTTTGGTCAAAACATATACATAGTTACATGCCATTTGAACAATTTCTGCATGTACGACTTAATGACATTGATTGCATTCTTCAAGTTTGCCAATATTCTCACCAAATATTCTTCTCCAGATTGTTTTGCCACCACTGACTAAAACTCACTGCTGAACTTTCCATCTAACCATCAAGTTGCTGCTATTAATTTGATCTCACATAGAGTATTCTTTAAATGAGCAAAATGTCTAAGGACCACATACTTTACTAATTAGCTAAATTCTTTTGTGGTTCTAAGAAGACTTTTGGGGATAGTTTGGATTTAGGGTTTCAAGTTTAATCATTATCTCAGGGCAATGGTTTTGCAGACTCACCCAGCCTTAATGGCTCCAGAAGCTCTGAATTCTACTGGGAATTTGAAAATCTGTTCTGCATTCATCCCCCTTTTGGTTAGGAGTCTTTTATAGAATCTTTATCACAATGTTCAGTAATGGTAACTGAACACCATTCGGTTCTTTTGATTTTATGACAAAGGAGGCAGTTGTTCATAAAGGTACCGAGGCATATGATATATTCATTGCTCCAATTCCTGACTCTCCTTTCTCTGTAGAGCAAGCTTTCCAGAGCCATAAACGCTTGTTGAGATTCCAAAGGGATATGTAGTTCCTCTCCCTAAAAAACTGGACACATGGACAAAATGGTGTAGTAAAGTTCAGGAAGTCCACATGCTTGGACTTCCCAGGGGTCCATGAACCCAAGTCAAAGACTCTTTTTCTTTTCTTTTTTAATGTTTTACTGTGAATTATGTGATAGTTTACATGGGAGAACATTAGTTTTACATTCATCCTATTGTATATAATTTCCCAAGTCATAGACTCTTGATCCTGAACCTGCCCTAGCCCTTAGGCATGACACATGGCAAAGGTGGTAGTGGTCTGTTTAGAGAGAAGTCAGACCATTCGATTCCCTACTTCCCCAGTCTCCCTCTCCTCGCTGCTTCATGAACTCATCCAAGACTGAAGAAAAAGGGACAGCGAAGAGCGTGGCATGCATCAAAGCACCACTGTGTACTGGACCCTGTGCTGATATATATTCTGGGGGGTGGGCAGTCACCACTGTGCACCTCAAAACTCAGACAAGGTTCACTCTTGGCCTCAGATTGACTGTGGTTAGCATCCCACAGGGAACCAATCACAAAGCTGTCTGAGAATGGCTAACCCCAGGGGCTGGGGACATCTGAAATGCCAATTAAGATGATTTCAGAGAAACTGAAGGTTCAGGGCTGGACTATACTGCAGCCTGATCAGTAGTATCAGCTCTTTCCTTTCACTTCTTTCAAGGAATGACTGTGTGAGCAGAGAGAGACTGGTGTGGCAGGGAAGCCCAGAACAGACACCAAGCAAAGACACTGGTAGGGCCCAGGAAAGCCCCTGCTGGGAGAGGATGGCCTAGGCAAGCTGACCTGCACCTAAGGGGAACAGTATGGGACTTCAGAGTGTGGGCTCAAATCCTTCCAAGCCTCAGTTTTCTCATCTGTAGAAGAGAACTGATAACAGCACCTTCTTCAAGGTGGTAGTGTGTTATGAGGGTTACATGAGACAGAACTAGATTTCCCTTAGAATAGGGCTGGCATACGACGCAGAGAAATGTTAATCTGAGCGGTCTCCCATGGTGAGGCCTCCACAGTAGATAATGGAGGAAGTAGCTGGGTTGTTTTCTGCCCCTGCCCCTGGTGAAGCCACAGGAGAGAAATGCCATCTGGTCACCCAAGTGACAGTCCCCTGACTCACTTCTGACTCCAAGGTCAAAGTACTGAGCTGTATTTTGTAATTGTTGTTGTCAAGTTAGCAGTTCAGTGCTTATCCTACAGTGCCAAATCAGGACTCTACACTTTGTAACTGGATCTCAAAAAAACGTGGGTTTCCATTCTTGACTCTACTTTCTTCTTTTTAATCCTAAGAATCTTTATTTTGCAAACATTGCAAAACCGAGGCTAGTACAACCTCCCCAGAAGAGCTGTTGTGAACAGACATGTAGTACTGTGCCTCCCACAGAGTAATCCATTGCCATCAAATCAATTCCAACTCATAGGGACCCTTGGTGGTGTGCCGTGGAGTTGGTTCCAACTCACAGGGACCTTGTACAGGGTTTCTGAGGCTGTAAATATTTATGGGAGCAGAATGCCTTATCTTTAGGACAGAGTAATGTGCCTCATAGGGTTTCCAAGATTGTCATCTATGTGGAAGCATACTGCCCCAGCTTTCTCTCATAGATAGAACTACTTACTTTTCGGTTAGCAGTCAAGTGCTTACCCACCAGGGCTCCTTTCCCACACAGTTGTTGTTATTAATAAATGTTAGCTTCTCCCTTCTCAAATCTGATTAGAAACTTCTGAGGGAGAAGACCCTGCCCTCTCATGTATCCATTGATCTCCACATTGCTTAGCACAGGGTAAGAAACCAAACCAAGCTAAGTCCATTTTTACATATGCTGTCCCATGGTGGTTGGCCCCAGACTCATGGTGATTCCATGCACAATGGAACAACACCGTCATAATTGGTTGGGGATCATCATGGTGATCGATAATTTTCACTGGCTGGTTTTCAGATGTATACTGCTAGACCGTTCTTCCTCATCCACTTTAGTCTGGAAGCGTCATTGAAACCTACTCAGCATCACTGTTGTTTGTTTTTTTGTGCCATCGAGTTTCTTCTGACTCATAGCGATACTGTATGAGGTTTTCCAACAATGGCTGGCAGGTTTGAAATAGCAACCTTACGGTTAACAGTCCCATGCTTTTCCTACATCACCACACCAGTGTTCAGTGTTCGCTTAGCACCACAGTAACCTGGAAACTTCTAATGACAGTGGCTGTGCATGAGGTACGTTGGCTGGGAGTCGAACCTGGGTCTCCCACACATAAGTCAAGAGCTCTACGGCAGGACCAGCATTGCGTCCCAGTTTCACATGTAACTGTTAACATTTCTCTGGGTGGATTTACCTGTCTGCCTCAAGGAAAGTCACAGAGAAGAGCCCAAAGTGGCTCTGAGTTTTATGTGGGGTTTGGTAGATTAACTGGAGTCTGAACGTTTTCATAAGGGTAAACCTCTTGTCATTTCTCATTTGGTGGGTGGAGGTTTTCAGACTTGAGGAGAGTTAAAGATTACAAAAACATCAGTCTAAAACTACTGACTTGGTACAATCCCAGAAAACCAAACTCTCCTCTGATTTGAATTTAAATTCAGTGCTCTGTCACTTAGCTCAAATCCCCCGTAGAAAACAGTTAGAAAGCACTGAGATAGCCCAGCTCTCTTACCAATACAGAGTGGTGGAGGGTAGTTCCACCGACGCACGGTCCCCGGCATGCAGGAGATGTGGGCGTGGCCCTGTGGGAATCAGGGAGAAAGATTGGCTAGCTGCCCCCATGGGCACAATTGTGTGCAATCCAAAACAGGGGGCTTGTCCTGGCCCCATGTTAAAGAAGAAGATACATGAAGATATAAACTCACAAAACAGTTGAATGGGGAGTAAGGCAGAGGGAGATTTTTGGGGAAGGAAGATTATTAACAGCCATTACTACAGAATTCTCATTATTGAAGGCTTCCTTGTGAGACTCCTTTAATTACTAAATTCCCTTGTGGCCTTCAGAGGAAAATTAAATTTTCCAAAAGTCTAATCAAACCCAACTTTGCAGGAACACATTGTTAAAGTCAGCAAAGTTTTTCTTTTGCATGAACAGTTCCAGGAGGGGATAAGAGGCCCCTGGGGAGGTCCTGGAACAGGGAGACTGTCCCCCCCCCGCCCCCCCCCCCACGCAAGCACACACTTCTT
The DNA here is from genome assembly GCF_000296735.1 of Chrysochloris asiatica. Taxonomy (NCBI): domain Eukaryota; kingdom Metazoa; phylum Chordata; class Mammalia; order Afrosoricida; family Chrysochloridae; genus Chrysochloris; species Chrysochloris asiatica. The sequence continues at coordinate 944,908 of NW_006408565.1, read as the reverse complement.
TGGTGATTGCATTCTGCTCATGCAAGGCTGGTCAAGGCTGGTCTATTGGCCAATCTCATCTCAGGGGATACCTGTTCCCTGGCCAGAGGTGCCAAGGGGTGGTACCTGGAGGGCATATCCCGGCTCACACTGGAAAGAGACCACATCGTTCACCAAGTAGCGCTCACCAGACTTCACCCCATTACTGGGTATAGCAGGTTCTGGACAGCTACTCAGCCCCACAGCTAGACAGACAGAGATAGACAGAAAGGAGAAAGGACAAGGCCAGCAGGTCAGTGTAGCAGTAGAGAGGGAGAGATACTGGCAGCAGTGAGAGGGGTCCCTTCAGGTTGGGCTTTCTCGCCTCTGCACCTCCTGGCTGGTGGTCCCAATGCTTGTCACCTCCTGGTAATCAGAATATTTATGTGTCACTGGGGGTCAACAGGCCAAAGTGCCTTGGGGAAAGAGGGCACAGTCTTGGGAACTTTGCTCTCTTTGAAGACAGAGCACAGTCTTGTCAAAAAGGCTGTGCCCATCCACTGGAGTAAGTGGATGGACTTTTGATCAGAGGTAGGAGAGCTAGGGGTCTTCCCCAGGCCGGCTGTAAACGTCTCTCAACCCCAATATCTCTGCATGCTCCACCCCCATTATTCCACCTCTAATCTCCAACATTTTTCCTTGTCCAAAGAAGCCTAAGAAATTGGAAGAAAAGCAAAAGTCAAGGAGGAAGGAGAGAAGTTATCAGAAATTGCTTCCCTCCCTGGCACAGTCTGACCTGAGAAAAGCTAGCCAGCGGGTCAGACTCTCTGCTGCCTGATTTCTCCTGCTATAGTCACCCCCAGACTGGACCTCACTCTCCACTGCCTTTGTAACAATCTCCCTCTCATCCCTACCCCAAGTCACTACTAGTCCCATCTGTCCAGCACGCACAAGTAATTGAAGCTTCTTAAAATCTCTACTCAAGTCATGAGGTGTCCCTGTTAACTGTTTGAAGTGGGCTTCCTCACCTGGTGTCTGGAACCTTCGAGTTTTCATTCTGATACTCTAGTACCTCCATGATCCACCTTGGTCCAGACTGTTCCAAGTCACTCTCTTTTCTTGACTTTTCAGATTCAGTGCTGATGCCTTTAGACTTTATTAGAGCCCTTATTTTATATCCTGTTCCCGGGGATTTTCTAGGACGTCTCTGAGCCCTCTATTCCTCTGTTCTTTGTTGCTGGAGCAACACTCACTGAGCCCTTCCCATGGGTACCATCTCATCCCTTTGAAGCAGATCTGAGCACCCCAGAGGTTTGTCTGATGTAGGTGTGACTCCATTGCCCAATGGAGAACAGGGAGAGCTCATGCCTGACCCTCCCCTCTGTAACCATCTTCCTGCCTCAGAGGCTGCTTGGAATCCCCCCCTGGCTGACTCCCACCACACAATGGGAACGTGCATCTCCAGATTGGTTGGTCCTCGGAAGCCCATCTGCAGGTGTGGACACTTCAGTTGGTCTCAGTAAGTCCCTGTGTACTGATCTCCCAGACATGGAGTACAGGGCTCTAGGGATCAGGGCTAGATGAATCTTGTGAGGCAAAGTTCTAAAAGTGAGCCCTCACTAACTCAGAGTAGTTTTCTGTCACTAGGGTGGCAGCAAGAACAGGAGTGTGTATGGACTGACAGACGTAGGAGTTCGATCTAACTCTGGGTACCTGCATGGCTCAGAGTATAAGAGAGGCTTGCTTTAGTTCCTCTTGGGGGCTTCCTGGGGAATACAGGCTCTCTGGGGAATCTGCGTTTGTATCGAGGGCCTACAAGGAGCTAGGCACTTGTAGAAAAAAAACAGGAAGGATGGGTCAGCCTGGGTCTCTAACTACCAGCCCGGTCATCTCACATTGAGAATTGAGATTTTGATGACTACATATGCTTTGTTTTTCATTTGAGGGAAAATATACATATAATGAAACATACAAATTCTAAGTGTACATCCACTAAGTTTTGACAAATGCATGTACTTGTTAGAATGCAAACACCTATCAAAACTGTAGGACCTTACCTTACTCCAGAAAGTTCTCTCCTGTCCTACCCAGTCAATTCCTGTCTGACATGTGCTTTGGGGAAGTTGATGTGATGCTTGGAAATAAAAGCTGTTTGGTCCTTAGCCCCAAATTCTCAGCAGCTGGGACAGAAGATCCCAAGGACAAGGATGAGGACAATCATTTAATGGAACTTGAGGTTCTTCATCTTGGTGGTCTTTTTCCCCCACTCCTACTTGCATCCCATTAGAATGCAACTCTGTTCAGTGGGGCAGCCACAGCTTAGCTACTGGAGACCTACTGAGTGATGAAGAAAGAGAGAGGGACAGGAAAAGAAGTGACAGAAGGAAAAGGAGAGGCAGAGAAGAGAGAGAACGAGCGCAAGAGCAGAGGAATAAGCTAGAAAGAAAAATGGAATAGAAAGAGAGGCAAAGAATTAGAGAGAAAAAAGGAGCAAGACAGAGAAAGTCCCTGTGAATTTCTCTTACTCTGCACAGCTTGATTTTTATTTAAGCCATGTTTACAATAAAGGAAAATTATTTTTTTATCATATGCCATTTATTACTTTAGGAAACATATTGTTCTGTTTCCATTTCAATTAAATAAGCATTCAACATGAGTCATAGCAGTAGAATGACTTTTCAATACCCTTCAAAACCATTTGCCTCTACAATAACAGTTAATTCTCCATCGTCTGTGCCCTCTTTGAGGATTATCTGCAAAACAACAATATTACTTCAGGGTTCTTGGCTCCCTAGGAGTTCCAGTTTTCAAATATTAATGGGGACCGCTTTCTTTCCCTAGCATGATAAACTTTCCCAGTGCATGATAAACTTTAGCTACTGAAAAAAGGGCCATAAAAATTTGGACCATAAAAACTGGGAAGAGGTGAATTTTGGCTGGCAATGAGGCATTGAATGACAGAGAGGTTTAGGAGGAAAGTATCCTAGGAAGAAGAAAGAACAGAGAGGATCCTAGGTAATATTTCAGGGTTTGAATTAGACTATTGGGTAAGGAAACAAAATTGGAGAGGACAGAGCAAAGAAGGAAAAGGAAAAATATGGATAACTCACAAAACCTGTGACACTTGACTCCACACCAGGTAGATGAGTGGAGCTTTAGAGTGATGGGGAGGAAGGCCTCAGAGGTTCCTGTGTTGTCCTCTACCTCTCAGGGTCCTTTGTTTCAAGCTATCTCAGGTCTTTCCTACCAGGGATATTACTTCAGTTGAGCACTAGCCTGGGATCCAGCTGCTCCTCTCCCAACTATCCAGGTGAAGCTTGTTTGTGAGGGCATCTCCATAACAGTCAATGCTGACTCCAACCCTACCAGCACTCGAGTACCAACTGAGACATCTTATCTGCACAGGCCAATGATGCCAAAGATGATAAGACAACCAATTATCAGGTGCCATTGGGTCAACACTGATTCCTGGCTACCCCATGAGTGTTAGAACAGACCTGTGTCCCCTAGGATTTCCATGGCTGGTTTTATGGGAAGTAGATTACCAGACTGTTATTCCAAGACACCTCTGGGTAAACTTGAATCTTTAACCTTTTGCTTTAGCTGAATGGATTAGCCATTCAGGGACTCCCCATATTTCTTACTTTTCATTCCAAACCTAATTCAGGATCACCTTCTGTAAGATCTTACCTGGCCAGGTTCACCTCCTCTCCTCTGTGCTTCCTTAGCATACCATGTGGTAATACTATTATTGTCTCCATGCCCATCTCTCCCCATAGACTTTGTGCTTTGGAAGGCAGGACAATTCATCTTTGTTCCATAAGCACCTAACACAGGGCTTAATATACTGTAAGCACTCAGTGTTACTTGAACTAAATTAATACCTGGCACAAATGTTATCTATTTGACGCAGCTTTTCATGACATTTACCTACCCAAGGTAGCAGTGACCATTCTTTCCTTTGAACTACTGCTCTACCATTTCTACCATCTTGAGACACCCATGATGTAATGCCGGTAAGGTGCTTTCCTGTATGTCTGCCTGTCTCCAATGGGCTCTGAGTGGGCTTACCCATCTTGATACTACCCCCGACTACCTAAACCTAGCAGAGACCTGGCACATATAATAAGTGCTCAATAAGCATTCTTTCTGTCACCCAGTGAGGAAAATAAATGGGCAGGCAGTCCGAAAATGTCCTTTGTAGAAAGCAGTCTCCCCACCAGCTTCATTTTTTGTTGACCTCAGAAGGCATAACTCTGAGTTTTTAGGTGGGATGGAGACTATATAGCCCTACTATATGCCCTGTTCACAGTGGGTACTTTGCAATGGATAGCTCCCACCTTGAACCCAAGTTCTTACTTTTGTACTCCAAGTGGAAGCCGGCTGCAGACACACTGATGTCTGAGTAGAAATGAAGGTAGAGCTGGTTGGAAGTGCTGTTGAGAAGTGCAGGCACTGTTGTCCCTAGGACAAGAAAACCATGGGTCATTTAGGCTTAGTCTCTCAGAGACCTGAGTTCCTCACTGTTCCTCTTGCTTTAGCTAGGGGCTGACATTCTGCTCCCAGGGCCAAATCCCCAAGTAGCCCCAGTTCTCAAAGTCACTAAGGGACAGAATAGCAGTGCTCAGAGCGCTATGTCTCCCAAGACACAGGGAGGGGAGATGTCTAACCACTTCCAGTCAGCTGAGCAGTGGCAGACCCAGGTGTCAGCAGGAGAGTGAATTCCTCAAGTGACCTATGAGCTTGACCTTCTTTCAGCTCTCTTCAAGACAGACTCTGGCATGGATGATATTATTTGGGTAATGTGGACAGTGTAGTCAGTTTATCTGAGGCTCATGGCTCCTTAGTATAGGTTAGCAACAAGGAATATTTGAGCCTAAAAGGATTCAAGTAATGTCTCTGCCCAATGGGCAAGAATACCACTGGAAGGCAAAATGGTGCCACTATTTTAGAAAATCGTCTCTCAGCTCTTCAGAAAGTTAAGCATGCAGTTACCATAATCCCAGCAATTTCACTGCTAGGTATGTACCCAAGAGAATTGAAAACAGATTTGTACAAAACTTATACATGAATGTTTACAGCAACATTACTCACAATAGCCCTAAAGTGTAAAGAATTCATATGTCCACCAGCGGATAAAGAGTTAAAAACAAAAGTGGTCCCATTCATACACTGGAATATTGTTCAGCCTTTCAAAGGAATGAAGGACGGATACATGCATGCTGTGATGTGAATGTGCCTTGAAAACATCAGGCTAAGTGAAAGGAGCTGGGTACACAGGGCCACATAGTGGGTGGTTCCATTTAAATAAGATGTCCAGAGTAGGACGGGCCACAGAGACAGCCAGGAGATTAGTGGTTGACTGGTAGCAGGACTGGGGAGTAATTGCTAATGACTACTTAGCTTTTTATGGGAGTGCTAAAAATATCCTTCAATTGCAAAGTAATGAGGGTTGTACAACTATGTGAATATACTAAAAAGATTAGCTTGTATTCTTTCAAAAGGTGAATTTGTGGTATGTGAGTTACATCTTAATAGTAGTAATTTTTGAAAAGTCCAACACTACCCTCCTAGAGGAAGCCCCGGAGAGCCCCGCCTCACCTGAGAAACTCCCCAGCATGGTCACAGTGTTATCGGCACCATCAAATACTTCCAGGGAATCCCAGTTCTGCTCGGTGACAAAACTGATGACTTGAATCTATGAAAGCAGAGGGATTGAATTGTTCATTAGGCAGCTTGGGTCCGTCCCTCCTGGCCCTCTTCTCTCTCCTTCCTTGCTGTAATTAATTCAATTATTGAGCATCTACTCTGTCCCAGTGTTTCTCTGCTATTTGTAAGGTTTTCAGTGACTAAATATTCGGAAGTAGTTCATTACTCCTTCTTCCTAGTCTGTCTTTGCCTGGAAGCTCATTTGAAATCTGTCCATTAAGGGTGACCCTGCTGGCACTTAAACATACCAGTGGCATAGCTTTCAGAATCACAGCAACTCACAAGCCACCACAGCATGACAAACTGATAGACGAGTGGTGGTATTTTCAATAACCTCATACGCATGCGAAAGCTGGACAGTGAATAAGGAAGACTGTAGAAGAATTAATGCTTTTGAGTTATGGTGTTGGAGGAGAATATTGAAAGTACCTTGGGCTGCCAAAAGAACCAATAGATCTGTGTTGGAAGAACTGCAGCCAGACTGCTCCTTGGAGGCCAAACTTCATCTCTCATACCTCGGACATATTGTCAGGAGGGACCAGTCACTGGAGAAGGATGTTTGGTAAGGTGGAGGGTCAGAGATAAAGAGGAACCCCAAGCGAGATGGATCGGCCAAGTGGCAGCATTGATGGACTCAAGTGTGGCAACAGTAGTGAGGTTGGCCCAGGATCGGGCAGTGTTTTGTTCTGCTGCGCATAAGGTCGCTATGGGTTGGTACCGACTCGATGGCACCTGACAACAACAACTCTGTCCCAGAGACTGTGCTGGTTACTTCCAAAAGGACTGAGGTCCTAACCTGGAGAGCTAGCCATCCAGTGGAGGACAAAGATGTACTAACCATCCAATGGAGGAGATGAATTATCAAAGGGCAGGGGAGGACTTTGCACAGTAAAACAAAAAACCAAATGCACTGCCACGGACTGAATTTCTCCTCACAGGACAGAGGAGAACTACCCCCATAGGAGTCTTCGAGCCTGTAAATCTTTGCAGAGACAGACTGCCACATCTTTCTTCCGCGGGAGCAGCTGGTGGGTTCAAATAGCTGACCTTATGCTAGTAACCCAAGGGCTTTAACCTGTACCACCAGGACTCCTGTGACTGCAATGTAGAGAAGTGAGAAAAGGAAATTCCCAAACTTCTATCGAACTGGCCTTCTGAGAAGAAGGTCATCTCTCATTCTCTTGGTCTTTCCACTTTTCTGTCTCAATTGCATTCGACAACCAAGAATTCTCTGCTGGCCAGATCTGAGTCCCTGCTTGCTGTGTTACTATTGGGCTTGCAGGCTCCTGGTCCACTTTCATGCCACAGCACCACAATTGATATCCACTGGTAAAAGCCTCCCTCCATTTGGCTTTTACCAGTGGATATAAGTTACGCCCTCAATTCTGCTCTGATGGCACAGGTGTGACACCCTAGGTACAACACTCTAGGTGTGTGCCTGGTGGTGATGTTGGTTCACTCCGTTTCCTTACCTGCAACATCTCCCTGTCTAGACCCTACCATTCTTAAGAAGAATCCCCTTAAACTGGCTTCAGTAGTGTCCTTCACTCCATAATTTGTGTCCACCCAGAATCTGACTTCATTTGGAAAGAGGCTCTTTAAAGATGTAATCTGTTAAGAGGGGGGTCACACTAGATTTGGGTGAGGTCTCAATCCAATGACTAGGTGCCCTTATAGGGAGACCATGTGAAAACATGCAGGGAACACAGTTATTCGATGACAGAGGTAGACACTGAAGTGATGGAGCTACAAGTTGAGGAATGTCAAGGACTGCTGGCAACTGCCAGAAGCTAGGAGAAACCTTCAGAGGGACATCCTCCTACTGACACTTGATTTTGGATCTCTGGTCTCCAGGACTGTGAGAGAATGAATTCTGTTGTTTTAAGTGATCCAGTTTGTGGTCATTTGTTATGGCAGCCACAGGAAGCTAATACATACCCCAAACCCATTGGAAAAATATTTCAGCAACTCTTCCCCAATCTTAGTATTCAGCTCCAGGCTTTTATCCATGTCCGCCTTTTAGCCTTCCCTGTCAGCTCCAGTATGCCTACCTCTTCTTCCTGTCACCTGTCTCTCTTCTCAGGCCACTAAAGTTCCTGCAGCCTATGTGTGGACCACACCTTCACACCTGGACTGAGCCTCCTTAGCTGTAAGGCTCCTGTCTCTCTTCCCTGGCTTCCCCTAGTCCACGGCTTGACAAGAGACAGCACCTGCTGACTGAGGTGCCACCTTGCTCCTACCTGGATGCCAGCGCCTTCAGGGACCATGATCTTCCACACGCAGTTGAGACTGTTAAGGTAGGGCTCCGGGAAACCAGGAGACAGGATGGTGCCCCTGCGCTCTGTGAGGTTGCCACCACATGGCACTGGGGAGGACAGGCAACTTGGGTCAGAGGCTCCTTCTGATTGTCTCTGTGGTGCCCCCATGCACCTCCCTAAAAAGACTCCTCCCTCAGGCCTTCCTAGCCTCCATTAGTGACTCCTTTCCATGGGCTTCTCCCTTAGGGCTTGCTGTCCCACCTTCTCCTGACTTCTCCCCAATACAATACTCCTTCAGGGACCTGAACCCTCAGCTCCTCCCATGCTCTTTCCTTCATACAGGTTCCACTCCTGTAACCCTAGCCCCTCTTCCTTTCTGCCTTCTACACACAACCCACAGGACTGAGGGGGGCCTCCTACTTAAGGTATGCTGGTGGGAAGGTGCTGCTGTGTGACTGACTTGGGATATCTGCTGGGCCTTGCTGCCCTTCCCTGGTTCAGACGGAAATGACCACTTGCTGCTTCATTCCTAAATCCTGTGGCAAGGCACACACTCACCCACACATGTTGGTGCTGAGACATTCCACTGGGCCAGGGCCCCAGGAATGGGGAGGCACTCGATTTCTGGGGATCCCTGCAGGGCATAGCCCGAGTTGCATTCGAAGCGAACCACGGCACCCACAGAGAAATCACTGCCCAATCTCTTGCCGTATCGAGGTTCTGGCACCGAGCTGCACTGTGTGGCACTGGTTCGAGGCACCGCTGTAGGGGACAAGGTTACTGAGGGACAGCCCTCACCCCTCTAGGAGTCGGATGAGGATTTGTACATGATGGCACTGGGGCTGAGACAGTCTGGAGCACATGGGCAGGGTGATCATCGAGAAGGATTACTAAAATCCAGTTAGACACACAGTGCTACCCCAGAGCGCCTGAAAACCATGAGAGGTGGTGGATGTACACTAGGCCCAGGCCTGAGGCCCAGTTGTGCTCATTGCCTTTACGATGATACCCTCCCCCCCCCCCCCCCCATCAAGGTTCCATGGCCCCTAATGAGGAGAACAGCTCCATTCTCCCCCAAACTCAGGGCTTTTCCCTTCGCCTTTGGCTTCTTCTCACAGTGTGCCTTAAGACCCTCCTCAGGGCCCTGCTATCCATGAGCTGAACCTCCTCTCCCTACTTCTCACAGAGGCAGATGAGATCCTTGTCCCCAGGCCACAGCAATGTGTCCCTCAGGGCAGGACAGGGATGTGCAGCTCATCCTGGGTAGTCAGAGCAACAAGACCATGCCCAGAAGGTGGGCCTTAGAAAGGTAGAGAGATGGATGGGGTCAGGATGCTCCAAGACTTTGCCTTTCAGGGTCAGTAAGAAAGCTGTTGTTCTTAAGTGCCGTTCAGTCAGTTTCGACTCATAGAGATCCTATATAGGATTTCTGAGACTTGTGAATCTTTGCAGGAGCAGAAAGTCTCATCTTCTGCAGAACGGCTGGTGGACTTGAACTGTCAACCTTGTGGTTTCACAGTCCAGTGCTTATCTATGGAGCCACAGTGCTCCCCAAGTAAGGAAGAAAACACACATTTATTAAGTTCCTGCTTTGTGTCAGCTAATTTGTCAGTCTCTTTTAATGACCCTTTAAAGTAAACACTACTACTGTCCCCATTTTCCTACATGAAACCCAGCTAAAAATGGTCGCGTTGGGTTCATGTCCATCTTATTTCACAGCCTGTGTTTTCCCCACACTTTGACTGTGCCCTAAAGACAAAACCAAGCTCCACGGGAGAGAGTCTCCCAAGAGGCCTGGGATGTTCTCCTCACTGTCACCTGAACTCTGCCCAACATTGGGTGAGGGGATTAGCTTTCCATTTCTCTCCTCATTCAACACAGACTTATGCCCAGGAAATGTCTGTTGGGTAAATCAATATATAGCATTTACCTGAATTCCAGGGAGCTGCCCCACAAACCAGCAATCATCCCAAACACCAAATACCCTGAGATTGAGGTTCAGGACAGGGGTCCAAGTTCACTCCTTTAGCCGCTTCGATACTAGAGACTGAGCTGCCTTTGTACCTTCTGTCCCTGTCCCACATACCTTGGTAGACAAAGTGGAAACCTCTGGCTGGTGACTGGCCTTTGGCACTGAACTTAATGAGAACTTGATTGGAGGTAGCCAAGGGCAGCGATTCTCCTGCCGAGATAAGGGGCAAAGACAAGAGGAGCAAATGAATCCAGCAGAAAAATCCCGGCCAGGAAGAAGGGCTCCCCACAGAGCAATTCCTTCCACAGCCCGAGGTTCCTGAAAGAAAATCTCATGGGTTTACCATAACTTTATGTTAAGAGTGGGATCTCACGGCCATAGTCATATTTTGAGCTGAGCTCAATATGAGGTTGGCAGGACAGAGTTCACACGCCACCCATTTAACAGAAAAAGAAAGAGAGGTACTGAGCAGTAAAGGATTGTCTGGAAAAGAGAAAGCTTCCCATGATGTTTGCCCTATGAGGATGGGGAGAAAGGCCGCTACCAAACTGACTGGTATTTTATTTAGAAAACTCATACTGATCTGACAAAATAAGTGCCAATAGGGAAGGGGGATGATGTGATTTTCTGGGAGTAACTGACCCCCAATGAGATGGCCAATACATGCATACATACAATTGATTGTTTGTATTAGGGCACTTTTGAAAGGGAAGGGCCTGCTATTAATTATTACACTGGGACAACCATGTGTAAAGGGGAGACTGTCCCAAGCGAACCAGGTTGTATTGTCACTCAGCTGATTAACACACAAGTTAGTGAAAACTTGCATTAATTAGCACCAGAAGCTAAAGGAGGTTGATGATCTTTTATATCAGAAGATGAACCTTTTCTGCTTGATATGACCAGATGGGACAAGAGTCAGGACAGCACCAACTGGACCTGCAGCTGTGAAGTATTGTCTGCTTGTCATCACCTTCCTGGAGGAGGCCTGGTGGGCAGTGGCATGGCCACTCTGCACATGTTCCTCGGCAGTCTTAGGGACCCCAAGGACAGCTGCTGACCTCAGCAACAGAAAGAACGTAGGGACCACATGAAGACAGACTACCCCTGTTTTGAAGCTGGGACCACTGGGAGGCACATCTGGCTCTCACAGAGCTCCTAGAAAGCCCATGTGATGTTATCAGCCTTGGGGAGTACAGAGCTTTTGCACAGCACACTTAGATTAACATTTAACTCATAGGGCTGAGCCTGGCTAAGAATCATTGTCCCAGCTAACTTGTGGCTGTCAAAGCAAACAAAAAATGAAATTCACAAACTCTTTCTCCACTATTACCTCCATCTGTAGCTCATCTTCTGTTCCAATGAATGAGAGCAGAGCAAAGCTCAACTTTTCCATCCTCCCATCCCCTGACCTGATATATTATTGCTGTGTGCTGTTGAGTCGGTGACCTGACATATTAGAACCCCAGTAATCTCTTACAGAACATATTTTAATATTCAATCTTGCACATTCACAGGCCTTCTCCACCATGTGATCTATAGTAAGATCACATATACATGCAAAAGCTGGACAATGTAAACAGAAGATGGAAGAAAAATAGATATACTCAAACTGTGCTGTTAGAAAAGAATAAGGAATATACTGTAGATTGCCTGGGAAGGAATAAAACCAGAATGTTCCTTTGAAGTAAGAAGGGCAAGACTTTGGCTCACTTACTTTGGGTATGTCATCAGGACAGACCAATTGCTAGACAAGGACACCATTCCTTTTTTTTTTTTTCAGATCTTGAATTGTTTTATTTATTTGATGATGAATGCTACCAAATGGCCCAAACCAGTCCATTTCAACTCACTAATATGTAAGATATCGATCTATATGTATTCCATTTCATTTTTGGCAACTTCCACTTTTCCTAGACTCACACTTCATACATTCCTTGTCATCACCTTCCTGGAGGAGGCCTGGTGGGCAGTGGCATGGCCACTCTGCACATGTTCCTCGGCAGTCTTAGGGACCCAGATAATTAATGGATGTTTGTAGCTGCTTCTCCTCATTTTTTAGTTTTGTGCCCCATCAACAAGTGAAGGTTCAGAAACCTTTATTTTATTCACATCATCACGGTCAACTCTAATTTGAGGAAGAAACTCTTCTCCATTTGTATTTTGAGTGCCTTCCAACCTGAATGGCTCCTCTTCTGGCTCTATATCTGACAATGTTCCGCTGCTATTCATAATGTTTTCAGTGGCTAACCTTCCAGGGAACTCCTGGTGTGGCACTGAAGGATCAGCACTAGACTGCAAACCACAAGGTCAGCAGTTCAAATCCACCAGTTGCTCCTCAGAAACCCCATACAAGTCGCTATGAGTTGTAACCGACTCAATAGCACCTCATAGCAACAACCTTTTGGAAGCTCTGCTGAATCCTGTCCACCATGGGTGACCCTGCTGGTATTTAAAATATCTGTGGCATAGCTTCCTGAATCATAGCAATACACAAGCCACCACAGACCTAGTGCTGAACATTTATGTAGAAAAAGTACAATATTTGTCTTTTTACATCTGATTTCTTACACTTAGCTTAATATTTTCTGAGTTTTTCCATGTTGTAGCATGTGTCAGAACTTCTATTTTCTTTACTGCTGTTGCTGTTATGTGCTGCCAAGTCGGTTCCAACTCACAGTGACCTTGTATATGGTTTCCAAGGAGCAGCTGGTGGATTTGAACTGCCAACCTTTTGTTAGCAGAAGGACATCATTCTTGGTTGAGGACCCGTGACCTGAGGGAAATTCTCAATGAGATGAACTGACATAGTGGCCACAACAAGGCACTCATACACACCAAGGATCAGGAAGATGGCACAGGATTACACATTTCATTCCGTTGTAACCAAGGTTATCATGAGTTAGAATCAACTCAATGGCAACGAACAACAAGGACACTGGGCAACACACAAGATCCCAGAGTTTTAAAGGTGGAGACTACTCTGAGGAGTCAAAACAAGTATGCTTCTGTGAATGACAACCAAGAGCAGACAAGAATCTCAGAAGGTTTCAACTGTGGTTGCCACAAGATTACATCTAGGCTTGTGTCATGACATCAGAGGAGAAGGCATACACAAGGAAGGATCTGAGAACTTAAAGGCTGCAAAGAGATGAGAAACACCAGTGTGTGGCAATTGGATTCTAAATACATTGAACAGTAAAACAGAGATTAAATTTGGGACATTTTCCCAGAAGTCACAAAAAAAGATAAGAGATTAAAATAATGAAAGAAATAAAAAGAGGCATGGAAGTGAGATCCACTTCCTTACCCTTCAAAAATCCAATATATGTATATCAGGAATTCCAGAGAGAAGACAGAGAAATCAAATGAGAAAAAGTAATTTAAAAAAGAAGATAATTTTCCTAAGCTTAAGAAAGAATTCAGGTTCCAACTGAGATAGTTAGAAAAGTGCCAAGATATAACTAATGGAAAGAGACCTCCATCACAACATACCTTTGTGGGCTTTTTAATCTTAAGAATAGAGAAAAAATTGGAAAGGCATGTAGACTGAAAAGTATAGGTTACTTACAAGGACAAGGAATCAGGGTGGCCTCCAACCAGTTTATAATAGTAAATGTCGGAACAGACTGGGACAGCTGTTTCAGAGTTTTGAAAGAAAAGGTCTGTGACCCATAATTTGATTTGCAATCAAGCTGTCATTTATATGATATGTCAAAAGAAAGACATTCTCATATATGCAAGGTGACAGAAAATACTGCAGTTATAAATCCTGCTGGAAAAAAACCCCTGAAATACGGAAATGAAGAATTGGCAGGGATAAATGTAACCAGGAAAGTATAGCTAAATCCAAGTATCTATTGTTAACAAAGTAACAAAACTAAATGAAAGTTATAATTTGTTCTCAGTGTAGAAGTTCACATTGCTATAGTAATTATTAACATATAACAATAGAAACTATTTTAAAGTTGTTGTTGTTATGTGCCTTCGAGTCAGTTCCGACTCATAGTGACGCAGTATAGGGTTTCCAAGGAGTGACTGGTGAGTTTGAACCAGCAATCTTACAGTTCAAACTGACCTGGAGGTCGAGTGCTTAGCCTACAGCACCACAAATAAAGTATCAATACGTAAAAGCCCAAATATATCAATACTCCTTTGAACTGGGGATGGGGATACTTCAGCTCATGTACTTTGGACATGACATCTGGGAAGGCCAATCTCTGAAAAAGGACATCATTCTTGGTAGAGGGTCAGCACAAAGAGAGAAACCCTACACGAGATGGACCAACACAAGAGCCATAACCACATACTAATGATTATGCAAATGGCACAGGATCAGGCAATGCTCCGTTAAGTTATATGGTGGTGGTTGTTATGTGCTGTGGAGTCGGTTCCAACTCACAGCAACCCTGCACAGGGTTTCCGAGGCTGTAAATCTTTATGAGAGCAGAAAGCCTCAACTTTCATCTGTGGAACAGCTGGTAGTTTTAAACTGCTGACCTGGAGATTAACAGCCTGGCTCATAACCACTACACTACCAGAGCTCTTTTCTGTTATATGAGGGAATGTCAAAATGCATTGCTAGTAGGGTTCTCATTCTATATACATGCACATGTTTAGTGCAAGCCAAACTTGTTAAAACACGTCTCTGAGATCACCAGATGACTGCAGACAAGTTCTCTCAATTATATACTTGTCTTAGTATCGTAGTTGTTGTTGTTAAGTGCAATCAAGTCGGTTCTGACCCATGCTGTTGTTGTTAAGTGCCGTTGAGTCAGTTCCGACCCATAGCGACCCTATATAGGGTTTCCGAGGAGCAGCTGGCGAGTTTGAACCGCTGACCTTGCAGTTCAAATGGCTTTGCAGTCTGGCGCATTAACCCACAGCACCCCTATATAGGGTTTCTGAGGATCGACCGGTGTGCTTGAACCACGGATTTTGTGGTTCAAACGACCTTACAGTCTTGTGCATTAACCCACAGTGCCACACCAGGATTTAGTCTTGTTAGGCGCTTTCAAACAAAATGATCCAATCAAAAGTGACTTTTAAGGGGATCTTCTGGGTCAGTTACATTCAAAGCAGAAAGGTCAATCCTGAAGGTTATGCCACCTTCTTTTGGGATTCTAAAAGGACAATCTTGACCGATTTTCCTGAAAGACACAGGATGATCAAGAGGGCTTTTTAGGATGAAGTCCTAATAAGAAAATTGAAATTTCATTTGTGAGAAAAAGGCAAAGAGTTGAAAAAAAGAGGAAGACCCCAACAATATGAATTGACAAATTGACAGCAACAATGGGCTCAAATACAACAACAATTGTTAGGGTGGTACAAGACCAGACAGTGTCTCCTTCTGTGGAGCATGGGATCATTATGCACTGGAGCCAACTTGATGGCACCTAACAACAACAACACATACGAGTTCTGGTGTGGTGCTCTGAGTTAATGCACTGGACTGCAAGGTTGGTTTGAACCACAAGGCTGGTGGTTCAAGCTCGCTAGCCACTCCTCGGAAGCCCTATACAGGGTCACTATGAGTTAGCACCGACTCGAAGGCATTTAACAACAACAAAATTTTATAGCAATACTTTTTGACTTATCTTAGGGGGCTTTAAAAAGTTAGTGGAAAAAATTCTACTGTCTTTTAATTCAATTTTTGAAGCTCCTGCATATATTATATCTATATATCCATCTATCTATGCTTTTATAATTACACTGGAGTCCTGGTGTGGCACTGTGACTTAAGCACTGGACTGCAAGGTCGGTTGGAACTGAAAGGTTGGTGATTCAAAATCATCAGCTGTTCCTGGGAAACCATATAAAGTGCTGCTGTGAGTTGAAACTGACTCGATGACACACAATAACAAGTACTCTTATGCATCTATCCTTCCACCTGCCTATCTTTATCTAGAGAAAGACTTTATAACAGCATTCCCCTCTTCTGAGT
This sequence comes from Chrysochloris asiatica, assembly GCF_000296735.1. Lineage (NCBI taxonomy): Eukaryota > Metazoa > Chordata > Mammalia > Afrosoricida > Chrysochloridae > Chrysochloris > Chrysochloris asiatica. Next base: position 929,067 of record NW_006408565.1, on the reverse strand, counting down.
TACACTCCAGGTTGGGTGATTATCTGTGGGATTGTTATTGTTGTTAAGTGCCGTCAAGTTGGTTCCAACCCATAGTGACCCTGTATAGGGTTTCCAAGGAGCAGCTGGTGAGCTTGAACTGCCAATCTTGCAGTTCTAATGGCTCTGTAGTCTGGTGCATTAACCCACAGTGCCACACCATGACTCCATATGTGGGATGGTAGGGTGGAAACATCATTTGGTTGAGAATCACTGATATATAGGATTTGAATAATAAAATTGAACAAGACAGTTCTAATGGTTATTACAAAGCTTGCTAAATCTTAACAACTACTCTTGCAAATAGTAAAAAACATTTACTATTTCATTTTACTGATGAGAAAACTGAAGCGTACAAAGGTTACATTGCAAGGTCCAAAAGTCAGCTCCCAGACAAGTGGGAGAGCCAGGATGAGCAAGTGTCCAGACAGTCTGATGTCTGACCCTGTGGGTCTCACCTCTTACTCTACAGAGCCTCCCAAACTACAGAGAACACACATGTTTTCTAGCTACTTCGGGAATTACACAAACATGAATTCAGTGATTGAGAGGACTTCATTTAACCCTCAAGGTAGAAAACATACACATTACATTCTCTAACTATGTGGTAATAATTTCAGGAAAAGAGGACCCTAGGACTATCAAGAGGGAAGAACATGAGTGGCACATGGGATCTTAACCAGAAAAGCAGCGACAGCAGAGACAACGGAAGAGGCAATGGTGTAGTGAGAGAGAGCAGCTGAGGACTATAGGCCCATGGAATGAGAAAGGCAGTGTGCCTGTGGGCAGGAGGCTGGCTTGCAAAATGTACCCTTTGGTCACTTAAATGAATATATATTTTCTATGTAGTATGTGTACGTCAAAAAAAAAAACAAAAAACAAAAACAAAACAACAACAAAAAAGGGAAGAGAGGCTAATACTGTGAATTCATGGTACAGGAAGGGGATTGTAATCATTGCAATGAAACAAAGTATGATTTGTTGAATGTAAAACTGATTATCCGTCCTAGATACTTTCACTCGATTCACAATAAAAGCTTAAAAAAAAAAGGAAGAAAGAAACAACAAAAGTATAAATAATAACAACAAAATCCAAAGGTTTTTTTTGTGTGTGGTGTTGGGGGTAAGGAAATTCTTTATTTGCTCTTGGGGAAAAGAACAAAACAATACTTGGATGAATTACTTTTAAAGTAAAGATGATGGAAACAGTATATAACTTATAGCATGAAGGCCAGAATTATGCTCAGAGGTGAGTATGTAACTGTTCCCAGACTCTTTATTTCACTGAAACAATAATGAGAAACACCTCTCAATTCAAGAAGTTAGGACAAGAACAGAATAAACCAAAGAAAAATGGGGGCGGGGACGGAATTATAAGAAATAAAATCAGAGGGTAATCCATTAGAAAACAATAGGAAACCTGGTGCCTTGTTCTTTGCCAATCCCTTCAATGTACTTCAATGAAGGACTTCCTCCTTCAGTAGTATCACTGGCTCTTGATCATATGCTACCTCTTGAAATGGTTGAACATTAACCATTTCCTTTTGGTACAGTGACTTTGTGTATTCTTTCCATCTTCTTTTGATGCTTTCTGCATTATTCAATAATTTGCCCAGAGAATCCTTCAGTAACGAAAGTCGAGGCTTAAATTTTTTCTTCAGTTCCCCCAGCTTGAGAAATACTGAGCGTGTTCTTCCTTTTTGGTTTTCTGACTCCAGATCTTTGCACATTTTGTTTTAAAGGCTTTTTTCCCAAATGCTTTACTCATTTGTGTCATCACGGTCAACTCTACTTTGAGGAGGCAGCTCTTCCCCAGTCGCATTTTGAGTGCCTTCCAACCTGAGGAGCTCATTTTCTGGCACTATCTCTGACAGTGTTTCTCTGCTATTCATAAGGTTTTCAGTGACTAAATATTCGGAAGTAGTTCGTCACTCTTTCTTCCTAGTTTGTCTTAGTCTGGAAGCTCATATGAAATCTGTCCACCATGTATGATACTGCTGGTATTTAAAATACCTGTGGCAAAGCTTCCATAATCACGGCAACTCACAAGCCACCACAGTATGACAAACTGACAGATGAGTGGTGGACAAAGGAGATTAGGCATTAGAATATTGTATAACCTAGTATACTGCTAAATAATAAAATATCAAATGAATTTTTCCCTAAAATACAAAAAACTAACATTGATATTGGAAAAGTATGACTGAATATTCTTATAACTATAGAAGATAATAAAAGGAAAATAGCTGAAAAGGAAAAGATAAAATCATAAGAAATTTATTTGCAGATGATATTGCTTTCTGCCTGGAGTACCCAGGAGAATCAGTCAGCAGTATGAAGTCTGTTATTAGAGTTCAATGACTTTGCAAAATGAATACACAGAAACACCAGTATTCTAATATACTTTACTTGCAAAGAGCAGTCAAAAAATATAATGGGGAGAGGGGAGACCCATGTATGGTAGCATAAGAAACAACAACAAAATCACCATGAAGAAATATTTAGGAATAAACTTAACAGTAAATAAGTAAATACTGCCTAATTAAAATTTATAACACCTTTCTAAGACTTATGATCCCACCCCATCAAGCTGTTTCCAATTTATAGCAACCCTATTGGACAGAGTAGAATGGCCCCATTGGGTTTCTAAGGCAATACATTTTTATAGAAGCAGACTGCCTCATGTTTCTCCCATGGAGCAGCTGGTGGGTTTAAACTGCTGATATTTTCATTAACAGCCTAATGCTTACCCCACAGTGCCACCAGAGCTCCATTTTTAGGGCATACAAAAGATAAATAAATGGAGAGCATACTTGTGTTTCTGAATGGTACGAAGAAGTTATATTATAAAGATGTGAGTTATCCTCAAATGAATCTGTAAGTTTAATGAAATGTCAATCAAAATTTTGATGAAAGGTTTTTTTTTTTAATTTGACAATATAATTTCAAGTAAAAAAAATTCAAGGCCAAGAATGACAATGAAGACTTATTGTGTCATATATTAAAAATTATTATGTTTCTGTAATTAAAGTTTTTGATACTGATATCAGAATAAACAGACAACATAACCCAAGCTTGCAGATAGTACCCATTTGACCTAGTCTCGATGCTTGATAATCAGAACTCGACTAAAGGAAGATAAAAAATAA
>NW_006408565.1:884698-923895 GCF_000296735.1 Chrysochloris asiatica | reverse complement strand
CATACAGTCCAGAAACAAAAGACTCTGGGACCATCAAGGGAGAAGAGCACAAGTGGAAAGCAGGACCCTATCCAGAGAAGCTGCAACACCAGAGATGGAGGCAGAGATGAGGACATGGAGAGAAGGAGAAGGTGAGGACTCTAGATTCATGGAAAGAGAGGGACTGAGAGCTAGTGGCCAGGAGGCAGACTTGCAGAATGCGCCTTTTGGTGGTGTAAATTATTATATATGCCTGAATGTTAAATAAATAATAAAAAAAAAGCGATGAAGTGAATAGAGAGAAATACTGTTATCTGATGTGCATGGAGGGGATTATAATCATTGTAATGAAACAAAGTATATGATTTATTGCCCTAGAGACTTTCACTTAATTCACAATAAAAACTTTAAGAAAAAAAAATTAACGGACAGAAAATGGACAGAGAGTCTATAAACAGATCCTTAATTTATGTCAAGTTGGCATCTTGAATGAGTGGAAAATTCTGTTAACAACTGATTAACTATACTTAAAAGAGTATATATCTATTCCTAACCGACTATCTCATTACCCAATATTTCACAGCTGGGACCACAGTAAAAACTCTATTATGTGATTATTTAGCTCTTTAAAGACATGCTTATGGCAGTAACCAACACTGAGTTGGAAAGCAAGAGGAAAGCTGCTGGTGATGGCTAAGGTTATGCATCAGTTTGTCTGGGCCATAATTCACAGTTATGGCGTAACCTCCTCTGGCTGTTACATCATCCATTCTGTGATTTGATGTGGTCATCCTCTATTTTTGCATAATGAACTGGTCTTTGGAATTTGACCATGTTGTTAAGTGAGGAGTGGGTGTAGTTATATTTCCTAAAATCAAGTGTAAATCAAAATAAATTCCAAAGTTATTACAATAAAACAAGGACACAAAAAGAAGAGAATATATATGTGAGTATTTATTTGAATAGTAAAATGCTAAGAAGACTACTAAGCATATTTATAATTTGATTTCATAAAATATTTAAATTTTCTGACAGAAAACCTCACATTTTGGTATTAACCTCCCTGCTGTTGGATATTAAAACACTCCCTAAAGAAAATTAAATGGAAATAACAAAACATCTTTCTAAACATTGTATAGCATATAATACGGACAAGAGGCTTTTAAAGTAAATAATATATATTGCTTATAGTAATATGGAACTGTACTAAATAAATAAGAAAGTAAGACCCAACAGAAAAATCAGTACAAATTCACAAACAAAAAATGTATGGGTCAATCAATGTTTTACCCAAAGGTTAACCCAATTTGTAACAAAAAGAGCAAATTAGAAAATGAGACAGAATCTTTTACTTGTCAAACTGACCAAATTTTTGACTTTTAAATACCTAGTTTTTGTGATGGAGTTCTGGTGTGGTGCTATGGGATCTGCACTGGACTGCCACCCACAAGGTCGGTGGTTCAAACACACCAGCACTCCTTGGAAACCCTATATAGGGTTGCTGTGAGTCAGAACTGTTTTTGCGAGAATAAAACATGCCTTCTTATCCATTGTTGATGAACAGTGGCAAGATCTTTCTAGAAGGGTATTTGACAATCTATATAAAAACTCAAAAAAAAAAACCTCTCACACCTTTGAACTTGAAAATTTTACTTCTAGAAATATATTCTAAAGTAAAAGACATAGATAGGTAGACAGACAGACAGACAGATATAGATACGTGGATATAAAGTTGTTGTTGTTAAGTGCCGTCAAGTTGGTTCCAACTCATAGTGACCCTCTATAGGGTTTCTGAGAAGTGATTGGTAAGCTTGGACTGCCGACGTTGTGGTTCAAACCAACCTTGCAGTCCAGCACATTAACCTGCAGTGTCCCAATAGGACTCCAGCTATAAAAATAATACACCAAAACATGATTCAGAAGAACTGAACATTTGGAGACAATCTAAATGTTCAATAACTGGAAATTAATTGTTGTTGTTGTTACTGCTGTGGAGTTGGTTCCGACTCACAGTGACCCTGTATAGCATTTCTGAGGAGCAGCTGTGGGTTTAAACAGTTAGTAGTCCAGTGCTGATCCTACAGTGCCACACTAGGACTCCAGAAAATTAATTACATCCATTTAAAATGATGGTAACAGACAGTACTATGCAGTATTCAAAAATCCTATTATAGAAGAAAAAGTAATGACAGAAATGTTTGCAGTGAATAGTTCAATGGCTTACACATACTGTTTTGTTCAATAAGTATGCAGAAGACTGGGTATAAAGAGTAGAAGGAGATACAATAAATCTTACCAGTGTGATCGTTTTTTATTTTAATTTCCTATGCAATTCTTTTGTATAGAGAAGACAAGTCCCAAAGTTTTACACAACACAAACATAAGATGTCTCCCATCAGAAAGAAAGTTGAGTCTAAATATAGCCAAACAGAAAGGAGGATGCTAAACTATTTCAGGGTGGTGTAGACAGGGCTTGGGATGAGAGTGCCTTCCGAAGCCCCTTCTCTGTGTGGGTTCTCAGGACTTGTGATCTAGAGACTGCATTAACCACAGATTTGTGTGGCTCCACATGTAGCCATACCCTGCTTATAGGGTCTCTTTCCTTTTATTCCTCCTGCCCTCGATGCCCTCCAGTCTGCCCAATGCTGACCAAGCCCCTAGTACCTGTGTGGGAGCCTGAGAAAGTGCTTAGGAGCCAGAAGCATTATCCCTCCCACCTTTGATGCTTCCTTCCCCTCCCCCACACAGGTGCCCTTCAATGCTGGCACTTGTGTGGGAACCTGGAGTGCTATCCCTCCCGCTCTTGATGCCCCCTACTCCCCACCCCAAGCCTCTGGTACCTGTGTGGGAACCTGGAGTGCTATCCCTCCCGCTCTTGATGCCCCCTACTCCCCACCCCAAGCCTCTGGTACCTGTGTGGGAACCTGGAGTGCTATCCCTCCCGCTCTTGATGCCTCCTGCCGCCCCTCCCCCAGTGCTGGCTGAGCCCCTGGTACCTGTGTGGGAGCCGGAGAGGGAGCTGAGGAGCCTGGAGTGTTGGCTGTGACCATCATGCACTTCCACCACATCGTTGAGAGCCGTGTGGAAGAAGGCGAACTGCCCAAAGACCACTGCGGGGAGACACAGCGTGGAGAGATCTCAGTGAGGAACACCACTAGAGGACATACTGGGGGCAAAGGAGAAGCTGGGGAGCTGGGGCCACAGGCCAAAAACGAAACATGGAGTCTGACTTATACAGCAACCCCACATGTATTGGAGTGAAACTATACCGACTGAGTTATTTTCTTCTGATTATTTCTTAATTTATTTTGCTGCTGTTGTTGCTATTGAGAATATATGGCAAGTGCCATGAATTACATTCTTCCACGTTGTACCAGGTCCTCAGGTTTTTCAACGGCTTTGGTTTTACCCAAGGTCCCTAGGTGGCACAAAAGGGTTTGCACTTGTCTGTTAACCAGGATTTTAACCTCCCAGACACACAGAATCAGAATCTACATTTTAGTAAGATCTTCTAAGAATCACCCAGGGAGCTTGTTAAAATGTAGATTTTAGTCAGATCCATTCAAACCCCTGCTGCTAACCTAAAGGTTGGCCATTAGTGGGAGACGCCACTGAAGAAAAGGATCTGGTGCTCTGCTTCTGACTCAGAGCGACCCTGTAGAGGGTATCTGGGACTGTCATTATTTAAGGGAGCCGAAATCCTCCACTTTCTCCCACAAAGCAGCTGGTGGGCTCCAACTGCCAACCTTCTGGTTAGCAGTCCAGTGTTTCTCCTACACTTCCCTCTGTTAGCATTACAGCCAATGAAAGCTTATGGAGCGGTTCTATTCTGTCACACGCGGGGTCGCCATGAGTTGTAATCAGCCCCACAGCAGTGGGTTTGGTTTTGGGGTTTGGGAATCTTATGGAAGTACATTGTCAGGCCTCTTTTCTGCTAAGCCACTGGGTGGAACTGCTAAGCTTTGGTTTAGTGGCAGAGGACAAGCTGTTTAGGCCACCCAGGGCCAAGAGGAGGAAAACCTCAGAGGAAATCACTGTTTCACAGGGCAAATCCATGGCTGACTAACACACTGGCCAGACTCCCAGGGGGACAGCAGGACACGGGCAGCTAGAAAGGGCTGAGCTTACAGTCTCCCATATGAGTCAATGTGACATTCAGGATGACATGAACTGTCAGGCTAGTGCAGATGGTACCAAGTCAAGCTGATCCCTTCCCTAGAGAGCAGCAGCAGCAGCTATAGGAGCGTGCGTTCAGAAAAGTCCCATTCCCCCTGTCATTTCAGGACCCTGCATCTGCCCTACTTTTTCTTCAAACATCAACCTTCCAGGGGAACCCCTGAAAACAAGATCCCTCCACAGTTAAGAGGGATGACAGTGGTGTGTAGGGGACTGCCTTTGGGGAAGGAGCAAACATATCCACCTCATTTCCTTCTGGCCAAGTTCAGAAAGGAGAGGGAAGTGACATTTATTAAACGCTTGCTACGTACGGCATCACCTTCCATCATGACTCTTCCAGAATATACCCATATTTTTGGACAAAGAAACTGAGGCTAAGAGAGATTGAAAGAGCTCCCAAGACCACTCAGTTAGCTTGAGGAAGTGAGGCTGAAAGTCCAGGGGTCCTTAAGCCCTGATCCAGTCCCTATGGATAACGTTGAAGGGCCCTGTCTTCTGATGGCTTCTCAGGCCACCAGCTCTGAATCCCAGGAGATTTCCCCAGTCCTCCCCTCTGCCAGGCACTGCTTGAGGAGATGGGACAGCCAGGGATACCTTTTGTGACACTGTTAGATCCAAGTTCATTCTGCCTGCACTGGTGGGGGAAGGGAAGGATAGATAGAGGAAGGGACAGAGAGAGAATGTGTGTGTGTGTGTGTGTGTGTTTCAGAGCAGGGTGGAGAGGGTCTCAGGCCATGAACTTAGCTGCTTGAGAAAATAGCGAAGATAGGCAGCGAATGGAGTAAAATTCTTAGCTGTCAACTCATGGCAGGAGAGCACAAGGAGAAGAGCCAGAGGAAGGGCCCATTTGGGTCGTCTGACCCCATTTCATCCGTTCCTTTCTTCCTGCTTCCTGGCTACTGGCCCTCGGGAGCCCAGTAAACCTGGTTCTACCACTCTTCCATTCACACTTGGACTGTGCTGGATAGTCCCGTGATGCACCTGGCCTGCCCTCTGCTCTAACTAGTTCCCATCAACTCCTACGCCTTGGTTTCAGGAGGCCTCACTTGTGCCCTTCTCCTCTCCTGTGTCAGGAAACCAGGCATTCTCTGGTTCATTTCATTGTCAACCCTCTGAGATCCAGCTTGGAAAACTCTCCTGTGCATTCCTAGGATGGGAGTGGATCACTGGGAGGGGTCTGAGGAGTGACAGGGGAGTCAGACAACATATAAATCAGCAAATATATAGAAAACACCACAAATCATACCATAGTCCTTGGGCACGGTGACAAAATACAGGCAGATCTGTCCACTGCTATAGTTCTGGGGGTAGTTGGGGGACAAGACGACTCCATCTGAACCCACATACTGTCCCCCACAGGGGGCTGAAAGAGAAACCAGATAGAAGGCCAAGGTGACCTCCTGAGCGTCTCATCAGCTGTCCGGTCTCCATTTCACTCCCCACCTGAGCTTCCGGACATGGTAGCACTGCCCTGGAGTAGGATTCACTAAGTAGAGGAGGGAAGATGTGAGGACGAAGCCCTACTTGGCCCAAGGGCATCTATACCTGGTCTGGCATGTAGCCTGAAACCACTCTGATTGCTGTCAAGGGTCCTTCTAGGCATGCATCCGTTCTTACCCTCTGTCTATTCACACTGGAGGCATAGCCCTGGGGAGCACATTAGGGTGCTTACAAGTGGGGCCTAGAGGTGATCTGCTGGCCCATGATGGATGCCTATCTCTGCATTAGCTAAGCTTTTCCAAACCATCTCTGGGAGGAACCAGCCCATGCGACCCAGCCACCTTCCTCTCCCAGTCACGGTGCCCGATTTCTACAAGAGGTAGACTAGGTTACATTGCTTTCCAATTTAGGTGGACAGTGTGCTCTTGATTCTGATATTCCACCCTATCCCTCTTTTTAGGACCCCCCTGGCTAACCCAGAACTGCCTGTCATCAGCCCAACTCTCTGGCCTTAATTTTACACATCAGATCTCTCAGTGATTCTCTTTAGGCCCAGGAACAAGCCCAAGGGTTGACTTTAAAATGAGTTTCCTCCTCCATGGTGTGAGCTGCAGGCATGTCTGGGCCAGTGTTTAGGAAATGAGCCTTTATGTGGTCAGAGGGTGAGGATCGGGATATTTCACGATCTGAGAATGATGACCCTTTGACATCCAGTCTCACCCATAGCAAATCCAAGCTTCCTAGGTCCTGTTTGAAGGAACCACCCTTCAAGAACCGTATTCTGCTCCCCTACTCCCTCTAGCCACCATCCCCTTCTGCTCTGACATGCCCACTTCCTCAGACCCCCTCCCTAGCTCTGGGTTCCACCACCTGTGCAGACTGGCCGGGGATTGTTCCACACAGGCTTCCCATCAGGCCCCAGGATGCAGCTCAGGGTTGAGGAGCCCTCGACTTCATAGCCCCCGTGGCAGTAGTAGGTGATGGAGGAGCCTAGCTTCAGGTCAGACCCCACTCGCGTGCCGTTCTTGATGGAACCAGGATCAAAACATGACTCCCGAGGGTTTTCTACAAAAAGAACACATGTGGGCTCATGAGGGGTCCATGTACATGGTACAGCACCTGACAACCACAGAGCACATGGGGATTCAGGGTTGCTGGTCTTACTCTCTTTGGGTCTAGAAACTTTTCTAAATTTGGTTAGAAAGCTAGGACTGGAAGTTGTTTCTGAGAGTGAAACTTCCCTTGATTTACAAAGGAGGAATTCCTGCTAGACCACTGGGCTCCTAGCTCATCCCTTACTCACTCCTCCTCAAGGGAGGCACCCACTGCTCTGACTGGTGGGAGCTAAGGTCCCTGAATCACATTTCAAGGTCACCTGAAGGTTGAAGGAGCCTGGTGGTACAATTATTAAGCGCTCAGCTGCTAACTTAAAGACAATGGGTCAAACCTACCAACCGCTCTGAAGGAGCAACGAAGTGGCAGTAAAGAGTAAAGCCTTTAAAATCCTATTGTTAGAAGTGCTGCAGCGTCCGTTCCAACTCATAGTGAGTCTGGAAAGGGTTTCTGAGGAGTGCTGGTGGGTTCGCCTTGCCAACTTTGTGACTGGCAGTCCAGTGCTTATCCTTTAGGGCCACACCAGGACAGAATATAGCCTTATGGGCAGTTATATTCAGTCATACAGAATCATACAGTCATCTACAAGTCACTGTGAGTTGGAATCAAATGGTTGACAGTAGATAAATGCTAAAGTCTGTGTCCAACCCACCCCTTTGCCTGTCTTTGACCTCCCCTACTCAGGCATGGCGGGCTTCCTTGGCATTCGGTATACAGATGCTAAGCAGGCCAGAAAGCTGCTTTTGGAGACAGCTCTCTTTCTCTTCTGCCTACAACCAGGCAGCTGATTGGGAAGGTCAACCAGCATCTGCTCTATAGGCCTGTCACCTCCACATCCACTTCTGATTACAGGGAAGTCAAGACTCAGACTCAGAGGAGGAATCTTTACTTCACCTCTGGGAGAAGCCGAGGTCTCCAATATAGTGTGCAGTGTTTTGTAATGGGGTATTGGAGTGGTGCTGTAGGATCAGCACTAGATGGCAGACTGTAAGGCCAGTGGTTCAAACCCACTGGTTTGTAGTTTCTTGAAAACCCTATAAGGGTCTTCTCAATGAATCAGAATGGACTCAACAGGACTTAGCAACAACAACAGCACTGGGGTACCAAATTCTTGCCAGTTTATGAAAACAGAAGTATTTTTCTATTTGGCTACTGATTCTCATTGCATGGAAAAGCTGGACAATGAATAAAGAAGGTCAAGGAAGAACTGATGCTTTTGAATTATGGTGTCAGGGAAGAATATCGGCTATACCACGGCCTGCCAGGAGAACAACAAATCTGTTTTAGAAGTACAACCAGAATGCTCCTTAGAAGCAAGTATGACTGTCACCATGTCTTACAGCTCATCTTTCTTTTAAAAGAAATTTAAAAGAGTCAACTCCTATTTGAAGTACAGAGAAATTAAGCAATGGGGAACCAATTTCATAAAGCTTTCGAGGGGCAGAATGATCTGTGGCACCCAATCTCTATTCTCTTCATCTTTAAATAATGGAACCCTGATTTAATCCAAAGGATCAAGGCACCAAGTCAGTTCTACAGTCCTCAGCCTTCTGCAGAACTAGGTTCGGCCAGCGATGCAGACTAAGTCTGTTGGAAATGCTCTAATAGCATCCCAGTTCAATCGGAGTTAAGAGCCAAAATTGCTAGTGGTTACAAGGTCCTGCTCCCACCCCTCACCTCGACGTCCTTATCTTCTGCCATCTGTCTGTTCACTTTGCCTCTGTGCACAGAATGTGCCCCCTTCTGCACAGCAACCTCTCTATCTGATCAGTTATTTAAAATTTTTCAATTTCAAGATTCCTCTCCTCAACACTTACCCCGTCACCCTTCTCTGCTTTATTTTTCTCTCTACTGAGATTAAAGCGATCTCATGCACTGTAAATTTACCTTTTTAATTTTTCTATCTCCCTCTACTAGAGTGTCTTTGGGTGATGCAAGTGGTGAAGTACTCAGCTACTGACTGAAAGACTGGTGGTTGTAATCGACCCAGAGACACCTTGGAAGAAAAGTCTGGAACAAAAATCTACTTCTGAAAGGTTACAGCCATTTACAACTGTATGAGGAAAGTTCCATTCTGAAACGCATGGGATTGCCTGGAATCAGAATAGACTTGATGACAATTGTGTTTTCTCCCTGCATTAGAATGTAAGTTCCAGGAGGAAACCTTTCGGTCTTATTCATGGCTATATATTCCAGTGCCAGGCATGACTGTTGTTGCTGTTTATTTAGTGCTGTTGAGTCAGTTCCAACCCATAGCAACCCTGTATAGAGTTTTTCAGGAGCAGTTGGTGAGTTTGAACTGTCGACCTTGTGGTTCAAACCGACTTTGCAGTCCAGCGCATTAACCCACAGTGCCATACCAAGCATGATAGGCACTCAATAAATACTTCTTTTATGGGAGACTTCTAGAAAGACTGTTTAAGGAAAGGTGGCTGAGATAACAGAATGAGTGTTAATCCTTCTTTCTTTCCTTCCTCCCGGAACTCAGACACGAAGGTTGGAACTTCATTCACCATATTAGATCCTGAGGTAACCTTGAGAATGGAAGCCATGTACTAGCAAGGTCAAGCAGAAAGACAAAAGGAGCCTCATTGGAGCTGCCTCATGAACCTTGGATGCCAACCACTGGATTTCCTTTATAGGAAGGAGAATCAACGTCTGTCTTGTTTAAGTAACTGTGCCCTTGGTAATCACTGCACTGGCATTGGATTCCAACTAGGTATGACTACCCCCAAACATGTCACTATGCTAGAATGTTCTTTACTCTTTTCTCTGCCTGACAAACTCCTATACTTTTCAATGCTCTGAGCAGCTTTTGTGAACTTTGCCTTCTCTCTAGAAAATTCTGTGGGGTTTTCCCCCTGCTTACCTATATATATATAGCATGTATCTCATCGTCTTGGTGGTTTTGTTGTTGTTAGGTGCCATCAAGTTGATACCAACTCATAGTGACCCTATGTACAACAGAACAAAACACTGCCCAGTCCTGGGCCAATGTCACAATTGTTGCCATGTTTGAGCCCATTGATGCTGTCACTTTGTCAGTCCATCTTGCTGGGGGGCTTCCTGTTTTTCTCTGACCCTCCACCTTACCAAACAGGATATCCTTCTTCAGTGACTGGTCCCTCCTGACTATATATCTGAAGTATGAGAGATGAAATTTGGCCATCCTGGTCTCCAAGGAGCACTTTAGCTGCACTTCTTCCAACACAGATCTGTTGGTTCTTTTGGCAGACCATGGCATTTTCAATATTCTCCTCCAACACCATAACTCAAAAGCATCAATTCTTCTATGGTCTTCCTTATTCACTGTCCACCACTGACCTAACGGTTCAAATCGACTTTGTAGTCCAGAACATTAACCCATAGCACCAAACCAAGACTCTATATTCATCCTATTTGTTCTTGCTTGTGTCTGCGCCTAATCTGCTTTTATATATCTCAAAGTGATTGTTTTAAAACACACCCTCCACATCATTAACATAACCAAGAAAACCCTTCTACCAAATGGGATCACATCCAGTTGAGTTCTGAATTATCAGAGGACAGGGACTTCGAACCCTAACACTTGGCACCAGAGCCAGCCCTACTTGGCACACATATCAGAGGCTTAATAAACAAACAGCTGCTGAATTAATTGGCTGAACACTCTCAGGCTTGGAAAATCAACAGGCACATCAACAACTGCTACAATCTCCATTCTCTATTTACTCCAGTGTCAGAGAAAGAAGAGCTTATCGTTCCAAGTATTGTACCATTAATAATAATGACAAGGATAATGACAATGATGCTCACCCCTTACATGGGAATATCACTTAATCATTTTCAAAGCACTTGCCAATCTGCTGGCTCATTTATGTCTCACAGAAGAGCAGGCAGGGCCAGGCAAGCTCATGTTCAAGTTATAGATGAAGAATGCAGTGATCTGATAGGCTAAATGAGTTTTCCAAGCCATTCAGCCATTAAGAGATCGAATTAAGACCAGAATCAGGTCTTTAGGCTGCCAAACCAGAGCTCAGGTGTGAATGATAAAACTAAATGGCTCCAACATGATGATGAGAATACTCAATAAAAGCTAAGCCTTTTCCAAAATGGGAAACATAAAAGAACTGGCTTCTCTCTAGTCCTAATGGATGAGACTCATTTCCAAACACTGCTAGCAATAATAAAAAGCTGGAACAAAACACACAAAAACCCAGACCTCCAGCCAGTAAAGCAGTAGTTATAAAGGTTGGATTAGAGCAATCTATTAATACAATCTTTCAAAAAGATACCACAAATCTTTCTATATTGATATGAAAAGATGGCTAAGCCCTATTGTTGGGGGAAAAAAAAAATCAGATTCCAGATCAGTATATATGGTGTGATCTTATTCATATCCAACAAGGGCCAGAAAACTATAACCTGCTGATCAAATCTGGCCATTGACTGTTTTGGCAAATCAAACAGTTGTAACAGAGACTGACTCTTTACAAGGAATCTCTTGTAATACAAGTGTTTATTCTCATAGGCTTGATCTTGTTAGTACACGGCTTCCATTTCCTTTATGGAAGCAGATTGCCAAACCTTGTTTTCATGACACTCTTGTGTAGGTTTGAATCCCCAACTTTTCAGTTAGTAGTCCAGTGCAAACTGATTGTACTGCCCAGGGACCTACAGAGATACTGTGAGCTATTGTTGAGTTGTTTCTTACTCAGGAAGACTCCCTGTGTTACAGAGGGCAATTGCTTCATCGAGACCTTCTTGATTCTTCTGGCAAGATGGTGTACTCCACCATCTTGCCGGAAGTCCTGTTCTCTATCAATCTTCATGATTTAATCTTTTTTTTTTTTTTTTTAAACAGAGGAACTGTTTTATGTTTAAATTTTTGTTTTGTTAACTTTTTTTTGTGAATTAGGTGAAGGTTTACAGAGAAGATGATCAGTTTTGCCTTCAACATTTTATTGTTTCATGTCTTTGATTGAAGTCTCCTCACTGTAATATCACTTATCTCATTTCCTCTGTGTTTCCTGATTCCATTCCTCCTTCTTTCCTAACCCTTCTGAACTTCACCCTTGGGTAAATGCTGACCTTCTGATCTCAAGGGGTGTACCTCACTACTGCTGTTGTTCTCCCTAAAGACTTCAAGAGAGTGAGTTCAATTCCAGACCTGAAAGGTGATTGAAGGGCCATAGTCGTGGGTTCCACCAGTCTCTGTCTGACAGTAGCTTGGTTTTTTGTTTGTTTTTTAATGTTCTTGAATTTTGTTCCACATTTTTTTCCCTCTCTATCCAGTACCTTCTAATGGGATCCCTTTCAGAGAAGTTAGTAGTAGTAGCCAGGCACCAAATAGTTCTTCTGGCGTCAGGGTCATTCACATGGTCCATTAGGCCACTGGAATAATTATTCACACCTGTATTTGATTTTCATCACTCTTATTTCCTCCAGACAGAAAGAACCCATTAGTTGTACCTTAGATGTCTGCTCATGACTGTTTGAGACCCCAGTCATGACTTATCCAAGTACTATATAGAACACTGTGGACTATGTTATGCCAATTGACTTTGGTGGCCCCTAAGACCATGGCCTTGAGCCCCTCGGTTCGGTGACTGATTTCCTTAAAGTGTTTGGTTATGTCTAAGACATTTCCAAGACTTTGGCTATAATCTTAATGGAAGAAGATCACCAGAACTTTTCTTCTGTGGTATCACTGGGTGACCATTGCTGTGATACTTGCACCACAGATTCTAAAACAAAGGGGTAACCCATACTCTTCTGACAATGCTCGTAAGAGCATTTGAAATGGTTTGAGACCTTGCTCTATTCCATCTTTAGAGATCAAGGTTATAGAAATTTCAGACAACTGGAAAGAGAAATAAATTATTACTTTTTCTTAAAGTTTATGCAAAATGTAATAGAAAGATAATGGCATTTTTGCAGGAACTTTTTTTCTTGACAGGGGTAGTAGGTGCATGGTCTCTCCTGTTGCCCAAGAACTAGTGTCTTCTCAGTCTGCTTCACTGGCTTCAATGACAGCTGGGAGGTTTTAGACCTGAGGACTCCTCTGGATACCACAGCTAAGAGTGCAAAGGGCTTTCATGGGAAAGAGAACCTGGGTGTGGTTCTTAGTCCATGAATTTCAATGGAGAAAACCTGGAGGAAGCTGGCAATAGCCAGGTTGCCATCAACAAGGTGATTGGAGGAGAACCTTTGGGAGTTTCTACCCGTCGCTTACTGTATCCAGGGACGATGAAGTCATATTGAAAGAATGAGGCTAAAAGTGATAACAACCCGGGTAAAGTTTGGAATTATCGCCTAGAGGAAGAATCCAGTTGGGACAAGTCAGAGGTTACTAAGACCTGGTTGAGGGTAAAGGGCATACATACAGTGGCTCCTGGTGTCATGGTTGTGTGACCTTTTCTGACAATGCCCAGGTACTTGCGTGTGGGTTTAACACAGGACAAGGGGACAGGAAAATTGAAGG
This sequence comes from Chrysochloris asiatica, assembly GCF_000296735.1. NCBI lineage: Eukaryota > Metazoa > Chordata > Mammalia > Afrosoricida > Chrysochloridae > Chrysochloris > Chrysochloris asiatica. Next base: position 910,724 of record NW_006408565.1, on the reverse strand, counting down.
TACTGAGGAGAGTCTGATTAAAGAGATGGAAGAACACTGAAATGATGATGCAGTAGTGAGGATGAGGGGCCTGAAGAGGGGCCTAGGCTGAATCTAAGTCATGTCTTCTGTTAGAATCCCAAAGGGTCTGACATCCCAAAGTGTCCCAAAGTGATACTGACATGTAGGGAAGCTTTGGGGATGGGAGGATGACAGAATGTCAGGCACCTACCTGAAGGAAGTTGTTATTGTTGTTTGGTGCCATCGAGTCAGTACCGACTCATAGTGACCCTATGCACAGCAGAGGATCCACTCTTCAGATGAGCTCCTTTAGCAAATAAAGGTTCTGTTTTGTGCACTAACCCCCAACTACCTGACACACAGCAGGCAGTCAATTGCTAGTTATGAGGAGGTTCAATGAGTTGATGGATAGAAAGCACTTAGAATAATGCTGGCACATGGCAGACACTAAGCGAGCACTAGCTCGTTTATGATCAGTGTTATTTGGGATCTCATGTGAGATATCTTGAGGGCTGCCAGAAATATTTAATTAAAGGATGCTTTAGAAGGTTGCTAAGGTCCTACAAGTGTGTGGGGGGTGGTATGAGCCAGAGAATTTTTAAATTTAACTGGTAATATGAACTCATTTGTAAACATAGGCTGATGGGGCCTGGGTAAGCTTGGGTTATGGTCTCAATAAAAAATCCCTGGCATCTCTCGAGTATCAGTAGTGTTTAGTACCTACTGGGCATTATACTAATACATACAATATGTATGCATAAAATATCTTTTAATCTTAAACAACTTTTTGAAATGTAACTATTATTACCATCGTTTTATAGATGGAGAAATGGGTTTTAAGAGATAATAACTTCCCAAGCTCACAAATCAAGCAAGAAATGAAGCTAGGATTTGGATAATGGGATCTAAGATAATTAGAGAAGACGAATGGGTCAAAAAGGGAGCGACAGAGTAGAAGAAAGTGGCCTGGAACCATTAATGATAATAATCATATTTGAACATTACAGAATGCTTGACATGTGCCAAGCTCCAAGAGCTTCCGTGCAGGGACTCATTGATCTTTGCCTGCTTATATGAAAGAGGAATTATTCTATCATTTAATAGATGAAGAGATGGAGCTTAAACAACGTTCTCAAGGTCACACAACTGCACTTTGGTGAACATGAGATTTAACAGGCTAGACTGACCATTCCTACGAAATGGAGGGGCTCCGGTGTGGTACTCTAGGATAAGCATGGGACTACTAACTGCAACGTCGGCTGTTCAAAACCACCAGTCGCTTGGAACCGACTTGATGGCACTTCACAACAACATGCGATGGAGGCTATTTTAATAAGACTTTGCTGGAATGCAGCAAGACTGTTTGTTTACAAATGGCTTGTGGCTGTTCCCACTTAACAACAGTAGAGAAGGATCCTTGTGACTGAGATTGTGTGGCCCACTAAGCTTCAAATAGCCATTCTATGGCCCTCTCAGAAAAAAAATGTCAACATCTGCTCCTGACCCTACACTATTCAATCTGCTTTAATTAATTCAAAAGTGCAATGGGAGGAAAATAGGATCAGGAAATATCAGCAAGTGCCCAGTTTATGACAAAATTCCAGAGTATTCTGGAGGGGTGTGCTTGGGGCAGAGGTCCAGGCACTGTGAGCCAAGGCGTTGGACACTAGAGTTATCCAGATGGTGGGAGGCTTTGGGGTAGAGAAGAAGATTCAGTCTCTCATCAGAACCCTCAGTGAATGTAGGGGGTGATCAGGAAGATAGTAGCTGAAAGGTATGGGGCAGGCAAGGAGCCAGAGTGGCACAATGGTCAGGCGCTCAGCTGCTAACTGAGTCACTGGTTCAAACCCATCCATGCCTCCAGGGGAGGAAGACCTGGCAATCTGTTGCTATAAAGATTACAGGCTGGAAGACACTCTGGGGCAGTTATACTGTCCCACAGGGGGTCACTAGGAGTCAAAATTGACTTGATGGCACCTAACAGCAACCTGGAATGGGGCTATGAGATTAAAGTTTGGCTAGAAAGAATGAACATTAAAAGACAAGGAGAGAAGAGTACTGATTTAGAAGTACAAATAGGGCTCAAAAAGAACACTGGTCCCTTAACTCCCAGCACAGGGGCATAGGAGGGTGACAGATGAAGCCACCTGAAGGGCCAGGGGGCAGGCAGGTCTTCTGCATGCAGCAGGAGCTCCAGCCAAGGCGTGGCTCCCTGTGGTCCACTCTAACATTCTCCTTACTACATACCCTCTGCTGGGTCTGCCCTCAGTCATGTCTGACACACCAGGCCCTTACCTGTGTAGTCAATGACGAAGCCAGCATTGCTCACAGACGCGTCACTTCGAAAGGCGAGGAAGAGACTGTTGCTGCTGCTCTCAATGCGGCCTGGGAGCTGGGAGCCGTAGAAGCTTCCTATAAGAGGGCTCAGAGAGTCCCGCCCATCGTAGACATGGAGGAAGTCATAGCCAGGCTCCAAATGAAAGCTGGGGAACAAACACACCCCACCCCATTCCACTTGAGTCAAAGATAGGTTAGTGTTAGGGCCTTAGGCTCAACCAAAGGATAAGGCCTCCCAGAGACCAAACCCTCCACCCCACAGGTGCCCAACACCTTGCTGGTGGGGAGAGGCAATGAAGCTCTGGTGACCACCTATCAGGCAAGAAGAAGAAGGAAGGTTCAGGGGCAGAGGAGACAGATTTCAGAGTCAGTGCGCAGAGAGGTGGAGCTGAAAGCCAATGCCCTTTTATGGAAGGGAAAATGATTTGCCAGCTCTGGTAGCATAGTGGTTACGAATCGGGCTGTGAACCGCAAGGTCAGCAGTTTGAAACTACCAGCTGCTCCGCAGGAGAAAGATGAGGCTTTCTGCTCCCGTAAAGATTTATAGCCTTGGAAACATTGTACAGGGTCGCTATGAGTCAGAACCAACTCCATGGCACATAACAACAACAACAACAAGATAGCGGGTGGTCAGCCACAGCAGGGCCAGAACCCAGGTCTCTTAACTAATGTCCTTCATGCTGTGCTATATTGTTACCTCCTTTATCCAAGAAAGAAAGAGCTATCTTCAAAGCCATTTCCAGGCAGGACCCTCACTCAAAGCCCAAGTCAGTATTCCAGCTTTCCTCAGAATTTGCTACCTCCCATTCCTAGCATCCCTCTTTCCTAGCTATCATGGATGACCCTAGTGTGGGCAAAAAAAATCATTTAAAAAACTGTCTGAGTTTAGCAAATTGATGTTAGAGGTTTTGAATATAATTGATCTCATTGGAATGGCTAGAATAAAAATGATGAGGAACACCAAGTATTATATTAGAGTCACTGAACTCGCATATCTCATATCCTGTTAACAGGGCTGTAAACTGGTTTAACCACTGTGGAAAGCTGTTTGGCCATACCTACTAAATCTGAATATATGCTCGCCATAGGATGCAGGAATTCTTCTCATAGCTTTGTTGTTGTTGTTATGTGCCGTGGAGTCGGTTCCGACGCATAGCGCCCCTGTACAGGGTTTCCGAGGCTGTCAATCTTTATGGGAGCAGAAAGCCTCATCTTTCTCCCGCGGAACAGCTGGTAGTTTCAAACTGCTGCCTAATTCGTAACCACTACGCTACCAGAGTTCATTTCTTTTAGGTATAGATCCAACAAAAGTAATGGATACCAATCAAGTGTGCAAATGAAAACAACAGAACCATAGTAAATCAGTTTGCAAAGACTAGGTTTTGAATCCAAACTTATTTGTGGCCTAGCCAAGGGCTGGGATTCTCAGAACTCCATCTGGCTGGACTGACAAGGAAATGGATGCTCTACTCTTAGGTTGAAGAGCGCTGGTAGCGTGTGTGATTGTTGTTAAGTACAGTTGAGTTGGCTCTGACTTACAGAGACCCTGTATAGGGTTTCCGAGGAACAGCTGGTGAATGTGAAACACCAACCCTGTGGTTCAAACCAACCTTGTGTTCCTGCAATGCCACACCAAGGCTCCATAGTGGGTTACAAGGTTAGTAGTTCAAATCTACCAGTAACACCATGGGAGAAAGATGAGGATTTCTGCTCCTGTAAAGATTTATAGCCTTGGAAATCCTATACAGGGCCGCTATGAGTTGGAACTGACTTGAGAGTATGAAACCACCACCACCACGCTTGAGCTAAGACATATAGCAGGAAGAAAGGATGCAACATTTCTAGAACAAAGTGGGTAGAGCCATTAGAGATAGGAGGGAGTTTGGAAAGCATGTAAGATATCCACTGGCTTTGCTGCTACAGTTGGGCACCCTCTCACACTGGTGTCAATGTGGGGCCACTCCCACCCTTGCTGAGAGATAGGGTCCTCTTGACCCATAATCCAACTTCTACCCATATATCCTTAGAAAATCACTAACGAAAAGTCACAAAATATGGCTTATTACTTCCTAACCAACCACCTCCCATTATTTCCTTCCTTCTTCAATCTTCAAGTTTTATCTCAGCACCTTCAATATGCCAAGCATTGAGCAAGGTGACCAGGATATGGGGTCACATCAGACATCAGTCCTGCCTTGATGCTATAGGAAGTGAAGTAAATAGCAAAATAAAGTAGACAGTCTGAAGAAGACACAGTGTGGATACAAAACTAAAGTTTCTTAGGGCAGAATGAAAATAAAGCTTTCCTGGAAGAGGTCAAGCTTGGAAGGCTAGAAGATGTTCACTGGTTGGGCAGGAGGGAAATGCAAATCACTGTGCAGGCAGAAGCCTGGGCAGACACACAGGTATGAAATAGTCTGGGAGACCCTAGAAACTTCCAGTAGTTCAGCCTGCCTGGAGCACGGGGCTTAACATGGGGTGGGTTTGTGGGAACACAGGAAAATACATTACTTACTGCAAAGGTAGGAAGGGGCCAGAGTGAAGCTTAGAAGTTTGGAACTTGATTTATAGGCAAGAGGGAATGACATAGGTTTTTTTAAAAAAATAAAGGATTTGTTTGTTTTAAAATAAAACTATGATTTACACACTATGAAATGATTCAAGCTCTTTAGTCTACCACTCAATGCTTTGACATCTGCATTATCTAGAGCCAGAACATGTCTACCACTCCAGAAAGTTCCCAGCTGCCCCTTCTCAGTCATTCTTCCCCACCCCCAGAAGTTTACCATTTCCATCACCATAAGTTAGTTTGCTATGGAGTCCTGGTGCAGCACTGTGGGTGGATGAGATGGACTGCAAAGTCAGTTTGAACTGCAAGGTTCAAGTTCACCAGCTGCTCCTTGGAAACACTATACAGGTTCGCTATGGGTTAGAACCAACTCAATGGCACTTAACAACAACAATAAGTTAGTTTTCTTGTTCTGAATTTCATACAAATAGAATAATTCATTGCATACTTTCTTTTGGCTGTCTTCTTTTATTCAGCATGAAAGTTATAGGATTCTAAAATGGAAAATGAGGTAGTTATTTCAGCATTTTAGATAATTTGAGATGCGAAGATCATGGCTAACAAAAGAACAGATTAGCATAGAAGGCAAGGTGGCTATCGCAGACTTCAGATGGGAAAAACAGTAGCTAAGACCAAAACAGGTAGCTGAGAGAATGCACAAGAGGAGAACATATGGGGAATGTCAAGGCAGTAGAAGCTCCATGCCTTGATCACCAGTTGGATGAAGCAGTAAGAGTGGAAGACAGTACCACTCCACAGTGCTCAGATGAGAGCTTGTCTTGGGGGAGAGGTAAAGTGTTTAGTTTTGCACGTGTTATACTTGAGCTTTCTGCACACAGCAGGAAGAGATGTCCAACAGTTGGACATGGGTGGGAGGCAGAGTTGAGTCTTGACTTACAACACATTGACACCATAGGAGTGGGTGGATTTGCCTGTGAAGGAAGAGTAGGTGAGTGATTGAGGCCAGTGATTGAGTCTGGCCTAGGTACCTCTTTTGCAAGAAAAGGTAGACATTAAGTCACAGAAGAAGATGGAGAACTGGAGAAGAGTAACTTCACAAAAACTAAGGGAAAGATGAATGTGAGGATAGAGGGCACAATCCAGAGGTGAACTGGGAATCAAACATGGAAAGGCTCCACTTTGTTGTAGTTAGGAGTTCGTTGTCAAGGTTTAACTGAGGTGTTTCCTATGAAACAGTGGAAGCAGGAAGCCGCATTCTGGTTTGAGAGTAAACTGGAGAGCTTGCCTATAAAAGGAATAAGAGAGATAGGGTAGTAGCTAGAAGGAGGAGTGTATGAGAGAAACATAAGCCGGCTCCGATGCTGGGGAGTATGATGAAAGCAGGGCTTTGAGCTGGTTTGCACTGGCTCAGTTACGGTCTAGGATGAAACCAGGACACAACAGAATTTGCTAAATAACCACAAGGCTGGTGATTCAAACCCAACAGCCACTCCCTGGAAACCTTATACAGGGTCGCTGTGAGTTGGAACCTTGACAGCACTTAACAACAACAACAGAATGAAACTGGAACAGGAAAAATTATGGGCTGAAGCCTTGGAATGAGAGACTCAGAAGAGGTGTAGTGAGCCTTGTCAGAAGTCTGATGTGGAAGACTGAATTATTGCCAGAACTATGGACAGCGACACACATTCAAAGCACACAGTGGGCTGCCATCTTTGAGCAGGGCACCACTGTTTCAGACTCTGCCCGTAAAGAGATTTGGGTGCTATGCAGGGTGTGAACACCTTGTTTTCTAAAAGGGATAGTAAGTTTCTAGCAGAGCATCAACCTGTAATATTTCCCATCTTGTTTATTATTCCAGACACGCACATTTTGCAAATTCCATTCTGTCTTGGTTTCACTTCATTGGTCATAACTGAACTTGGAAGTTCTGGTTTGAAGTTTTGGACGGAAGAAGTTAAAAGTGAGCAGAGTCAAGAGGCAGAAGGAGCCAGCAAAGTCCTCATTTGTGAATCTCAAAATCCTCAGAGGTAAGAGAGAAATAATAATAGATACTTCATTAATTATTATGAAAGATTGAATAAGAGGATATGTGTTAAACCACCAAGAGCAGTCCTTGGTGCATAGGAAAGACTCAATAACTATGAATTTCTCTTTTTTTTCAGTCTCTTCACCTAGCAGTGGACTGGGAACTCTCCTCTCACAAGACCTGCACTGTGCACACTTACCTGCAAACCCAGGTCCTGAAACCCCTAGCTGCTCTGAACCCTTTGTCTCCCACCCAGGGGAAAGGTACATACATGTTAAATACCAGGGCGATGACGTAGTCTGGCGAGACGGTCACTTTCCAGTCACACTCCTTGCCTGGTGGGTAAGGCTCTGGGTAATTTGGCGACAGAATGACTCCGGATGGTCCTGTCAGGTCTCCCCCACAGGGAGCTGAGGAGAGAGGAAGACGGATTGAAGATTGTCCCCTGCACCCTGGTCACATTTAAATGGGTATTGACAAGACAAAGGAGAGGAAGGGTTGAGTCTGATAGACCTAAATGAAAGCCAGGCTGTGTGACCTTAGGGAATTCACTTAACTTCTCTGGATCTCAGTGTCCTTCCTGTATTATAAAAAGAGATAATAGTAGTTTCTTTCCAGGGTAGTTGTGATGACTCTAGATGCTTGTTAAACCCCTTGTTGCTGTTGTTGCCATATGCCGTGGAGTCAGTTCCGACCCATAGCGACCCTGTACAGGGTTTCTGAGGCTGTAAATCTTTACGGGAGCAGAAAGCCTCATCTTTCTCTTGCAGAACAGCTGGTAGTTTCAAACTGCTGACCTTGTGGCTCGCAGCCCGATTCGTAACCACTATGCTACCAGAGCTCCTTTGTTAAAGTCCTTAGCACAGGGTAAATAGTTCTAGTGTGGTGCTGTGGGCTAATGCGCTGGACTGCAAAGTCGGTTTGAATTCAAGCTTACCAGCCACTCCTTGGAAACTCTACACAGGGTCGCTGTGGATGAGAACTAACTTGGTGGCACTAAACAACAGAGAGACAATACAAAGCAGCCATCAGCTATGTTTTAGATGTATCAGGTTCGTGGTCTTCCCCCATTGCCTTTATCTCCAGTTTCCAGGAGAATTTTGTGGGTTTTCACAATGAGCTCCGGTGCACTTGCTATCAGCAAGAGGGAAGCATGATTGTATCCATGCCAAGTGCCGCTGGCCTTCTATACTGCCAGTGCTCTTGGCATCTGTTTGGGGTTGCAGATACCTTCCGGTTTTCCAAAAGACCTTGTCCAAGAATTTGTTTCTACCTCAGTTGTACAGAGCTATTACAAATTCCCAATTAGTCCTGAGGTGGCAGGCCTTTCAAGCATGGGGGCATGGCTGGGTGAGCCAGCAGACTGCCCACTCAGCACCTCTTGGCCAACATTCCCAGATCCTGAATCAGGTTCTCCTTTAGGCATAGGGGGATGATTGAATGGGAGCGTGGAAGTGTATGGGGTCATTAACAGAAAAAGACGACTGAGCTATAAATAAGAATAAACCACAGGATACCCTCAAAGGTTAGCAAAAAGTGTACCCCATAGAAGCACTGAGAGCCAGCTACCCACGGAGGCCAGCAAGTCCAAGAAGGCATTCAGGTGGGAGCCAAAGAATGTCTCCAAGGACCAAGGTAAGAACAGAGAGCTTGCTTGCCATAGAGCTGTTTGATTGCCCTGTTTTGTGGCTTCTACTCAAGGCAGAGTTTAAAAGGCTGGCTCAGCTCCAACTGCCCCTTTAAAAACAGGTCATACCACAAATATCCTAACACAGAGGAACACAGAACCTGAAAGTGCTAAGTGCCATCTTGAGTAAGGGAAATACGCAAGTGGGTATGAATTAAACGTCAGACTTGGCTTGAAGTATTTTAGATAAATTATCACATTTATGTCTCATAACAACTTCCCAGAAATCTCACTGCCATCGAGTCAATTCTGACTCATAGCGACCCTAGAGGATAGAGTGGAACTGCTCTAGGACTTCCGAGGCTGCAAACCTTTACAAGAGCAGTTAGCCCGACTTTCTCCCCAGGAGTTGCTGTTAAATGCCATAGAATTGGTTCCAACTCACAGTGACCCTGTATAGGGTTTCTGAGGAGCAGCTGGTGAGCCAGAACTGGCGACCTTGAAGTTCAAACTGACCTTGCAGTCCAGTGCATTAACTCACACACAGCACCACACCAAGCCTCCCCTGGAGTGGATGTTGTTGTTGTTGTTAGGTGTCATCGAGTCAGTACCGACTCATATAACGGACCTTATGCAGAGCTGAACGAAACACTGCCTGATCCTGGGCCAACCTCACTACTGTTGCCATGCTTGAGTCTATCAATGCTGCCACTTGGTCAATGCATCTAGTTGGGGGTCTTCCTCTTTTTCTCTGACCCTCCACCTTACCAAACATGATAGCCTTCTCCAGTGAGTTTAAAAGGCTGACCTAGAGTTTACAGTCCAACATTTAAACCTTCTACAACACCAGGGTTCCTTACAACACCCCAAAGCCACGGGAGGAAAATGAGGCTCAGAGATTCCTCTGTATGGCCTGGGAAGCACTGGTGGCAGTGGGAGCACACAAGAAGGAGTGTGCCTCCACATCCATAGGTCAGGAGAAGCACCTGCTATAGGAGCGCCTACAGGAATGAAGATGGTTCCTTGAGTCAGGGCTACATCTAACTCACTCAGTGCTCCAGAGTAGGCAGGGAGACCGGAAGCCTGTATGACCAGGGTAAAGCCTGAATGTAACCAAAGTAGACTGCCATTTCCAGTTCAGAGAGAGCGGCCTTACCCAGGGCAGCCTAGAAGCACGGTCCAATGTCATGTTAGAAGTCTCATCTTCCTGGTGGACCTGTCCAGGGACTAAGGACTCCTGGTGTGATGCTGTAGGATCAATGCTGGACTGTGAACTGTAAGGTTGACAGTTCAAAGCCTGGTACCAACAGCTCCTCAGAAACCCTACACAGTGTTGCTCTGAGTCAAAATCGACTCAACAGCACTTAACAACAAGAGTTACCTGGCTCAGCCTCCCTTTTTCCACAGACTGGGAGAATCTGGGTATTTCTGAAACGGTCCCTCAGGAAGTTTGGTTCTAGGCCTCTGCCCAACTCTGCTGGGCCTACATTCATCTGCTGGGCTTCTCCCTGGGAGACAGCTGTGCCTCAGGTCCTGGCCGGACTCCTGAAGCTGAGGGGTCTCAGGGGAAGAAAGTCTCCCTTCCCAGTTGTAGGCCCAGGCATTGGCCGGCTTTGTAGAACAAATGGGGCCTTGGCAATGTTAGTGGTTCTTGGTTGGGGTTACAGCTAGAGCGCCAAGATGGAACTAGAAGCCAGGCCTCACTCCTAATTCAGGGTACTTTCTCCCATACCTATGGTCATGCCCTGCCCACTCCTCACCATCAACTGGAAGGAGAACAAGGTTTCTGTCACTGAGGTCCAGACTTAGAGCTCACTAAACCTCGGGTGCCCATATGGGAGTGGGTGTAGGCTGACTTGAGGGATGAAAGTTGTGGAAAGGTTATCACTTTTGAAGTTACACAGTCCTAGGTTCAAATTCTGACATTGCCACTTACTAGCTGTGTGAGTTTGGGCAAGCTATCCAACCTCTTTGAACCTCCATTTCGTCATCTATAAGATGAGACAGAATAATGATGATAATGGCGTTAACCTCTACTGTACAGGGTTTACTTGGAATCAGGCATGGTTTTAAGTGCTTGGTTGCTGAGTCGGAACTGACTCAGTAGCACTTAACAACAACATTGTCTTATTTAATCCTAAAAACAACTCTCTGAGGTAAATGCTATTATTTTTCATATTTTACACAGGAGAAAATCGAGGCTTGTTGTTGTGAAGCCAGACTCGAATGCAGGGAGCTGGGTTCTAGAAACTGAGCTCTCAGACACCACATGGTGATTTAAATGGGAAAAGATGAAAGGCAGTGGGAGCTCTAGGGTGAAATTCTTGCCATGACTAACGCCCCTCATGCTCAGCCATCGGTCCGTGGAGGCTTGCATGTTGCTATGATTGATGCTGAGCAGGCTTCAGTGAAAATTCCAGACTAGGATGGACAAGGAAGAAAGACCTGGCAACCAACTTCCAAAAATCAGCAACTGCAAACCCTGCATGTCACAGTGGTCTGTCTGATCTACACCTGGTCACATGTCCGGGGAAGTTTGATTCTGTTGTACGTGTTTTCTCCATGAATTGGGGGCTGACTCGATGACCGCTAACAATCACAAATACCATGGAGTTTATGGCCAGTATGTATTTGTTTTTTTCCTTTTCTTTCTCCCTAGAATGAAAAATTGAAGTCCAGCTAGACCCAGTCATGGCAGACTGCCAAGAGAGATGGAAATTAGGGGCTTGTCACAGGGATTTCCAGTCTGTTTGAAAGGAGAAGCAAAGACATTCATTCTGTTGCCTGAGGAAATTTCCCAGAGGTGAGGGTAGAAGAATGAATGGGTAATGAATGCTGAATTAACCTCTCTGCCCTGTTGTGCAAAAACAAGTGAAACCCTCTCCCATCACCTCTTCTTCTGAATTGTAAGCTTTTAAGGAACCACGGCCTTCTAGAACACTGCGTTTGGAAGGGGCCTCAGAGGTCATCTGATTCTTCCCAGAATTCCTTTGCCCAGAGGAGGGAATTCTAGTCAGTCTGCCAGTGACTTGAAAGAAGGTAACAAGGAAGGGAAGAAGAGAGGTGGAGGGAAGACAGGAAGACAGCGTTTCTTCAGATCCGTAGATTTTTCCTCACCTCATGACCCCAGAAGGGAAGTATACTTAACCTGTGCTGTATAGGTGAGGAAAATGAGGCTCATAGAGTTGCAATTTTTCTAAGATAGCCAAACTGGTAAAGGGTAAAACCAGGAACTGACACTCCACTACTCACAAATAAAATATCAAAAAAACCCAGTTGCTGACAAGTTGATTCTGACTCACATCAGCTCCATGTGTGGCAGCGTAGAACTGTGCTTTCAAAGGTTTTTCAATGGCTCATATTTTGGAAATAGATGACCAGGGCTTATTTTTCTGAGGTGCCTCTGGATAGACTTGAACCACCAACCTTTTGGTTAGCAGCTGAGTGAGTTAACTGTTTATCCACTGACAACTCAATATCTCATTGTCTTTTGTACATATCACAACACACAGTTAAGAACCAGGAGACCCTGGGTGACTCAAAACAGTTAAGCACTTGGCTACTAAATGAAAAGATCAAATCTTCTCAAGGCCTGAAGATCTACTTCTGAAAAATCAGCTACTACTAAAAATCCAATGGTGCACAGTTCTACTCTGAAATATAGGGGGGCACCATGAGTCAGAATTGACTTGATGGCAACTAATTAGTTAAGGAAGGACTAGGCAGATACTAGAGCCTATATCTCCCCTGCCCACAGTTCACTCCTCTTGTCCCTTCTCCCATACCCCATCTATCTCCTAATCACCACTGAAGAGCAGCGTTTAGTGTCTCATTGCCAACTGTAGGCCTCAAAGCTACACACGGCACAGGCCAATCCTAAGATATAGAACAGTCTCCCTTGAGTCTGCATGGGAAGAGGACAGAGTCTGTCAGAGTGCCTTGGGACACCCCTGGGACTCATCTTCAGATTCAAGATGGGAGAGGGCGTGGGAGGCAGGTCAATTAAAGACTCTGTGTTTTGATGGGTGTGGGTGTGAATCTGGGCTCTGCCCCATCCTAACTCTGTGATTTGGCACAAGGCAGACACATTTCTTTAAACTTCACTTTCCTCAACTGCAAAATAAGGGGATGGGGCTAATTTCAGAGAGCTGTGTTGTGTTGAGTGCCGTTAAGTCAGGTCCAACTTAGTGCTACCCTGTATAGGGTTTCCAAGAAGCAGCTGGTGGGTTTGAACCCTTGACCTTGAGGTTATCAAGTGTATATGAAGTTGTCAGTAAACATCCAGGATGGGGCTAACCCATAGTGAGGACTCCATGGCTATTGGTTCTCTTATCTCTTCTTTTAATACCCAACATTGAAATGGGAGATCAATGCATTCATTATCTTGGCTGAAGTGTGGTGCTGTAGGATAAGCACTGGACTGCTAACCACAAGGTCGGGGGCTCAAACCCACCAGCCAAGCCTCAGAAGCACTATACCTTGTTGAAATGACTCAGAGCTGACTCAACAGCAATTAACAACAACAACAACATCTTGCCTGAGAAGAGCCCCATGGAAGTGTACACCTGGGATGGTTGCCCTCGCCTTCCCATTTCTCGCTGCCTTCAAGTTCCCTCCTCCTCCTAGTCTCAGGTATCTTCAGTGCCGAATTATTGAGACTCCACACCCTTATTGGTTATCTCACTGTGCGCAAGTCTCTGAGCCTCTGTTTCTCCATCTGTCAAATGAGAAGATTTTAAGACTAAGGACAGATCTAGAGAACCAAGAGCCCACGAGACCAATGAGTTCCTTAAGAAAAGGAAGAGCAAATCTCTGTGTTTAACACCCTGGGCCTAAAGGTGCCCTCCTAAGGCTTCAAGTAACAGGAAAGACATTTCCGAATCCACTGACCCTTACTGGAGGCCCTGCGTGGTGCAAACAGTTCACATGCTCAACTGCTTACCAAACGCTTGGAGGTTTGAGTTCACCCAGATGTGTTTTGAAAGAAAGGTCTGGTGATCTACCCTAGTTTTCATAAGGCACACACATATAACATGCAAAGCCTTCATAGGAAACTAGCATGAGGGGGTTGCATAGTTTGTAAAAATAAATAATAAATAAATAAATAAAAATCATATAACATGCATGCTATTTGCATAAAAATATAGTATTAAAAAACAACTCTCAGGGGTACAGTTCTACTCTGACACCTATGGGCCACCACGAGTTGGCATCAACTTGATAGCAATAGGGTGGGTTAAGCCTTATTACCTAAGATGACCCATTGTTCTCCTTCCAACCTATAAAACCTAGACCAGGGAGACAAGGGGCAGATACGCCCAACTTAGAAATCTTCAGGACTGTTTTGCAGAGTAAGGAATCTATAGTGTTTGTGTGCCAAGGGAGAATGTGAGTGTGAGAATGTGTGTGTATGTGTGTGTGCAAAGAGGATCTGCTTTGGGTCATCTGCAACGTTTAGCTATTTGGATTCTCCTGGCCCAGACTTAACAAGCAGCTTCTACTTAGGTGGTGGGGTCTGGAGCCCATGACTACAGGAAGAAGAGGGCTGAGTTCATCCTGCAGCTGCTTTGTACCGATGCACGTGGGGGGGCTGGGCTGCCAGAAGAATCTGTTCTCGATCTTCACACAGCTGATCTCCGCGCTTCCCTGCAGTGCATAACCCGGGTTACACTGGAACACTGTGGAGTCGCCCGCTTCCCAACTGTCACCGCTCCGGCTCCCATTCTGGGGGACCCCTGGGTCATTGCAGGACGTTGCTGTGGACACTAGGACAAGAAAACAAAAGGAGAAAGTGAGGGTCCCCAGCTTATCACATTCACTGACCTTACCACTTCTGTCATCAGTGCCAGTACTGGGACACTCAGCGGTGGCAGCAGTGCCACCATCTCCAGGCACACCACCATCCCTGTCACTCCCTCCACCACTATGATCACACCACCTCCCTTCTCTGACATCACTCGTCACCATGTGCCCCATCATGGCCACCCATCAACCTGCCATGGCACATTACGAGCTAAGTGTGATGGCCCGGTTAGGACTGCAGAACTGAACTCAATGGTAGTTGATGATACAAACGTTGGTACCTAGACAACGCTTTGCAATTCTGTGTAGACTCCGAGCAACATGATCAGTTTAAGGGAATGACAAGATAATTAGGTAGAAGCTCAGTGGTATATTCAGTCAGGAGACTTTGCCAAGGAGTTTGGAACTGGCTTGCCTGTGTGCTGAGCAGTGTTGCTGGGATGGCATGGAATTGCTGAAGTTGGGTAAAGACCATGCGCTCACTGGCAGGGCAACTAATCAAGGAATCATCACAGTAAAACCACGCTCACAGAGAAACCCAATGTTTGTAGCGAGTGGCAAAGTCGACTACAAAATCAAAATTTTGAGTGACTGCGATTCACTAAAAATTTCAAAAACTCAGGAATATGGGTGATGCTGGAAGTCTCATTCCTAACCTAGAACAGGTGTTGCCAACCACTGAATGAAGGATGGAAGGAAGGAATAAAAGAATGACTGCATGGATGAATCAACAAATGCAGCAAGCAGAATCACACCAAGGTAAAGTCCAAAGCACAGATTTGGAGGCAGATGTCAGTGTCCCCTGCTGCCTCTACAGCCAAGAGTTGGCAGTAGGGCATGGTGCCCACCTCAGCCATCATCAGTAATCTGTGATTGACAGACCCTGGGGGCAGCAGGTTTGTAGGCCATGGTATAAACACTGCTCATTTGTTCAGAGGGTGGATGTTCTCAAAACACAAAAATGGAAAAAAAAAATATTTTGACTCTAAAACAAGTGAATTTATTATGGAATAGATTGTAAATTCACATTCGTTTTCAAGTGAAAACATATAAACTAAGAGAGATTTTCTGTTTGCTTTTCCCTGAGACTATCAGGGGCTGTGTACTCACTCCTGTTGTTAGGGTGTTGGTGGGAAGGTTTGAGAATCACTGGCCAAACAAACTGCCTACACCGGTCTCACTAATGATAAAACCAAGGCTTGTGTGGATGTGTCTGGGGTTATAGTATCTAACATCTTATATCCACTAACCTCTTCAGACAGTATATGACAAACTGCAGCCTGTCATCTCATCTGACTCTTTTAAAAATAATAATAATAAAGTTTTGTTGGAACATAGCCATGCTCATTTGTGTGGTGCTATGGGATAAAGCACTGGACGCAAGCTCAGTTTGAACCACAAGGTAGGCAGTTCAAACTCACCACCCACTCCTTGGAAACCCTATATAAGGTCACTATGAGTCAGAACTGACTCAACAGCACTTAGCAACCACAATAGCATGGCTTCATTCACACTATGAAAGCAGACGTGAATCATTACAACAGAGATGGGATAGCTCATAAAGCTTGAAATTTACTACCTGATTGTTTCTAGGAAAAATCAGTGTTTAGTATATGTATGCTACCTTAAGCCTTCCTCTTTTGATACCAGGTTTTTAAGACATATTCTTTGCTTTTATGAAGTATGAATAGTTAACACTATTAATGATCTGTCAGCACTAGGTGCCAGTCACATTTGTAAAATGTTCATGCAACATACTAGGCTCAGTAACCTCTCAGGGCCTCTGCACTTGTTGATCCTTCTGCTTGGAATGATCTTGCCAGAGATCTTCCTCTGCTGGCTCCATATTTGCTCTCAGTTCCAGTATCACTCCTCAGGCAGACCTTTTTGATCACCATCTTCTGGAATCATCACTTAACCTTAGTATTTAATTACATTAGTTTCAGCACAATTTGGAATAAACTAGCTAGTTTATTTATTTGCAACACTTGTATATTTCTTTGACAACAGGGACCTCAGCAGTCTTGTTCTTATGTCCCCTGGGCCTAGAACAATACCCAGTACACAGCAGTGCTTAACAAATATTTTTTGAATGAATGAATGAATGAATGGACAAATCAACAACATCTAACATTTGCTGAATTTACTTATAAAGTCAAATAAAGATCAATCTACATCCTCTCCAATTAAAAATAGACGGCTTTCATCTCTTAACTTTGCACAACACTTGACAAATGGAAATGATTCCCTAGAAGAAAAATAGCGCACCGTTCTGGCCATATTTGAAAAGCACATGTATATGGCTGGCAATAGAGTTCTGTGATTGAGAGCTCGGGTTTGGGAATCAGACTCAAGAGGTCTGATCCAGGCTCTGCTACTTATTAACTAGATGGCCTTGGCTGAGACCCCTCTCTGGGTCTCAGAGTCTGCGTCTGCAATGTGTATTAATATCGGGACTCATACCTTAAGGTTTTGGTGAAAATTGTTAAGAGACATGAAGTAGAGAGCTTTAGCATGGCACTATCTCAATAGATGGTAGCGATTATACTTCCCTCTCCCTCTGTGCTCCACCCTCACCTCTTGTTCTTACGTTCCCTCTTGAACGCTCCTGAATTTGAGCTGCTTGGCAAAGCCCCCAGGGACAGATGTGATCCACGTGGTATAGACAGGATGTTAGATGTTACACAGTCATGTTTACTTAATAAGCCAAGCCTGCACTAATCGTCCCTGGCATTTCCCTACAATCCCCGGTCAAACACACACTATAAAGTTAACATGGGGTGAGCCATTCTGGCTTCCCTAGGGTCGTCCTGGTATTTGCTGATGACAGCAACAGTGAAGGTGACCTTTCCCACACCTTGGTTATGTCCAGAGCACGGCCCAGTCATCACGGATTAGAGAGCAGAGGCTAGGAAGTTGGACCAATCCCTGCTCTGTAGATGTAAGAAATGCTCACAGCTGTTTGTCCAAGGAAACACTTGTGTTAGAGAAAACCAGCCATTTACCTGCTCATCACTACCATAAACACTGAGCAAGTGCTACTGCATGCATTCACCGAGAAGGGACTGTGTGGCTTCAGCCCTCAAAGAGCTTTCTACGTGATGACAAGCAGGTGACCAGCTGACTGTGGGGGACAGACAGACAATATGTGGAAGGAGTCAGAGTCATATGCTTGAGGACCAGAGGCCACAGCAATTTATTCTGAATGGGGAGCTTAGGAGGAAGAGGTATCTGAGACAGACTACGCAGGATGAATGGATGGGAGAGCAGCTTGAGCAAAGGCGCTCTGTATGACAGTGGCCAGGGAGATTGTCCTATGCGGCAGCGCTAGGACACAGCAGAGGTCGGCTGATGCAAATCATGGGGGACTTTGTCAGTACAACTATGAGCTTTAATTTATTTATTTATTTTCTTTTCTAAAGCCATATCTATTGCCTTGGACACAGCCAGAGAAAAATACAAGTCTGACTTTAATTATTCATAATATTACTTTCCCCAGAGAGAGAGAAAGAGAGAGAAAAAGACTGCATTTTCTCTTCCTTATTGCTTCAAGATCCTTCTCAACAATTTCCAAAGATTTTCCCATGCAATGCTAGTCTCTGGAGATAACCTAGAAAGACAATCATCCCTAGTCAAGTGTGTTTGTGAACTGTGACACACCAGATACACTTAGAAATCATATGAATAAGCTCCAGGAAGACTTCACATTAAAGGAAATCTCTTTAGGGTAGCCTCAACCCTAGTCTCAGAACGACTTGATCAGACAGACTTCTTTCCCTTGCAATACCAATGGATACTCCATACAACTCTAGGGGACAGACTTCGGGAAATGCTCATTTAAACTCCAGCCCCCTAGCTGTCCCTCATGCCATCCTAATCCTTACGAGCACTCAGTGACATTGAACCCCACGAACTCTCTCCATGAGTGAATGAATACCCGACACCCAAACCAAACACATTGCCATTGAGACAATGCCAACTCACTCCAAGTCTGTGAGTTACAGAGTAGACGTACTCCATTATGGAAGTAGAGCTCCATAAAGTAGACTTTATCTCATGGTGCAGTTGCGTAGGTTTGAACTGCCAACCTTAAGTTTAGAGGTCAAGTGCTGACCATTTGCATCACTTATAGACTGCAAGATGCCTGGATTTCAAGTAAGAGTTCCAATGGACTCTGTAAAGTGATAATTCTTTGCTGCGCTGGAAGCCTGCATGGATGCTCAACAGGCAAGTTCATCAGAATTAAGAACACATGGTCCTGGGCAGTGGGATCACAAGGGTTGGTGCTACCCAGTGCAGTAACTCTTGGTATCGATTCTCCTCCTCCATGGACCACGTCCCCTACCAGACCATACAGAATCCTGAGTAATGCTTGTCAGAGAACTGTTGTTGTTAAGTGCTGTTGAGTTAGTTTGGACTCACAGCGACCCTGTATAGGGTTTCTGAGGAGTTACTGGTGAGCTTGAACCATTGACCTTGCAATTCCAACCAACCCTGTGGTCCAGCACATTAACCCACAGTGCCACACCAGTCATAGAACGATATGTGATAAATATAGCTTTAAATTGCTTAAATGTACCATGCCTTCTGTAACTGTTATATGGGTATTAACAACACAATTGTTTTCTCAATTCTTTCTACATCAAATTATTATTAGTTACAATATTGCTTGCAATTGAATAGAAGACTTTCTTCCAGGTTTCCACTTTATTCCTTAAAAAAAAAAAAAAGTTACTTATATAAGCTCACAATTAATTACCACAATGCTATAGCTAAAACACCAGAAAATTTGACAAAATCAGAGACTGTAAAAACACTGACAGCAAGGAAAACAACAAACAAATGAAGCCAAGTGACAAGAAACAACACTGTACTAGGGTAACAATGACAGCTCTGACCAGAGCACATGTTGATGTTGTTAAGTGCCATCCAGTCAGTTCCAACCCATAGTGACCCTGTATAGCATTTCCAAAGAGTGGATAGTGAGCTTGAACCGCCCATCTTGCAGATCACACTGACTTTGCAGTCAAGCACATGAATCTGCAGCACCACTCCAGGACTCTGATCGGAGCACATGAAAAGGTTCAAAAAGTCACCTTGTAGGTATATCGATATATGTAATCTGGGCTTATGGGCGATGTTTTTGTTGTTATAAGTAGTTATAAGGGTATTTTTATAAAAAGAGAATACATTTCCTGCTGAAACCCTGCACAACAGTTTTACAGAGAGTCATTTGGTGTCACCTCCTCTGACGGTGTCACCTGGTACAGTCTGTTTCCTCCTGGGGACACCACTGTCCTGGAGACCCTCATCTGCCCCCACCCTGCTCAATACCCATCTCCATGGAAAGGACGCACATAAAGGAGCTAGAAGGGTTTACAGCCCTGCTAACAGGAGTTTCCGACTTGCCATGGGTTCTCTTCCGAAGACTGATATAAGTCAGTTCTGACCCATAAAAGTTGAATACCTCTTTAAAACAACAACAACAACAAAACTATTGCCTTGATTATCAGTGTCTTCACCAACCTGGCAGCATTTTGGACAGTAAATCACAAAACTGAACGTCCACAAGTGAACCTCTGCAAATTACACGCTGCAACACAATACGGATAATAAGGTGTACAGAAAAATAAAACATGACAAGGATGTCCGTTAAGTGAGGTTTGGCATAACTCAAAACATGTTTTACGTTTGGAACTACTTGCATCGTCTCACCGATGCCGGAGAAAGATGACAACCCCCCATACGCTTATCCACCACTGGGTGAAAGTGTGGAGGCAAAGACACAGCACCTGCTGCATCCCCATGGAAACGCCCCCCCCCCCCCCCCCCCCCCCCCGACAGTGGAGTAAGGAGATGGTAATGAAGCCAGCTGCTGTGTAATAAACACGAGCATAAACCGAGGCAGACACACTTGTTCAGGGAGACGAGTGGTGGAAGAGGCACTTCAGAGGAGATGAGATGATTCAGCCCAGGGAGGGGGCCGGGCCAACCATCTAAATGATTCAACATTGGGACTTGGACGTTTCAGCGTTGCCCGTTTTTGGTAACTCTTTGTCATATTTGGCTACTGCAGTATATAACTAATTATCTTTAGATTACTTATGTTTGGCTTCCAGTCCTTACTGAGACCTGTACTATGTCATATTATGTCATGTCATATCAGCTCTTCCATGACCATGCCTGGAACCTCCGTCAGCCTTTACTTCCCTTGCATTCCTACAGGCTCCTGTGTTCCAGCTAGAATGGACAAGCCTACATTTCTGGAAACTACTTTCCTGCTTCTGTAGTGTCCTCATTTCCTTGAGCGTGGATGCCCTTTTCCCTCTCACCCATCTAACTGGGGTCCACGAAGCCTCCAAAGCCCAGATCTTGGCACCTTTCTGTGTTATAGCTGACTACCCTTCCCTTGAGTAGCTTGCACTCATCCTTCAGGTCTGAACTTGAGCACCATCTTTTCTGGAACATCTCCCTTCATGCCCCAAGGTGGCCTTCTATGTGCTTCCATTCTATCCTCTCTTCCTCCATTCTTAGCCTTACCAATATGTATGCCAATGTGCCTGTCCCCCCACCAGATAGCTAGATCATGGTTGCTTCCTGAGTGCCAGGCACCTAGTAGATGCTCAATAAAAAATCTCTGCATGAAAGGAGAGATTGAGGACTGGGAAGGACCAGAAAGAGAAGGAAGAGAGGTTGATGTTGAGCAGCAGGACAAACAGACACGGGGCTGGTTAGAGGCAAGCACAGACCTGAGAAGTGTATGGCAAACCCCTGCTTGCTGGTGAAGAAATCGGTGCTGAACTGCAGAACGACTGAGTTGAAGGTGCTGTGCAGGTCCTTTGGCAGCACTGGGCCACTGAGCTCCTTTAGGAGAACCCCACTCTCCACAGGCCCGTCCCAGATGCGCAGCATATCGTGGACCTCCTCCGTGTCGAACACCAGGAAGTGGAGCCTGAGAGAGACAAGAGGGCAGGCTGTCACTCTGGGAGACCCTCCTCCTGGGCACTCCTGCCAGGGGTGTCTGAAACTCATGGAAAGACTTGTAGGAAGGAAGAGAAGGCATTATCATGCAGCAGCCTTATGATTCTAACCTGCACGCTCCCCACCTTGGGGTCACCAGTCATGGATTCTGTACATCTTGTGAATTATTATGAGTTCCATGCTTCCATACTGCCACTGTCAGACCCCGAGCCCCAAGCCCTATCATTTCTAGGTTGGTGATGGGGATGCGGGAGCTTGTTGAGAAGGTAGGGGTCTGGATAGAGGTTAAAAAGATAGAAGCTAAAGTAAGGCATGACACTGTCTTCTCAGAGCAGCACTCTGGGGATATGAGTTATACTGCGGTAGACTTCACACACTTCTCCCTGTGTGAGATACCTGCCAGACTGCCTTCAGAGTTGGGGCACTCAGTAGGAACCCCATTTTTCCAGGACAAAAGGGCCCTGGCCAAAGACGTCTTAGTTACAAGTTGTGTGCTCACTGACTCTCTGTTGTTCTTCACCCCCACCTCCCATTCCTTAATCCCTCACCCTTTCTCTATTTAATTATTATTATTATTGGAATAACTTTAGATGTACAGAAAAGTTGCAGAGATACTACAAAGAATCTCCACAGATACCTCACTATTACCCTCATTGTCACCATCTTTCTTTCCCATGGTGCATTTGTTGCGATTAAGAAAACCACATCAACCTGGTACCAGAAACTCAACACCAGATTATATTTGGACTTCACCAGTTTTTTCCTCTGCCGAAATCTCTTTTCTGTTACAGGGTCCAATTCATTGATTGTATTGCTTTTTAAAAATGTTTTCTGAAATTATAAAATTTCAACATTTTATAATTTTATAAATTATAAAATTTCTGTACTCAAGGCAGAATAGAAAGTTAAGCCTCCTTTTCTTACACAATTAACCTCTTCTGCAGAGTTCTTCACATCATATTGAGCTACTTTTCCAGACTTTTAAAAATGTACACAGGCACATATTTTTCCCTCCAAATGAGACCATACTTTACATAGCTTTATGCAATGTTTTTCTTTACCTAATACTATGTTAACGGACTCCTGGTGTGGCACTGTAGGATCAGCACTGGACTGAGAACCACAAGGTCAACAGTTTTAAACCCTAGCTGTTCCTCAGAAACCTTATACAGGGTTGCTATGAGTCAGAATCGACTCGATGGCACTTCACAACAACAACAACACTGTGTTATGGACACATAAATCTATATGCCGATGATCATGAAGACAGCACAGGGCTGGGCAATAGTTTGTTTTGTCACACATACTCAATGGCATCTCATAACAACCTCTATGAGGGGACTCAAAAGGATTGCAAGAAAACTCCACTACCTTTTAATCCCATTTCTCCACTAACTTTTTGAAGTCCCCTTGTATTTCATTTTTTGTACAGAAATGGGCATTATTATATTTCATTATTTCATGTCAGAATGCAATGGACACATCTATTTTTATTTATCTTTGCCCAGTTTGGTAACTCTCCACTTGATGTATAACAATATTTTGGGGAGAGGGGAGAAAGGGTGTGTGTGTGTATATATATATATATAATTTTTTTTTTTCCACTTTGCCCTCTCAAACGATTGAGCCAATTTATATTTTTACTAAACCAAAAAAACCACTGCCACTAAGTTGATTCTGGCTCATAGTGACCCTACTATGGTTTTCAAGACTGTAAATCTTTATGGGAGCCAACAACAGAGCAGGTAGGTGGTGGATTTTAACCACTGATCTTTCAGTTAGCAGCACAATACCTAAACCACAGTGTCACCAGGACACTGAACACGATTAATGTGACAACTGTCTCCAAACTTCTCCTCAATAACATCAGAATTTATGATGCTGCAAATACATTCTGTATTAAAATACTTGTCCATTGGATAGACAAAATGGACTCTTAGTGGTGTTTTGAATTCAGATAATTTAGTAAGGTTAAATATTTTTGCATATATTTATTAGGCAATGACATCGCCTCATATTCTCTACTTATCTGGAGTTGTTTTCTTTTCATTATATTTATGCCTTATAGTTGCTATTTATCTTATATGTTTTGATTCTCCTTTTATATATTTATTGCTAATATTTTCTCCCAGTGTCTGGTGCCTCATTTCCCTTTAAATTTTGTTTACAGTGTCTATTTTGGTATAGAAGTGATTCATTTTTATGCAATCAAATATGCTAATTCTTTTCCATAGTTGGGAAAACCTCTCCCTCCTAAAATGATTAAAAACCAAATCTTTAACCTTCTCCTTGTACTTGTACAGCTACGTTTTTGAGGTAGGGATCTAACTTATTTTTCGAAATGCACACCCAATTGCAGCAAACACCTATCCAAACCAGCCTTTTCCATATTTTGTCTATCAAAATACTATGTTGACTTTCTCCTAAGCAATTATCTCAGCCTGCACCTATTTTCCATCACCCGTCTGTAGTAGGTTACGTGTTGGACTGTAACTGCAAGGTCAATGGTTCAAACCCACCAGCTGCTCCTTGAGAGAAAGATGAGGCTTTCTGATCACATAAAAATTTATGGTAGCCTCAGAAACCCTATGCAGGGTTGCTATGAGTCAAAATTGACTTGATGGCAGTGGGTTTGGTATGATTGTTTTTAGTCTATTCGTTTCTGGTATTGTGGTGGTGCATGTGTTGGTGCAGTGCTGGAAGCTATGCCATTGGCCTATCAAATACCAGCTAGGTAACCCGTGGTGTACAGGTACAGCTGAGTTCACAGACTAAGACAGGCTAGGGAGAAAGGTCTGGTGATCTTCTTCTGAAACTAAGCTAATGAAAACCCTATGGATGACAATAGAACATTAACCTATGTAGAGCATGAAGATAAACTCCTTAAGTTTGGAAGGCCCTTAAAATATACAGTGGCTGCCACAGTGGACTATGAAGATAGTGCAGGGTCACGATGAACCACAGCTGACTCAATGGCATCCAAGAATAACATTCACTTGTTTACTATCTGTTTCCCCAATAAGAATATCATTTTCACGAGGGCAGAGCATGTCTTGCTCATGATGGTGGCCCCAGTGCCACTTTGGATGGCACTGGAGTATCTGTGGGTGAATACACACTAGTCACTGAACAATCCAGGTATGCTTCACTGGTTTGAAATGCCACCTTGGTCATGGTTCTCTTTCTAGAGAACCTTTAGTGGAGGAACCAGCGGCTTCCTTCTTGGCCTTTTATGGATTCTACTAAGCTATGAGAAACACAGTTGCTCAGTTTATTGTGGTTTTCAAAATATTACATTTCATATTCTTCCAGGGCAAGCTTGTTTTCATATCTCTGTGGATTAATATGCCAGACTGCAAAGCCTTTTGAGCTGCAAGGTCAGCGGTTCAAATTCACCAGCTGCTCCTTGGAAACCCTATACAGGATCACTATGAGTTGGAATCAACTCGACAGTACTTAACACCAACAACCTACATTTCTTACATAATTTCTCTTTCAGATGATCTTGATAGATATCAAGTTTTTAAAAAAATCCCAGAATTTCACACATTTATTGGTTAATCTGGAGTCCTAGTGTGGTGCTGCAAGATAATGAACTGGACTGCAAGGTCAGTTTGAACCTCAAGGTTGGTGGTTTAAGTTCACCAGCCATTCCTCAGAAACCCTTTGAGTCCCTATAAGTCAGAACTGACTCCACAGCACTTAACAACAGCAACAGCAGGTTAATTTTGTCATCCGTCTCCAGCTTGTTGTACTGTGGTGGCTTGCTATGATGCTGGAAGGTACGCCACCAACGTTTCAAATACCAGCAGGTTTCAGTGGTGCTTACAGACTAACACAGACTAGGAAGAAAGACGTGGTGATTACTTCCAAAAATGAGCAGTGGAAACCTGTGGATGACAACAGAACATTGTCCGACTCACTGGCTTTGGACAATCATCAGGAGGGACCAATTGCTAGAGGAGGACATCAGGTTTGGTAGAGGGCCGAAGAAGGTAAGACCCTCAAGGAGGTAGATTGGCACAGAAACCTCAGTAGATGCAAACATCCCTGTGATCATGAGGATGAAGCAGGACTGGACCCATCTTTCTGTTGTACCTGAGGTTGCCATGAGTCAACACTAACTTGATGGGCGCTACTTGTCTCTATTAATTGGTATCTCTATGTCACTTAGTTTTCCCAACATGGGGGCTGTAGAGGTTTCATTTTATTTAGAGATAGTTTGTGCAGTTTGTAAAAATGTTTATGGTCCTCTTCCTTGCATACTAATCAAATCCATTCCTCAGTAGTCTACAAGTTTATGGCTTTTGGTACTGCTGTGAATGATTCTTAAATTAAATTTCTAGTTCTTTATTGTTGGCTATGTTGTTGCTGTTAAATGTTGTTGAGTTGGTTCCAAACCATAGTGATCCTGTATAGGATTTCCTAGGAGCAGCTGATAAGTTTGAACTGCCAACCTTGTGATTCAAACAGACCTTGTGGTCTAGTGCTCTGTCCAGGTCTAGTACGCTGTACCACAACAGGTCTACTGTTAAAACAAGTCCACGAGAGCCAAAATATGACCTTGAATTATCCCACCTGAATTTAGAGATCATCTGAAGAACAGATTTGATGCATTAAACATGAAAGACCGAAGACCAGAAGAGTTGTGGGATGATATCAAGAACATCATACATGAAGAGAGCAAAAAGTCATTAAGAAGACAAGAAAGAAGGAAAAG
>NW_006408565.1:860309-882867 GCF_000296735.1 Chrysochloris asiatica | reverse complement strand
GCGTCAAGTGTGGCAGCAGTAGTGAGGTTGGCCCAGGATCGGACATTGTTTCATTCTGCTGTGCATGGGGTCGCTATGAGTCAGTTCCAACTCAATGGCACCTGACAACAACAACAACAATATATCTCCAACAGCAACTATATATATATATACACACACGTACATACACATATATACTAATTAATAGCTGAATATAAGATGTATAGTTATCTAATATTCAGTATATATATATAAGGAGCTCTGGTAGCGTAGTGGTTATGAATTGGGCTATGAACCACAAGGTCAGCAGTTTGAAACTACCAGCTGTTCCACAGGAGAAAGATGAGGATTTCTGCTTCCGTAAAGAATTACAGCCTCAGAAATCCTGTACAGGGTTGCTATGAGTTGGAACCAACTCCCCGGTACTTAACAACAACAGAGAGAGAGTCAGTCTTGGTGTGGCACTGTGGGTTAATGCGCCCACTACAAAGCCATTTGAATGGCAAGTTCAGCAGTTTAAGCTCACCAGTGGCTCCTCAGAAATCCTATATAGGGTCGCTATGGGTCGGAATCGACTCGACAGCATTTAACAACAACATATATATGTGCATATATGCAAAATTGTTGCTGCTGTTGTTAAGTGCCATGGAATTAGTTCTGACTCATAATGACTCTGTATAGGGTTTCTGAGGAGCGACTCGTGACTCTGAACTGCCAATCTTGATGTTCAAACCAACCTTGTGGTCCTATGCTTACCCTACAGTGCCATACCAGGACTCATATATGTACATATATGTGCATATGATATATATATATATATATATATATAATTTAGTTGTTTAAGAACCATCAAGTCAGTTCTGACTCATAGCAACCCCATATAGTGTTTCTGAGAAGCATCTGGTAGGTTTGAACTGCCAACTTTGTGCTGTTCCTATAGTGCCACACAAGGAGCCCATATATGTGTGTGCATGTATGTATGTTTGCATTTATGTCTATATATGTGTGAGCGCGTGTGTACACATACATTCACACATACACACATATATGGAGCTCTGGTAACGTAGTGGTTATGAACCGGGCTGCTAACCTCAGGGTCAGCAGTTCAGAACTACCAGCTGTTCCGTGGGAGAAAGATGAGGTTTTCTGCTCCCGTCAAGATTTACAGCCTCAGAAACCCCATACAGGGTCTCTATGAGTCAGAACCAACTCTACGGCACATAATAACAACTATATATATATATATATATATATATATATATATAAGTTTTCTCAGGGTCTATATTCTAATTCTCCTGTCTTAGGGCTTTGGCTAGAGTGGAGATAGACATCTTTCTCTGCAGAGCATTCAGCAGGGGACAGGCTGGCAAGCTGGAGGCCCATGTGTAGTTGAAAAGGGGGAGAAGAAGCTCCCCAGGAGGTAGAGTACCCTCTCTGCTGTACTGCACTGGGCTGCTAACTGCAAGGCCAGCAATTAGAATCCACCAGCAATTCGAATTCCTCAGGAGAAAAATGGGGTTCAGAAACCCTATGCAGGGTCTCTATGAGTCAGAACCAACTTGATGGCACACAACAGCTACTGCACTGGGCTGAGACACCCATCTTCTCTTTCTCTGTGCTGATGAACTTAGGTAGACAATGTTGGAGGCAGACCAAGCGGTAAGCTACATGGTGCTGCTTACTGTATGTACTCTTAGAAGAGAGGGTTACGTGAGTCAGACACGGAAGGAAGGAGTAAATGAGACTTAAGGAGCTCTGGTAGCGTAGTGGTTATGAATTGGGCTGCGAGCCGCAAGGTCAGCAGTTCAAAACTACCAGCTGTTCTGTGGGAGAAAGATGAGGCTTTCTGCTCCTGTTAAGACTTACAGCCTCGAAAACCCTGTACAGGGTCGCTATGAGTCAGAACCGGCTCCATGGCACATAACAACAACAAAGTTTGGGTAGCATGAAAGGGAGTGTGCTTTCTTTGGATTTGAAATAAGACCTAGAGGTAGACAGGAGGGAAAGGTATTTGTTTGAAGAAAGACAACTCTCACACCTGAGGTCAGGTAATGTTCAGATGTCACAGGGAACAAACCTGTCTGTGAGAGGAAAGATTAGGAATTGGGAATTAGGTGGGAAGTCTGGGCTTTATCCTCAAGTAGAAATCGAGGCTGACTGAAGTCCTTGAGGTGAATAATTTCCCATCATTTCATGAATGAGCCAATGAATCAATGAATGAAATCCTGGGAGGATTAGTGTTAGAGGAAGTTGAGCAAGGAGAGACTAGAGGAAGTAAGTTGAAATGAAAGGAAACATGATTATGTAACAACCAATACTTTTACATTACCTTGTTTAATCCTCACAAGCACCTTTACTTTGTAGATAGTATCATTCCCGCCTTTGAAAATGAGAATACTCAGGTGCAGGAAAGTTAAATAACTTGCTTAAAGGCAAGGGCTGGTTAACAAGTGGGCCAGAGTTATCATTAGATAATCACAGTCCGGGTCAGATTTCAGTGTTTCTGATCTTGCCCTGACAAAGCTGCTCACACCTGCAGGAGGGTCAGGCTGTGGTCAAGAGCCGCGCATGCGCTGGAGAAGACCTCTCACTAATCAGCAGTTGACATGTTCGTCACACACGAGGCCGTGAATTAAGAATGCCAGCTCACTGCATTCAGTTCAGTTGAGCTGATAATCAGACAAAGTCAAAGGCTTGGCACTGATGAGGTCAAGAGAAGTGGCAGGAGGAGGAGGGGTAGGAAGGGACGAGAGCCTGAGGTCCTTTGAATGTAGAAGTAATACAACTTGGCAACTACAAGGATAGCAGCTGAAGCCTTAGACCACTTCCTGCTTTCATGCTGGTGCTGGTGTTGGTGTGATGCTGTAGGATAAGCACTGACCTGCTAGCCACAAGGCCAGTGGTTCAAAGCCAACAGCTAGCTGCTCCTTGGAAACTCTATACAGGTCACTATGAGTCAGGACTGGCTCCAAGGCACTTAACAACAACATGCTGGGTGCTGGGATACAATGGTGACCATGGCAGACAGGGTGCCACTTTCCAGTTGCTTCTGGAGATGGGCAATACCCCTTCATAGAAAACCAAAACTCAAATCGGTTCCCGTCAAGTTGATTTCCACTCATGGTGATCCCATGTGTGCTACAGAAGAACTATGCTCCGTGGGGTTTTCAGTGACTGACTTTTCAGAAGTAGATCATCATGTCTCTCTCAAGGCACATCCAGGTAGATAAAACCACCAACCTTTTGGACCATCTCTGTGGCAAATGCCATGAAAGAAGCAGCCAAGTGCTTAGCCAGAGTCCATGCTTAGAATAGAGCCACCATGGGAGCTGATATAAAGGGAACATTGAAGTAAGATGAGGGACTCCAGGGAGCAGGCCACGAGAAGAGCAGGGTGGAGTAAAGGATGGGAAGGAGCATCTCATGGAAACAGCCTAGAGCTTGTGAACAACAAAGAAGCTACTGAGCCTTGTAACTGGGCCAAGGCAGGCAGGCAGAGGCCAGGCCACATGGGGTCCTGGGTTGGGGGAGGAAGTCTGTATTTTATTGTACAAACTAAGGAGGTCATTGAAAGGTTTTCAGCTGAGGCCTGGCAGGCTCTGGTTTGCGTTTCCATATCACACTTGCTGCCTGGATGAGAAAGGACTGACAAAGGCAAGAGTGGATATAGAGCCATTGGCTAGGAGCCTTTTATTGTTAAGTCCCAATGACAGCCGTTACAGACTTGGATTGCCAAACTGACTGCATTTATTAAGTTCAGCTATTGAATCCTTTTCTCATCCTGTGGATATCAAAGTCCATATTGCCAATTAGAGCTTTAGATCAATAGAGATCATTCTAGGCCAGAAGAGGCATCTGGGTGTGCCTGAGCAACAACCCTGTAGGGGAGTGTCTGAATTTCTTCTTCTTCTTCTTTTTTTTAAACACTAAGGATCTTGAAAATTCTGACTACACTGTGGGGAGTCCTGGTGGTGCAATGGTTGAAGCAGTTGACCGACAACCCAAAGGTTGGTGGTTCAAACCCATCTGTCACTCTGCAGATGGAGACGATGTGGCAGTCTGCTTGCATAAAGATTGCAGCCTTGCAAACTCCTATGAGGCATTTCTGCCCTAGAGGATGGCTATGAGTTGGAATCAACTTGATGGCAATGAGTTTGGTGTGGTTTTGGTACCTACACTGTGCTCCCAGATGGGAGGGAGTGAACGGTGGGAGATATCTTTTCATCATGATGTATTACTTGTGTGTGTGTAGTGTTTATTTGGACTGCAGACTCCTGGGAAGAGGGACGATGCTTGTAGCATGTCAAGCTCTCTCCAGAGAGCTGCAGAAGTGGGAAGGCACTGTCCTTGCCCTGGAGGATTATGCTGCTTAGTGAAGCAGATGCAGAAAACATGATAATATATGTAATAAGTGCTAAAAGAGTAGGATAGAGTGTTATTGAAATAACTGGAGGAGAAACAACTAAACATTTGTAGAAAATCTCTTATGTGCCAAGTACTTTATGCATATCGTCTAATATCATCCTATTTGTTGTTGTTATGTGCCATGGAGTCAGTTAGCCCGGCAATTTAGAGTCTATTTGCACCATTTTGCTGCTGGGAGAACTAACATTACAAGGGGTTAACATGGAGAACATGCCTAGGTGCCAAACAGTTAGGAAGGGGCAGAGCCAGAATTCAAGTGCTCTGTCTGGTACCAAAGACCTTTCTTTCACACTTTTTTTTTTTTTACTTTCCTTCTGGAGTCCCTGGTTGGTACAAATGGTTAATGTGCATGACCATGAACTGAAGGGTTGGAGGTTTGAGCCACGCAGAGGAACCTGTGAAGAAAGGCCTAGTCAATGAAAATCCTATGGAGCATATAAACCTAATTGGACCCACATAAAGTCACCATGAGTTGGGATTATCTTGAAGGCAATACGTTTGATTTCTTCTTCTAGTTCAGAGAGCCAAGGGAATCTTCTAAGAGTAAGTGTCTTTGAAGCAGTTTTGGAGAAAGAAAACAAATTCATGAGATGGGGAAAGAGGCAGAGTATCACAAGAGAGGGAACAGCACATACATAGGTTTGAAAACCATAACTGGCCTTCCTGGATCCCATTTTCAGTCCACCTTTTCCAC
This sequence comes from Chrysochloris asiatica, assembly GCF_000296735.1. Classification (NCBI taxonomy): domain Eukaryota; kingdom Metazoa; phylum Chordata; class Mammalia; order Afrosoricida; family Chrysochloridae; genus Chrysochloris; species Chrysochloris asiatica. The sequence goes on along the minus strand of NW_006408565.1, from coordinate 877,769 downwards.
CATGGCCAAGGTGATCTTTCTGAACCACACAGCTAACCCTACAGAATGAAGCCAAACTTCCAAGGGAGACATCGAGTCCTTCATGAGCGGGCCCTGTCTCCTTTTCCAGTCCCCCTGGCCCTTTACCATTTCCTCCTTACTTTCTAACTTCAGGAATTTCCCTACCTCTTACTGGAAGGTTCCTAGCCCTGCTCAGTCCACGCACCCCCTGACTAACTCCACATATCTTCCTTGCTCCCCTAGTCTGGTGAGGTGCTCCATCTACCAGAAGCATCCATCAATACACCTGCTGTACTGACAAACCATTCATCTCTATCTTGGGTACCAGTGCCAGGCCTGACACACACGGAGCCCTTGGTGACTGCTGTTTGGTTGGAAGGTTAAATGAACAGGTGTTGCTGGCTCAACAGCTTTAAGAGATCTTCTACAGTTCAGCCCAAATGTACCCACTGTCCTTGCTGTGTGCGCCACGTGGTGAAAGGCGATGTAAGCAAACCCTCTGTGCTAAGGAAATGACTTTCTATTTCTCTTGAGGTTCTCCCACCTCTCTTTCCTGCCATAAACAACCCATCCCACTAGGATCTTACAACTGTATCTTTGTTCACTCTAGCCCTACCACAGAGACAGCACCAAGTCACGTAAACCCTGGGAAAGAGCTGGCTGTCTATCTAGATCACGGTCTCACTCTAAGTCCAGCCCTACTGGTATTCGAAGCCTCTACTGACAGATATTCGCACAATCAATTCATCAATATCTGCAGGCACTGTTGATCCAGACAGGAGCATGGCCTGCTTTAACTACAAGGGTCCTCCAGATCTCCATACACCTATATCCGTCTCCCACTGCAATCCCCCAATGGTAGGTCCCCAGCTGAGGGTGGTCTCACCTGGTCGTCATCCTTTTACCTCTTCCTGCCAACACACCACTGTGCTTGGCTGCCAGCCAGCATGGTTCATGACACTCAGCCTCAATGCCAGGAAAGGATTTTCCATGCGAGTCCAGGAGAGAATCACAATCTCACTGCCAAGTTGGCACCTCTCCAGTTCTGGCCATGCTGCAATGCCCCACAAAGCAGGCCAGACCTGCCTATAGGATTATGATTCTCAATTCTTTCTGTCCAAGAAATCCTGAACGTAAGTGGGCTTTTTTTGGGATGCTGCCCACCTCACTGTTTACAGGTATGGCTCATCTGTATTCATTGTACACTGGAGAGTAAAAAGATGTGTGAAAATGAGAAAAGAAAACACAAATCCATGAAGGCTTGACATGCCAATTTCACTTGCCTTCTGAGTGGGGCCCCAGAACTGAAAGAGGGCTTCCGGTGCCCTCAGCAACCATTACCACCACATGAACTCAATGACTGCCGCAAGAGCCACTGCCTGCGTCTCACAGCGATGGTTGGTGACATCGGGGGAGACATGGCATGTGAAGGAACAGCTGCGACAGGGGGAGGGGAGTCAGAAATCACTCCTGTCCCCAAATGAGAATGCAGTCTAAATTATCCTCAGTGACACGGAAATGACAACAAGAAAATAATACTTGTTCTATAAAGTGCCCCCTCTGAGCCACCCGGGCTGCAAACCAACAATTAAACCATGATCATAATAGCAAACAATAATAATTAAAGCATCACGCTGTCCAAAGAGCAAAAAACTGAGAAGACAGCAGAGCCCAAAGCAAGCACTTGTGTCTGGAGCCAAATTAGAGGATCTTCTTTCCTGGGACCAGCTGGTAGTTGATAGAAAATAGGATTCTTTCGTTATTTTCAAAATTGAAAGAATAAAACTGGGCTTCAGGTTGCTGACAAAGCTGAACAAAATGGCAAAGGGGGGGGGGGAGGTCACCAGGGTTCGGGAAGCTCAAGGCAGTGCGGCAAGCACATGGCTGGGGCTACCGTCCTGTGTCCCACTCTGGTTGACAGGGGTGAACTTGGGCCAGTTGCCTACCTTATCTTCATCACTACCTGGAGGCTCTAGCTTTCCCTACCAGCAGCTAGAGTCTGTTCTGTAAATGCCAGGAATTTGGTGGGGGAGGAAAATTTATGTTTTATCCTTCTTGGAAGACACAGTCTCCATAAAAATCAAAAGTTCTTGCCTTTTAAAGAGACTATGAGTTGAACTCCCACTCATGATGACCCGCACATTATGAGATCAAAAGATTGTTTTCACTGGCTGATTTTTTGGAAGTAGATAGCCAGGCCTTTCTTCCTATGCCCATATTAATCTGGACAGCAATATGCAAGTTTCTGCTGACAGACAGATGGCAGTTGCCCATGAGACACACAGGATTCTCCTGAATGGCAGGTTGTAAGTCTACCACTGAACCACTGGCACCCTCTAAAGAGTCTATATAACAAAGTAGGAGGAAACCAAACAAAACACTGGTTGCCAAGTCAAAGATCTGCATTCAAATCCTAGTTCTATGATCCCTAACTAGGTGGCCTTGGGTGGCCCTTAGCCACTCCTCTGTAACATAGCAGCAACAGCAGTGTCATTAAGAGGATTCTGTAAATGATACCACATAGAAAGCACCTACTATTGAGCCTAAAGGAGTCCCGGTGTGGCACTGTAAGATCAGCACTGGATTGCTAACTACAGTGAAGTGGTTCAAACCTACCAGCTACTCCTCAAATACCCTCTGGTAGCGTAGTGGTTAAGAATAGGGCTGCGAACCTTAAGGTCAGCAGTTCAAAACTACAGCTATTCAAACTCACCAGCTGTACCTTGGAAACCTTATACAGGGTCGCTATGAGTCGGAACTGACTTTACAGTGCTCCGAATTGGTACATTTGCTCTTCATAGCAGAGAGAGCTATGTGATCACTAGCTCTTGTGTCCTGTCACAATCCAGGATGGTGGAGTTGTAAAATGTGTTCTGGTCACTGGTACATGGGAGGAAGACTTGGCTCCTAAAAAACTTTGTTCCAACATTTCATGCTTTTCTATCTTCCCTCATCAGCTGGCCAGATGTGGAGGGTCCCCTGGAGTACACAGAGCTGGGAGCCCTGAAGCACTTTGTGAAACAGGTTCCTCCCAGTCCTACCCTCACTGAGCAGTGAGTGAGAAGTTAACCTTTATCTTGTGGAACCACAGAGATTGGGCGGTGCTTTGGTACCGCAGTTAGCCACTGCCGACTGATATAAACTTAATCTCAGCATCCTGTTTTGTGCTTTTTACTAATTTTTTTTCTTCCTTTGTTTTTCACTTTTTAAAATATTTCTTAGTTTGCAAACCTTCTTCAATGATTTGCAAAGCATACATTTGTTTTTAAATTCTACCAGCTGTTACTTTTGTGCATCTGTTGTTATTAAATGATATCAAATTGGTTTCAATTAATAGCAACCCTATATATGGTTTCTGAGGAGCGACTGGTGGATTTGAACCACCAATCTGTCATCAATGCAGGGTTTATCCTACAGTGCCACAAATGCATGTTTTGAAACTCACTTGCTATTGTTATTATGGGAGCCCTGGTGGAACTGTGGGATAAGCATTGGGCTGCTAACCACAAGATCAGTGGGTCAAACCCACCAGTTGCCCTGAGGGAGAATGATGAGGTTGTCTACAACTGTAAAGCTTCATAGTCTTGGAAACTCTGAATAGGGTCCCGATGAGCTAGAATCAAATCAATGGCAGTGAGTTACTTTTATGCATTTTCCAAAATACTCCTAAATTTGCATTTTCTCTAACCTACAAATTTAATAAAGATGATACAGCTCTTCACTCCCTGGCATGTAAGACAGAAAATCGAAAACAGTGTTACTTTCACATATTCCTTCCCCTAGAAGTCCCTGGGTGGTGTAAACAGTTTAAGGAACTTGGCTACTAAACACAAGGTTGGTGGCTTGAGGCCACTCAGACACCTGAGAAGAAAGGCCTGGAAAATCAATGTTCTATTCTGGTACATATGGGGTCATGATGAAATGGAAATGACTTGAAATGTATTCTGTCATAGGGCTGGAGTCTGAAGTCAGTATTGCTGGGCTGAAATCAAGGTGTCAGTTGGGTTATGCAGCCTGCACAGGCTTTAGGCGACTTTCCTTTCAGCCTCTGGTTCCTGTAAGCATTCCTTGGCTTGGGGTCACATCCCTCCAATCTCTGCCTCTGTCTTTGACTTACCTTCTCCCCTGTATGTGTCAAATCTCCTCTGACTTCCTCTCCCTCATACAAGGGATAAATAGAATTGCATTTAAGGCCAACTGGGCGAATCCAGGATTCTCTCTCCCTCTCTAGATCTTTAATGTAATCATATTTGCAAAGATCCTTTCTCCAAACAGAGTGACATTTACAAGTTCAAGAGGCCAGGAGCTTGTATCTTTAGGAGTTTTATTCAGCCTACTATAGTGTCTTTGTGGATTCTTCAGGAAGCTTACAATGGCAATCTTCTGTAGTTTTTGTGCCTGTCTGAGAATAATCTTTTTACTTTCCAAAGTGAATTAAATCCTGGCTGAATCACCATGAAAAAGAGCTCAGCACAGTATCACAAAAGAAGAGGTAGACACACAGAGAGTTGCACAAGAGTTACAGACAACAAAGGCAAATAGGATCACACACACAGTCCTGCATTATCAGTAATAACAGACATTAATCTACAAATGGAAACGCAGGCAGACAAGCAAGACGAATAGGTATGAGTAGGCGAGAGGGACTACACTTGAAAAAGAATTCTTGGGCCTCAACTCCACTGAATTTGTAAACAGTATCTTTGGGAGGTTGGATTAGTGGCCATAGTTGTTATTTTGATGAATGCCTTTGATGTGTGAGCCTGTTTTGCCAAATTCTTGTAGAGGTTTTTTATTATCCTAGAAACTGACATTTTTATCATTAAGCTGTATTTGATACATTTTGCCTGGAACTCAGTGACTGCTTTCAGTTCTGAGGAAGTTTTAGAACTGGTCACTCTACCCAACTAATCCCTGATTCCTTCTCAGGAGAGTTTCCCAACACTTTGTATTTTATGATTCCTTCTGCTCCCTTTGATCATGGCTCTTCTTCATTCGGACTGACTGGATCTGGATGGCTACAATGGCTTCCACATTAGTAACTTGCCTTTCATTACTTTTGTGTTGTGGTCGGTTACTGTGGGGTTGACTGTCACTCACACTAACTTCATGAGCATGGAGTAGACTGTGATCTAGAGTTTTCACACCTGTGCTCTTTTACAAGCAGATCACCAGGACCGTCTTCTAAGGCACCTCTGGGAGGGTGGGTTGGAACTGCCAACCTTTCAGATAGTAGTTGAACACTTTGCACCATCCAGGAACCTGTTATTTCTCCTACACCTTTATATTTTTCTCTGCAGTCACAATGATTCTTTAGCTGTACCTTAGTTACATAACAGTAATACCACAGTTGGGGGTGGGGGGAGGGCTTTGGCAACAGAAATTTATTTTCTCACAGGTCTTGAAGGGAGATGTTCAAATTGGGGTCTTAGTCCTGCTGATTTCTTTCTTGTCTAGCCCTGGGGGTTCCTTGGTCCCTTGGCCTCCTTTACTTTGTGGATGATCCTCGCATGGTATCTGTCTTTCCCGTGTTCATTCTGCTTTTTATAATTCGGAAGTGATGAGATTTAGAATCCACCTCCCTCTGGTATGACCTAATTAACAGAACACTACCACCACCAGCAGCACCAGTTGCATGGAGTTGATTCCCACTCACGACGATTCCATGTATGTCAGGGTGGACCTGTATTCTGTAGGGTTTTCAATGGCTAATTTTTTGGTGGCAGATTACCAGGCCTTTCTTTCAAGGCACCTCTGGTGGACTCAAACTTCAATTAGTAGGCAAGCATGCTAACCGTTTGCACCGCCCAGAGGCTCAATTAAGATAACAAAGAAACGCCTTTTTCAAACAGGATTATATCCACAAGTATATGGATTGTTAGATTTCAAGACTTATTTTTGGGGGTACATAATTTAATCAGTAATAAAGATTCTCTGACTCTTCTCTTGTTTCACTCACTTGATCTCCTACCTACCCTGAAAATGCTGCCATTGTGGATGTTAAGTGTATGACATATTCAGTGTCTCTGCACTGTTTTCTTGTCTCCTTCTCAGCATTCTGTCTCAGGCCCTATCTGCTTCTCAGCTCACACACACACACACACACACACACACACACACACACACACAGACACAAACACACACCCATCCTCTGCTACTTATCAGCCATACTTCCTTCTATTTAAATGAGAAAGAATGAAGATACCTATTTTAATTTTTCCTTTCTCTGGGTCAAAACCAAAGGAGTCCTGGTGGTTGTGGATTAGGCTTTGGGAAGCGAACTGCATGATCAGCTGTTCAAAGCCACCTCTGGAGAAAGATGAGAGGCTGTTCTCCTAAAAAATTATTGCTGTTGTAGTGTTGTTACATGCCTTTGAATCAATTCTGACACTGCACAAAGTTTATAAGGAGTCACTGGTGGATTGACACTGCTTACCTTGTGGTTAGTAGTCCAGTGCTTATCCTACAGAATCACAGCAGGACTCTGACTCATAGCAACCTTGTGTAGGATGTCTGAGGCTGTAAATCTTTATAGGCACAGACAGCCTCATCTTTCTCCCATGAAACATCTGGTAGACTTGAACTGCTGCTGACCCTGCGGCTAGCAGCCCAACACAAAACGCACTACACTACCACTTGTTGTTAAGTGCCGTTGAGTTAGTTCCAACTCATAGCGACCCTTTAAAGGGTTTCCAAGGAACCACCAACCTTGTGACGAGCAGTCCAGTGCTTATCCTACAGTGTCCCTTGGAAATTCTACATAGGATCACTATGGGTTAGAATTGACCATAATAATATGTGTAAGTGAGTTTGGTTTGGGGTTAAAATGAAGTCTTCTCTCTGAGGAATCTAGGAGAGAGTCTGTTCCTTGTATCTTCCTGCTTCTAATAGCACCAGTGGCATTCCTTGGCTTGGGGTCACATCTCTCAAATCTCTGCTTTCATCTTCATATTGTCTTTTCCTCTGTGTATAAAATCTCCTTTTGGTTCCCTCTTGTAGCAATCCATGTGGGAATCAGCCCTCCTCTTTTGGTGAATGGCATGTGATTAGGTGCACCACAGGCTTTATTTTGTTTGCTTGCTTACCTTTTAAACAGGAAAGATCTATACCGGGCCTGAACAGGAAAAGGTAAAACTATTCACTGCCCTCTCCACCCAGAAGACAAGCTAAAATGTTAATCAGGTTACTGAGTGGGACCAATTTTCCCAATCTGGAGACAAGCTAGAATGCTAATCAGGTTATCGAATGGGACCCATCTTCCCTGCTCAGGAGACAAACTAGAAGGTTAATCAGGTCACCTAACAGGACCAATCTCTCTGGTTTCTCCACTGTCCGCAAACAGGTCTGTGGCCTGGCCCCTCCCTGACTCTGATTCCACATAGACCCGTGTTGTGCTCCATTCAGGGCTCAGAATCTGGAGAAGCTAGCTCCTCTGAGTCAGCCAGCTTAATAAAATCTGAAACTCTGCTTCACCTCTCCAAGTGGCCTTGGTTTCTTCTACGATGGATCAAGAGCTGCAGTGACACTCTCGAATCTAACTGCTGTAACAGTCCAGTGTGGCCCACCAACAAGGTCTGAGCATCACTTTGGTTGGACTCTTCATTCTCCTCCTAAGAGATGTTGGATTTCATCTCTCGGATGGTACAATGGCAGTCCAATTGATGGATTTCAGCCAATTCAACCACTTAGTGTTGCTTGGCCAGATTATTTTTTTTGAATAACTTGAGATAGTTTGCATTTTTTTTTCTAGAGAAGTGATACGTGAAGAATTTAATGGCCAGAAAGCACTGCCATTCTTGAAATTATCATGCTATATTTTTACCTACCAGGTTATCTATTTTCTCTCCTTTAAAAAATTTGAGCTTCTTATGGGCGAGTCTCTGAGTTGCCAAATCTTACGTCTGACAAAGGACCACCCCACTGTGTCTGTGTTGATCAGCTCAGTTCCTTCTGAAGGTCAGATCTCTCTTATGGCACAATCACATGGACTTTCTCTGTTTAATGTTTCACTCATTGTCACTTCTCAAAAACAAATCTTCTGGAACCTGCTAAACCTACGGCCAGAATTCTTGGCAGGCGCTGAGAACAGAAGTTTCACTTCTGGTGTCTTCTGCCTCCTCTGGGCCAGCTGCCCACTTGATGGTTCAAGGAAAGCACCACAGTGGGGAGTTGCTGCCCTATGGTTGGTCTGAAACTGCAGTGGGGGAATCTGGGCTTTGGGCACAGTTAGATGTTTTTTCTAGCCCAGCACCCTCCCAGGATGACAAGCTCCAATGGGCAGGGATTCTAACTAATCAAACCCACACTCCCTCCTCCTTCCCTGACCCCATTTCAAGAATCCTGCCGTTTCATGACCAACAGCCAAGGATGAAGTTTCCAGCTTGCTCTTTGCTTTCACTGTTAAGCAGCATTCCTACAGTTACAAAATCAACAAACTCGGACTATTAGCCAAATATGAGTTGTATGGCTAAATGGGTATTGGGAGCAGCAAAGAGTTCCAGCACAGGAAGTTCTCCACTCTCCCTGGAGCCCGGACTCTTTAGAAAAGGTACACCTGGTTAGGCCTGTCTTTTCTCCGTTCTTTGCTCTCCGTGTAGTCTGTCATCTCAACTTCAACCAAATGTGTATACAAGAAACAAAACCTACTGCTTCTCAATGTAAATCTTCATACAGTGACAATGGACTTCTCCGTGGCTTCCCAGCCTCTCCCAATCCCAGCTGTCTTCTGCATGGCTGGCCCTGATCTTCCCAAATTGGAGACAGGATCACCACATCACATTAGACAGTGAGCCCCGCACATGGTCACCTTCCTCTCTTTTACACACTGGAAGATCCTGACTTGCCAGTATAGTGAATTCCTAATATTCTTTAAGGTGCAGCTAGACTAGGACCTCCTCTCTGTGAAACTGCTCCCTACTGCCACCTGTAACTACGGACTATACCACATGCTTCTCTGCTGTGTCTTATATGTACGTCTACTATGGCATTTATTATATTATATTAGTCAGTAGCAGATACTGTAGGTTAATGGCTAATTCATTTTGCATTTTCAAACCCCTTGTTTCCCATTGGTCTCTACTACTGAGGCCATAAAAGCAAAACATAATTGATCTCCTCCTTTCCCTGGGCTGGGATAGCAAGTACAACTAACAAGATATAGAATGATGTCTCTGGGAATGGTGGTTCCACCCAAACAAACACATAAAGTCTCACTGGGAGAAAACTCCATGCTGTTTCCTTTTCCCTCTACTTTTAGCCTGGAATGCAGATGCAATGCCTGGAGCCATAGCAGCCAACTGTGGACCTATGAGGACAAAAGCCTAAGAATGGCAAACAAAAAAAGAGGTGAAAGGCATCCTGAGCAGCTATACCAGGTCTGGATGACTCTTCAGAACTCTTGCTCCAAGATAAAAATGAGCTAGCTTCTGTTGAAACCAGTGTAAGTCAATTTTTTCTATTTCTATTAGAACTGATATAATTTGTATCTATAAGACTGGACCTTCATGGGCAAGAAACTGTCTTATTTATCTTTATATCATAAGGGCCTGCCAGAATGCCTAGCACTCAGTAAATGCTCCAAATTTCTGAATTGAAAAAACAACACCATTATCGTCTTCAGAATATTCCAGTGGTCCCTCTTTATACTGAGAAATCCATTCAAAATTCTCATCTTATTCAGTATTCTCCAGAGATCTCTCTTAACCCACACAACTTTATCTCTCTTACACATAGCCTCCAGCTACATCCAATGAGTACTTTTGTGGAGAGAGTCTATATTTCTACCTATGTCCATGTGTTCACTCCCTGCACCCCACCCCTCAGTTGGAATATTCACCTGCACACCTTCTTTCTCTCTTCTCTATTGCTGGACCTGACTTGTGCTTATATCATCTACCTTGTCTTGGAGGTACCTGTATATGTGACTATTTTCCCAGTAAAATGTGAGTCCTGGAAAACAAAGACTGGCCTCAGTCTGATCTTCACGTCTCCCACTACACACCTTCACACAGGATGGCACAAAGAAGACGCTCAACGCGAGCTTTGTAAAGTGTAATTAAAACAGAGCCAGAGTGGCACACTAGACAGAGCCAAGACTGCAGCCAGAGAAAACGGGTTCAAAAGTCACATGGGTGGGTTAATGTTGAGACCTCAGCCACTCAGCCTATCTGGGCCTTGATGATCTCATCTGTAAAATAGGAACAATAATAACTGATCCAGAACTTGGGATGCTGCAGATACTAGATAAAGATGGAGGTGGTGGTGTGCCGTGGAGTCGGTTCCGACCCATAGCGACCCTGAATAGGGTTTCGAAGGCTTAAATCTTTACAGGAGCAGAAAACCTCATTTTTCTCCCATAGAACTGCTGGTAGTTTCAAACTACTGACCTTGAGGTTAGCAGCCTGACTTGTAACCACTACCAGAGCTCCTTATAGGAAGAGAGAGATGGGGTCAGAGCAAAAGGCTTTACCTCCCTCTCTTCTTCAATTTTTGTTTGAGCTCGTTCACTCATTATATTAAAAAAACAAAACAAAACTTTGATCCAGCATTGGGTGCTGAAAGAGGACCCACCTATGGATGGGAAACATCCATGTTCTGTGTTCTGACGACACAGGCAAGAGCTCACTAGTCTGTTCTGTCATTAGCTGGTAGGTTTGGAGGAAGTGCATTCTTGACACTAGGGAGAAACACCTGCCTGATGCTGCAGAAGCTGTCTGTATCCAAGGGCAGGCTCCACCTGCCATGCCGCCTTGTCAGGTACATCCAGGAAGGGTCCATGTTCCTGCTTGGACCACATGCAGGGGTGAGCCCTGACAAAGATCTCTGCAGCTACCACTGCGTTTCTTGGGGCCTCCTGGAAAGGGACTCTCTTTGTCCAGCTTGCTGGGGTAAAGCCTGGCCATGGGTCCCTCTGGTCACCCTCAATGCTTGGTGGCAGCTGGGGCAGATGGGGAGAGGCACTTGCAAGTCTGTGCACCTGGGAACATTCTTGTTGGCTATTCTGTATGCTTTGCTATTTGGCATACTCAAGGAAAGCCTGTCTGATACCTACCACACCCACAGCACAGTGACTACACCTGTGACACCTAGGCAGGGGTGACCTACAGCATCCTGGGCTAAAGGACACTCATATGGAAAAATCAAAAACCTACCTACTCAACTCCTGCTGGGAATCCTCATCACTTGGGAATTACAAGCCAGGCACTGTTATAAATAGGTTAACTTTTATAATCCTCATAGCAACCTGTGTGATAAGCTTTGTGTTTAATCATCATTTTACAGAAGGAGAAACTGAGGTACAGAGAGGTTAAAGACCTTGCTCAAGTAACGTAGGTAGTAATAGTGGCAGGTAGTCTGGCACCAGAGACCAGCTCTTAGCTATGATTCAATACTGGACAAATAACAAAATTCTCTGGACATAAAGATCATTAGCTCTTCAAAATGAATCCAACTGAATAATCAGACAAAATGGCCTAACTGCAAAATGGACTTGATGCAGGGGAAGACTGGAGAAATTGTACAATACAACTTAAATCATTTTCTCTGAGAGATTCAAGATGATAACACATTGATAAAAACAAAAGTAAGCTGTCAGGTGCCATATGAAAGCAAAAATGCTGTTTCCTTGTAATAAAAACAAACACATTTCCAAAATGCAGACAGTAAATAACAGGATAAATGCTGCTGAAAACTGAATTAATGAACCACCTAGCTCACTGGAAAAATGAAAACAGGATATCAGACTTCCAAATCACAAGAAGAAAAACAAAGCCAATTTGATCCAATCAGCTAACAACAAGAGTTAAAAATAAAAGAAGGCAATAAAGAGGCACAATGCATTTTACTTCAGAGAAAGAATATAGTCCAAGTTAGAGAAACACAGAGGATTCTGAATGCATTTCATTTCCTTCAACTATCCATGGAACATAAATAAAACAAAACAAATTTGGAAAGCAATAAATGCACATGCAAAAATAGTCCAAAAAGTATAACCATTTATTAAGTTTAAAAAACTATTGGGTTAAAAAGAACTCTAAATGGAAAGTACAGTTGATTTAGAAATTAACACAACAAAATATATGAAACAAATTTCCCAGAAGAAAAATATGTCAAGAACCTGAAGCAATAAAGACAAATACGTATAATTTTGTCTATCAAACTGGTAAACAAAGAATTGATAACATTTAGTCATACTGTGTGAGGAGTTAGACCTTTCTACAGACTTCCAAATGTATATTGCTCCAATATCTAGAATGAAATTTGAGGTCATGTATCCAAATTTTCCTTCTAAGACTATTTCTTAAGGAAATAATTGGAAGGTTGATCAAAGATTCATGTTCACTGGAGTGAAAAACTGAAAATATTCACTTTTTTGCATCATTAAAGGAGTCGTTAAAGAAATCATGTTTGTGTACACTACAGAACGCCTTGTGACCTTCAGACATGATGAGGTAGATCTATACATATTAACATTATAAGATAATGATATACGATTAAGTAGTAAAACAAATAGCAAGTTACTGGGCCATGCATAGAGATGATTTTATTGCAGAAACCATGTTTATTGAACTTGCTTTATGTATGTATTGGCATATAAAATATCTAAGCAGATAAATAGAACTAATGGATAACAAGGGTTATATTATGTGGGATGTGTGGGAGAGCAGAGTAAGATTATGGGGACTTTTGATTCTACTTTATAAATTCCTACACTGTTTGCAAATTTTGAGGTTTTTGTTTTTTGTTGTTTTTTTTTTAAATGAGTGTCTATGAAGTCAGAATCGACTAGATAGAAAATAACACATACATTATATGAGGAGACTGGGTGAAACAAGGGATTTTCAATCAACTGCTGATCTAAAGTTGTCTCTATGGAAGAAAAGGCCTGGTGATGTGTTTCTGCAAAGATTTCTTGTTGTCATTGTTGTTACGTGCTGTGGAGTCAGTTCTGACTCACAATGCACCCATGTGACAAGACCAAATGATAGCCCACCCTGCTCTAGCTCCATAATCGTAGGTATGTGTGAGCCCATGGTGGAGCTACTGTGCCAATCCAGCTTGATGACGGTCTTCCTTGTTTTCAGTGATTTTTCCAAGCATGAGTAGAACTGCTCCCCAGGGATCTTTACTGGAGCAGATCATCAGATCTTTCTCCTATGGAGTCAGAGTGGGTTTGAACCATCGATCTTTTGGTTAGCAGCCAGGTAATTAACCACTGTGCGAGGAAGAAAACCCTACAGACTAGTTGTACTCTGCAACACATGGGGTCGTCATGAGTCAGTGACCAACTTGATGGCTGCTAGCAACACTACATGTATAATTTTAGATTTATTATATAGAAACATATATATATAAATCATACGGAAATGTCTCTATATGTGAATATATTATCTTGTGTATAGTTAAATATCTTCATCTAGAAAATACTATAAAGGTATTCCCATCTTCATAATGAAATCTCTGAATAAGGACTCAAAAACAAAAGCGGCTTTCGTGTTCATCTTAATCCAGTAGAATTCCATAAATTTTCCACTGGTTATTCAAGTGAAGTATGTGTGTTGAAGATGGGACAGAGTGAAGGGAAGGGAGGGAGGGGAGAGAGAGGGAGACCAGGGCAGCAGAAATGGAAATGAGCAGTACATGTGTTGGCTACAGTGTGCTGGGATGCTCAGCTAAGGTGGGGGCAGGAGGTGGAAGGCAATGAACACAAGAAATGAGCCCTTTGCTGGCCTCTGCTTACTTTGCATGAACTCTTCTAAGATTGTCTGGGTTCCAAGAAGCCTTCTAGGATTGAGGACTGATGTCATCTTCATATTCTTTTGGCTATTTCCCATCTTGGGGTCCACACACACACACACACACACACACACACACACTCAGCCTGCCTGTCCTCACCCTTCCCCTTGGTTGTGACTTTATATTTCTTGCTATATTGCTGTCCTGTTGTGGTGGAATCCACTCTAATTCCTAGTGACCCTACAGAACAGAGTAGAAAACTGCCTCACAGGAGGAGTCCTGGTGTGGCACTGTGGGATAAAGCACTGGGTTGCAAAGTTGCTTTGAAATATAAGGTCAGTGGTTCATACTCACCAGCCACTCACTGGAAACCCTATACAGGGTGGCTATGAGCTGCAACCGAATCAATGGCATTTAACAACAACAACAAATCATTACGGAAGCAAAGTGCCACAACTTTTTCCTGTGAAGTAGTTGGTGGGTTTGAACTGCCAACCTTTCAGTAGCAGCCAAGTGCTTTAACCACTGTGCACCCAGGGCTTCTCCTATGTTGCTGTGGGAAGGCTATTTCCTGTATTGTTTTGATGTTTTCTTCCTGAGGGCTGAGAAGTGATCCTCATGTGTCTCATCAGCCTACCATTACCATAAGTTGTCCCGGCCCTCACTCCTGACCGGTTGTCTCTTGTGCCCTCCCTCTGTCCGCTGTTCCCAGATCCCTCTGGCCTTCCCCGACCCTGTCCCAAATCTTAATTCCCAGAGAATTGCTGGTTTCTTAGGTATGCCAATGCTGCTCTGTTATGGAGAAGCCCATAGGAACCTCCTTTTTAGAAGACTCAAGCCAAAGTATTTACGAAGAAGTACCAACGTCTGCATTGTCCTTTCCAGTGATTCAGTCGAGAAAAGGGTGAAAAGAAAGGAAGCAAATACAGCAAACTATTAGCAGAATCTGGGTGGTAGGAATGTAGGTTGTACAATAGTATTGTTTATAAAAGGGGGTAAAAGGAACCTCAAATTCCATACTTACTGAGTAGATAGACCAGCTGGTATGACCTCCTGAATATCTCCTGGACTTGTGTCTACTTCTCTACAGCGTAGGTTCAGGCCTTATCACCCCACAGCCAGGCTCTGGACACCGCATTTCCACTGAGCTCCAGCTCCTGTCTATCCCAGAATATGTCCAAACCCACCCTCATAGCACCCAAGGCCCTCCAAGCTCTAGCCACAGCCGACTTCACCAGGTTCATCTTCTGTGGCTTCCCCACATGCTAATTCACAAGCATTGCTCCAACCACATGGAGACATTCCCAGCTCCCCGAGTCTGACCACAGGCTTCACTTCCTTGTTAGAGACCTGCTCCCTCCCCACCAACCTCCTCTCCATGGTTCAGACTCAACACCATGCCACCTTTTCCAAAATAGCATCTTTTATTTCCTCATTTGCCTTCTCATTTTCCTTCCTCTTATTCCCTTACAAAGCTCTATTCTACAGGTGCATCTCCTATACTTTTGTGAACTGATGTTGTTAAGTACCATTGAGTTGGTTCTGATTCATAGTGACCCTGAATACGGTTTCTGAGGAGTGGCTGGTGGGTTTGAACTGACGACCATGCAGTTAGCAATGCAGTGCTTATTCTACAGCACCACACCAAGACTCCACTTTTGTGAATAGTGACAGAGATTTGTACATCCATGCAATGCCAGCATCTCACGTAGGTACTGCCATGTGCACATTCTCTGCATGAGAGAATAAGTAAATAAAGCTCTAAGGTAAGGAAGCAAGGAAACCTGCTCCTGACCTCTAGATGTATCGACTCAAGTGAAATGGTCACTTATGGTCTTGATTCACTCATTACTCATTCAGTATTTTGTGAGGAACTGTGTGGTTCCACTCATTACATACTTGGGTCCTACTTTAGAGAAGTAACCACAAAACTGTGATGAAAGATGTACCATGTCCCAAGTACGAGGTTGAGCATATCCCATGTAATATCTCATTCAAATTCAAATTCATTTCTTTTTTTCTGGGAAGCCAGTATTTTAACCTATAATTTACTGAAGAAGATTGAAGATTATGAGTGTTAGGAACAGTAAGGGATTTGCCCCAAAGTTCTGCTAATAGAAAAGGGCAGATCTGGGATTTAAAATGGGGTCTGTCTAACTTAAAGCCCCTCCTGTGCTGCGGTATGTGACTCATCGACGTAGAGGAAGTTCTGAACTGGGAAGCAGCCCTGTGAGGGTGAGACTCCTTTCCTTACCTACAAGCCCCAGCATAAGGCTGTGCTATAGCAACCCCTTTGGACCACAAACCTCTGGGTGGTATGACCAGGTGACAATGCTGGTGGTGGTTCTCTTGATCAACCGGCAGTTGTTACTGTGCCGGCCTTGACACTTACCCAATGGTACAGCCAGCATCAGCCTCAATGGTCCAGATGCAGTTGAGGTTGTGTTCATAGGGAGCTGGATACCCAGGTGAAAGCACCTGTCCCGACGCCTCTCCTTTCACTGTCCCTCCACACTCAGCTGGAAGAAATACCAAAGAGTGAGCATCCTGGGCTGGGCTTGGTTCCCAGCACTGACTCAGGGGTTCCTCTTGCCTGTGGGCACCTGAGTCCTGCTCCCTGGTTCTAAGTGATTGAGTACAACAAAGAAAAACATCTATAACAGATAAAGAACACTTATAACTCAACCACAAAAAGGCAAATAATAAAAATTTTTTTAAGTGAGCAAATGATTGCAACAGACATTTCTATAAGGAAAGCACATAAACGGACAACAAGCACATGAAAAGATGCTCAAAATCATGTCATTAGGGAGATGCAAGTAAAAGCCATAGTCAGATACCGCCTCCACCACTAGTCTGTCAGTTTGTCATACTGTGGTGGCTTGTGAGGTGCTGGGATTCTGGAAGCTATGCCACGGGCACTTAAAATACCAACAGGTGGACAGGTTTCAGGGACGCTTCTAGACTAAGACAGACAAGGAAGAAGGAGAGGCAGACCACATCGGAATGTTTAGCCACTGAAAACCTAATGAAGGGCAGCGGAACACTGTTAGACACAGTGCCGAGAGATGAGTCCCTCAGCTTGGGAGGCACTCAAAATATGATGGGAGAAGAGCTGCCTCCTCAAAGTAGAGATGACAATAATGATTTGAATTGAGTGAAGCTTCTGGAACCTTAATTTGCTAAAGAGGCACAACTCAAAATGAGGAGAAACAGTTGCAAACTTCCATTAATAATGAGAACATGGAATATACGAAGTATGAATCTAGGCAAATTGGAAGTTGTCAAAAGTGAAATGGAATGCATAAAGATTGATATTAGTGAGCGGAACTGGACTGGTATTGGCAATTATGAATCTAATAACCATATGATTTATTATGCTGGGAAGGACAAATTAAAGAAGAATGGGGTTACACTCATCATCAAAAAGAACATTTCAAGATCTATCTTGAAGTACAATGTTGTCTGGGAAAGGATAAAATTCATACATCTACAAGGAAGACCAGTTCATACTCAAATATATGCCCCAACCACTAAAGCCAGTGATGAGGAAATGGAAGAATTCTACCAACTTCTTCACTCTGAAATTGATCAAACCTGCAATCAAGCTACATTGGTAATTTTTAGTGATTGGAATGCTAGGTTGGAAGCAGAGAGGAACACTTAGTAGTTAGACAATATAGCCTTAGTAATGGAAATGATGCTGGAAATCACATGATAGAATTT
>NW_006408565.1:841496-854217 GCF_000296735.1 Chrysochloris asiatica | reverse complement strand
TCTGCTCCCGTAAAGATGTACAGCCTCGGAAACCCTATTCAGGGTCGCTATGGGTCGAAACCGACCCAACGGCACTTAACAACAACAACAACAATTGCATTAGGCAAATCTGCTGCAAAAGACCTCTTACAGTGTTAAAGAGCAAAGATATCAGTTCAAGGACTAAAGTGCACCTCATCCAGGCCATGGTATTTCCAATCTCTTCATATATATGAAAATTGGACAGTTAATAAGGAAGACTGTGGAAGAATTTATGTATTTGAATTATGGTGTCTGAAATTAATATTAAAAGTACCAATGGCCTGACAGAAGACTAATCAAATCTATCTTGAAAGACGTGCAGTCAGAATGCTCCTTAGAAGCCAGGAGGCCAGACTTCGTCTCTCATATTTTGGGCATATTATCAGGAGGGACCAGTCCATGGAGAAGGACATCATGCTTGGTAAAGTGGAGCACCAGCAAAAAAGAAGACCTTCAATGAGATGGATTGATACAGTGGTAACAGGAATGGACTCAAACGTAACAACACTTTTTTGAATGGTACAGGACCAGGAAAGATTTCATTTTGTTATGTATAGGGTCTCACCAGGAATCCGAATCTACTTGATGGTACCTAGATATAACAACAAGATACCACTTCACACCTACTGTTGTTGTGGTGCCATGTAGAAAGTTCTCATTCATAGCAACTCTGTTTCTGAGGGGTGGCTAGTGGGTTTGAACCACCAACCTTTTGATTAGCAGTCCAGTGCTTATCCTACAGTGCCACACCAGGACTCCTCATACCTGGCTGGCTATGGATAAGCTGTGGAGTCAGTTCCAAATCATAGTGACCCTGTATATGGTTTCTAAGGAATAGGTGGTAGGTTTGAACCACTTATCTTGCAGTTAGCTTACTGTACAGTAGTACCTCACCAAGACTTCCTATAAATATGTATTCACACACATATACACATACATGATGGAAAATAACAGTGGAACCCTCATACACTGGTGGTACAATGTATGATGGTGCAGCTTCTGTGGAAAATGGTTTGGTAGTTCTTCAAAATGTTAATCAGACAGTTACCTCTATGACCCAGAAATATGGCTCATAGGAATATACCCAAGAGAAATGAAAACATATCTTCACACAAAAAGCTGTACACGAATGTTCATGGCAATGCTAGTCATAAAAGACAAAAGTAGAAATAACCAAAATGCCCATCAAGTCCTGACTGGGTAACCAAATGTGGTATACTGATTGAATGGAATACTATTCAGCTGTAAAAAGAGATGAAGTACTGATATATGTCACAACATGGATGGATCTTGATAGCATTATGCTATGTGAAAGAAGCCAGACACAAAGGCCACCTATTTTATGATTCCATTTACATATGCAAAACTCCACAAACAGGAAGTAGATTCATAGTTTACAGGGTTGGGGGTAGGAGGGAGAGGGGTGACTGCTAATGGCTAAGGGGTAACCCTTCGCAGAGTCACCAGAGGGACCTTTTAAAATGAAAATCTGACCATGTCAAACCATCATTCCTAGAATGAAGACCAAATTCTGCAGTGCTGTTGTTGGCGTTGCTAGGTGTCCTTGAGTTGGTGCTGACGCATAGTGACCCTATTATGCACACAGACCAAAGCACTGCCGGGTCCTGCGCCATCCTTACAATGGTTGCCATGCTTGAGTCCATTGCTGCTGCCACTATGCCAATCCATCTCACTGGGGGGTCTTCCTCTTTTTCACTAACCTTCTACTTTACACCAAACATGATGTCCTTCTCCAGGGACTGGTCCCTCCTGATAATATGTCTGAAGTATGAGAGATGAAGTCTGGCTATCTTGGCTTCTAAGGAACATTCTGGAAGTACTTCTAAGACAGATTTATTTGTCCTTCTCGCAGTCTATGGTACGTTTATTATTCTCCTCCAATATCATAACTCAAATGTGTCAATTCTTCTACAGTCTTCCTTATTCATTGTCTAACTTTTGTATTTCTATGAAGCTGTTGAAAATACGATGGTTTGGGTCAGGCACACCGTAGTCCTCAAGCTGACATCTTTGTTTTTCAACACTTTAAAGAGGTCTTATGCAATATGTTGTTTGATTTCTTGACTGCTACTTTCATGAGTGTTAATGACTGATGTGATCAAAATGAACTCTTTGACAACTTCAATCTTTTCTCCATTTATCATGATGTTATTTATTGGTCCAGTGGTGAGGATTTTTGCTTTCTTTACATTGACTTGCAACCCATACCAAATGCTGTGGTCTTTGATCTTCATCAGCAAGTATTTTAAGTCGTCTTAAAATCTGTATCATCTGCATATTGCAGGTTGTTAATGAATCTTCCTGCAACCCAGATGCCATGTTCTTCTGCATGTAATCAGCTTTTCAGATTATTTGCTCAGCATACACAGTGAAGAAGTATAATGAAAGAATATAACCCTGATGCACACCGTTCCTGATTTTAAACCATTCAGTGTTTCCTTGTTCTGTTCTAACAACTGCCTCTTGGGCTATGTACAGGCTCCTCATGAGCACAATGAAGTGTTCTGGAATCAGTATTCTGATTCTGAAACTGAGCTCATCAAGTTTCCAGAAGGGCTTCCTCTGGTCTCTACTCCCACTCTCCTTGTTCCTGAAAGTCTACTGAACTTCATGTGCCTCTGTTTGTACCGACACACTGACAGCATCATCCCTATGAAACCCTTTGTGGACCCCTCCATCCCAGGTAGAATGGACACTCTTCTCCTCTGCATCTTCATTATAACATAAACAGCTCTTTATCATAGTGTCCATAACATGCTATTAAATGCTATCGATCTCCTCCACGGATTTCTGGTGTGGTGCTGTCGGATCAGCACTGACTGCTAACACGAGGCTGGTGGTTCAAACCCACCAGTCACTCTTGGGAAACTCTAAACAGGGTCACTATGAGCCAGAACTGCCTCACGGATACTTAACAACTTGTCTCCTCCACAAAATTATAAGCTCTTTGACAGCAGCCATCTTGCTTTACTCATATTTGCATATCAAATATTTAGTACAGTGTTCGGCACATTATAGATGCTTAATAAGTGGTTACGAATCGGGCTGCGGTTCGAAACTACCAGCTGCTCCGCGGGAGAAAGATGAGGCTTTCTACTCCCGTAAGGATTTACACCCTCGGAAGCCCTGTACAGGGTCGTTATGGGTCGGAACCGACTCGATGGCACTTAACAACAACAACAACAATAAGTGCTTACTGAATGAATGCATAGATGGGCTATCAAATGATAAAAAGAAGCTATTGTCTTCTATACAAATTACAGTGAGAGTCTGAAATGAAATGATGATAGAGGAGACTTACTGCGGAGCTATTAAGGAGTAATAGATGAAGCAAGATCCTAGAATAAGTAGAAGATGGGATCAAGATGACAGATAACAGATTGATTTTTACCTGTTGGTATAAAGAATCCATCAAGCATATCAAGGACTTGGTGGCTTCTCACAAGGAACGGTGGTGGCAAGTGTATCATTTCCCACTAAGTCTGCTCAGGAGACCAGGAACTTTGCTCAAATCCTCACAGGCTGTGAGTCCTTCCCCCATGATGCTACTGAGACAGGGGGTGCCAACCTGATTGAAAGATGCCAGGCAGAATGGAGCAGTGCAAGGGACTAGGGTGTAGGGGTGAGGGAGAACCACATAATGTGGAGAGGAAGCCTGTCTGCCCCACAAATGGAGGAAGTAGCTAGAAAGATGGCATGCCATTCTTCATGTCGTTGCCTGTGCTTCCTTACATATTTAAGATGGAGAAGCACCTCCTGTTTGCCAACAAGTTTGGGAGCGGCAGCACTGGGGGTACGTCCCTCATCTACATAATTGCTCCTTTACCACAGGATCTCTGATATCTGTGGAGCAGAAGATGGGAAAGAAGGGAACAGATGGGCAAGAATGAACAGATCACCAACATCTGAATTTCTTCCTCTCCTAGAACCTTGGTTGCTTCATTTGCCTGTAGAATCCAGTCAACCATCTCATCAATGAAGACAACACCTGGATGTTTTAAGCCATGACAGACATCTCTAGTAGACCATCAAAGCCTACTATGATATGACATGTAAAATATCAGCATCCCAAATACACAGCTTCACACCTTCCCCCCACCCCCTCCTCAGCAGCACTGGAGTCTGAGCAAGGCTCACTGGGGAAGGCCTCCAAGGTTTAAAGTATATATTCTAGCCCTTTTCAAGTGCATTCTCTAAGTCCAGTTCAACTGGGATATTTGCAACTCAAACAATTTTATAGAGAATCTTTTCTGCAAAGCAAATAATTCTTTTATCCTGTGAATCATCATGATTCTTTCATATTCTGTTTGCTTTGGCTTGCCTTTGGCATTATCCCATTGTCTGTACATGTGACTACCCTACTGGCCTGGGACCTGTTCTTCTCTGTACCCAGCCTAGCACATGAATGAAAGAAGATGATAAGAGGGGTGAAGGGGCAAAAAACTGGGGCATCCTGGAAGACTGGTTCAGCTCAAGCATAAAGGGGGAAGAAAGCCCTAAAGGCCACTACTGTGGACTGCCTACTTCCAGGCTTAAAATCCTTGCCCACAGACTCTCTGCTGTTAACAATGTTGATGATCCTGCTAAAATGTAGTTATTTCAAGGAAAAGAAACCATCTCAGTCATTAGCACTTCCCATCATGCTGTTTCATACTGTCAGTCCTTGCATATCCTCACACTAAACTCCTTCCCATCCACTCTCCTCTCCTCCATCACTGGTGACCTCCTACTCATCCGTCCTAGTCCTACTTTAAACTATGGAACTCTTTCTCTGTATTCCCCAATACTTTGCTCATAACTCTTCCATACTGATTATCTAGTACTTATAATTACCTGTTTATGTGCCAGTTTCTCTTGGTAGAATATGAATTTCCCCAAGGTCCGGGAATGTGCTTTACTGTTTCTGTTTTTATTTTGTTTAAAATTTTATGTGTCTACACACACCCACCTGGTATGGCACTATAGCATAAGCACTAATTCAAACCCACCAGTTGCTCCTCAGAAACCCAATACAGGGTTGCTATGAATTGGCAGCAACTTGACAGCAATTAACAACAAGAGCACACGCACCCCGCACACTTATCTGTCAGCTTGTCCCACTATGGTGGTTTGCATATTGCTGCAATGCTGGAAGACAGATTGTGGATAGATTTCAGTTGAGCCTCCAAGCTAAGACAGAGCAAGAAGATGGGCCTGGTGGTCTTCTTCTAAAACCAGTGTCTAGTACAAATCTTAGGAATAGCAGTGGAACACTGTCTGACACAGTGCTGGGAAATGAGCCACTCAGGCTAGAAGACATTCCAAATGAGACTGGGGAAGAGCTGCCTCCTCAAAGTAGAGTCCACCTGGACCTTCATTTGCTGATGGGGCACAACTCAAAATGAGAAGAAACAGCTGCAAACATCAGAATATGAATTGCACAAAGTATAAATCAAGAAAAATTGGACGTTGTCAAAATGAATGGCATTCTTGAAGACTGCTATCCTAGGCATTAGTGAGCTGAAATTGACTGGTAGTGGCCATTTTGAATCAGACAATCATATGTTCTACTCTGCTGGGAATGACAACTTACAGAGGAATGGTGACAAAGTCATTGTCAAAAGAACATTTCAAGATTTATCTTGAATCCCAGTGCTATTCGTGACAGGACAATATCCATATGTCTACAAGGAAGACATGGTAACTTGACTATTATTAAAATGTACGCACCAACCACTAATGCCAAAGATAAAGAATTTGAAGTTTTTTTTACCAACTTCTGTAGTCTGAAATTGATCAGATATGCAGTCCAGAGGCATTGATAATTACTGGTAATTAAAATGTGACAGTTGGAAACTAAGAAGGGTCAGTAATTAGAAAATAAGGTCTTATTGATAGAAACAATACCTGAGGTCATATGATGATTTTTGCAATACCTTTTAAAACAACATAAACAGTGACTATACTGTAGCGCTGTAGGATAAGCATTCAACCACAAGGTTGGTTTGAACTGCAAGGTTGGTGGTTCAAACTCATCAGTCACTCCTTGAAAATGCTGTGAGTCAGGGTCACTGTGAGTCAGAACTGACTATATGGCAATTAACAACAACAACAAAATACACACGGAGGAGTCTTGGTGTGATGTTGTAGGATAAGCACTAGACTGCAAACTACAAGGTTGGTAATTCAAACTCACCAGCTGCTCCTCAGAAACCCTCTACAGGGTCACTGTGAGTCAGAACCAACTTGAAGGCACTTAACAGCAACAACAAAATATACACATGGATCTCACTGAATAGAACACAAAGGAAACAAATTCACTACATCTGTGGAAAGACATGATGAAGCAGCTTAATATCGGCTACATCAAGTTCAAGGGCAATGTGAAAGAGACCATGCATTGCTCATAAGCAAGTTCAAGTTGAAGCTGAAGAAAATTAAAACAAGTCCACAGAGCCAAAGTACAACTTTGAGTGTTTCCCACCTGCATTTAATGACCATCTTAAGAATAGATTTGATGCAGTCAACACTAATGAACAAATACAAGACGAGTTACGGAATGACATCAAGGACATCACACACGATGGAAGCAGAAGGTCATTAAAAAGATATGAAAGAAAGAAAAGGCCAAGATGGATGTCAGAAGAGACTCTGCAAGTTATTCTGGAGTTTGGAGTAGTTAAACTGAATGGAAGAAGAGAGCTAAAAAGATTTCAAAGGACATCTTGAACTCAGCAGAGAATAACAATGAAATGTGCAAAGACCTGAAGTTAGAAAACCAAAAGGAAGCGTGCTGCATTTCTCAAGCTGAGGGAAAGACCTTGTGTTCAGGGCTGGTGAGATGGGTGAAAGCAATGTGGTGAGCACACGCTTCAGCAAGGAGGATGGTAATACGTGGAGTGGGTGATGAAAGGTGAGAAGTCCAGAAAAACATAAAGATGCGCTTCTCCTCTTTCATACTTGTGCCAAAGACCAACCTTTTCTTGTCTTGTGACTCATGGATAAAGTTTTCCCAGAGTGTCTGTTGACACTAGACATACTTTAGCTATCTTACTCTTTCTTCAACCTTCCTCTAGGAAGAGAAGCATTTTACCTAGAGGGAAACTGAGGCCCAGAGTGAATTGGAGGTTTGTTATGAGTCTTAGTGATGAAGGAAACTTTGCAATGTAGTCAAAAGCTCAGACCTCTCCCTTCCTAACTTGACTTTGCCACCTCTTCTCCTTCTCCAGCAATACAGTTGTGAGGGCGCATCTTGACTATGGGCTTACTTGCTTAAATTGTTCCACTGGCAAGCCACCCAGCCTGGCTGCATGATGCAATGAGGTGGGAAAGTGAGGAAGAGGAGAAGGGTGTGGCAGGTTGAGGATGATTCCTGTTAACAGGAGGATTCAGTCCAGCTAGATGGCCCCAGGTCCTGAATCCTGGGGTCCAACATGGTATTGAGACCCTTATGAGACAGAACAGGAGCCATGGGGTCAGGGGAGCTTGAAAAGCAAGAAGTCTCCTACCGACACAGATGGGGAGAGGCCGGTCCCAGGTCCTGCGTTCCCCACTTAGACACTGCAGCTCCTGACTACCTCGCAGGGTGTATCCAGGGTCACAGCTGAAGAACACAGAGCTCCCCGCAAAATGACCTCCATCATGGACCTTGAAGCCAAACTGGGGAGTTCCTGGATCCTCACATTTGATGAGCTCAAAACCTGGTGAAGAGAAGAAGTAATGTGAGCAAGATACACCTGTGTGATAGACTCTCTTCCCTCAGAGCCCACGTGCTTAATGAAGACACCCACCAAGTGCCTCTAGTTCTGAGGGAGTCGCCACTTGGGAGGCCCTCCGTATTTCAGTTCTCTGAAAGGGGACATTACAAGCATTTGTTCCCCAGGTGCCGTGTGCAAATGAGTCCTGTTACTTCTCCCAGGTCAGCTTTCAATCATTTTTAGGCAGAGGGCTTGGGTTTTCTATTTCCTGAGTTTGACCCTACTTAGCGTTTTGCAGGCAGGAACTGTTTTATTTCTTCATTTTGCTCACTGTGACATGTCTGATGGGCTAGTGTGATATGGAAAAGTCACTTAAAATGTATGTTTAAAAACTCAATTATGTTCTGCTTAAATATGCTATTGCAAAAAGGCTGGAGAAGGGAGCCAACGTATATCTCCAACTGTATGATCCATTACATGTCTTATCTCTGTCTTTTTATTCATGGGAGTCTCACGGTGATGATGATTTTGAGTTGGTTCCAACTCCCAGCAACTGTGTATAGAGTTTCTGAGGCTGTAAATTTTCACAGGAGCAGAAAGCCTCATCTTTGTCCAGCGGAGCAGATGATAGATTGAAAGTGCAGACCTTGTGGTTAACAGCCCAATGTGTTACACGGCCAGGGCTCCTTGGGAATCTCAGTACTGTTGTTAAGTGCCTTTGAGTTGGTTCCGACTCATAGTGACCCTGTACAGGATTCCCAAGGAGTTGAACCACCGACTTTTCAGTTAGCAGAGGAGTACTTATCCTACAGCACCACAATAGGACTTTTGGGAGTCTCATGCGGCTATGTGCCGTGGAGTCGGTTCCAACTCATAGAAACCCTGTACAGGGTTTCCAAGGCTGTAAATCTTTACAAGAGCAGAAAGTCTCTTCTTTCTCCTGCAGAGCAGCTGGTAGCTTCGAATTGCTGACCTTGTGGTTCACAGCCCGATTCATAACCACTGCACTACCAGAGCTCCTTGGGAGTCTCATAGGTAAATATAATTATTACCTGTGCTTTGTAATTGCGAACATTGACTTGGGAAGGTTAAATACATTGTTCCAAAGTCACACAACTGCCAAATGTTAACAGTGGGATTCAATACAACTCTACTTAATTCTGTTTCACTGCACCGTCTGCTGTAACAGGTGGAAGATCCCCAAGCTGGACAGCTGACAGCCCAGGCAGGGGAATCCTGACTATACTCATTGGATTGCTTAATAACAGCCTTATTGAGATATAATCACATACCGTACAAATCACCCATGTAAAGCTTACAACTCAAGGCTTTTTAATATATTCACAGAGTTGTGCAGCATGGCTGCAATCAATTTTAGAACATTTTCATCAGCCCCAAAGGATGCCCCGTACCTGCTAGAAATGACTCCCCATTTCCTCTCCAATACCTCCTACGCTGCCAGCCCTAGGAAAACACTAATGCACATTATGTTTCTATGGAGTGGCCTATCCCGGACATTGCCTGTCATTGCAGTCACACCATATGTGGTCCTCTGACTGGCTTAGTTCCTTTAGCATAATGAGTTCAAGGTTCATTAGTGCTGTAGCATGTCTCAGTACTTTATGTTTTTAAATTGCCAAACAATATTCCATTATAGCTATTCATTCATTGATGAAGCGTCACTGGATTTTAAAATGGACTCGAAGAGCACATTTCTTCCTATGTAATGAGCAAGTGGTACTTCAGTGGTAGAATTCTTGCCTTCCGTGTCAGAGATCTGGTTCAATGCCGGGCTGGTGCCCCTCAAACACAGCCACCAGCTATCCGCCAGTGGTAGGCTATGTGTTGCCATGATGCTGAACAGGTTTCGGTGGAGCTTCCAGACTACAGTGGACTAGAAAGAAAGGCCTGTGATGGACTTGTGCACCGACTTGCCATGAGTTCAGGGCCAATGTTATAGCATTGAACGATCGGCAGCAATGGGCAAAAAGAGGCTCAAGTAAATGAATAAAATGGCGGTGAAGCCAGAAGATGGGAATGCAATCCCCAAAACTCTGGGGCTGCTTATAAACCTGAGTGTTTTCCATTTTCAAAATCCCAGCAAGTAAGGAGAAAGTTAATGTTATGAAAAAAAGATGGAAAGAATCAAGACTCAAGTCATTAGGCAGTAGTAACAAAGAACAAGGAGTTCTGGTGTGGTGATGTGGGTTAATGCACTAGACGGAGAAGTTGATTACCAGTGGCTTCTGGGAAACCCTATATAGGGTCACCATGGGCAGAGCCGACTCAATGGCACTTAACAAAAACAACAAAGAACACAAGAGCCCTGGTGGCACAGTGGCTAAGTGGTAGGCTGCCAAGCAAAAGGTGGCTGCTTGGAACCCACCAGCCACTCCACCAGAGAAAGATGTGGCAGTCTGCTTCCCTAAAGATTACAGCCTTGGAAATTCTATGGGGCAGCTCTCCTCTAGCCTACGTGTCACTCTGAGTTGGAAATGACTCAACCACACAGGGCAGCAAATATACTTACTCATTGTCGTTGTGGTTGTTTAGTGCTGTTGTGTTGGTTCTATGCTTGCATTTACAGAATTTGGCTGGAGCTGCATATTATTTTATAAATGCCACAATTAAGGAAGTCTATGTTGAAGGGGCCCTGGTGGCACATATGGTTAAGTGCTCAATTGTGAACAGAGAGGTTGGTGGCTTCAAAGCAGAGGACTTGGTGGGTGATCTGTTCCTCTAAAGATAATGATCAAGAAAACTGTGCGGGACAGTTCTACTATGTCACAGGGGTCACTATGGGTTGGAATCAACTGACAACACCCAATAACATTTGGTTGCTTTAATTTAAAAGGGGCAGTGAATATGAGTGAGTAAAAAGTACACTGTGGCCCTCAACTTGGTTAGCCACATGATCAGACCATGATGCTATAGTCTGTGAGGTGTGGTGGCTCATTCAAATCACAGGCATAGTGTCTTGGAGGAAGCAGCCAGTTCCAGAAAACCAAAGCTATTTATGTGATGGACAGTATCCCAGAGCCCAACCTCCCTCTGCTTGTGATCCAGGGAAAGTCTGACTTCATCAACCTCTCTGCTACAAGACAGACTTACTGGAAAACTGCAGTTCAAAGCCCTTGCTGGTGTTTTCAGCATCGGTGATAAAATCAAGCCACAGGCTGCTGGATGTGCTGTTCAAAGTCATTCCCATCATCTCAGAGTGGCTGAACACCCCCAGCAAACGTGCAGAGTTGTTGTTGCCATCGTAGACCTGGGCACAGGAGAGACACCCACCCCGATATCATCAGCATGACTTTCTTTCAAACGAGAATTTCTCACCCCACAGCCTACATGCCCAGAGTTTAGCACCAATAAGAGGCAGTGGGACATCAGATGCAAGGGAGATGACAGAGTGGAATTAGCAATGCAACAAGTCATCAGTTCCTTTGGTTTCCACTTGGTGCTGCGTGCATTCCCTTTCAGCGTGACTTCAGTCTTTAGCAATCCAGTGGAGATGTGCTCTTGTGCTTTTAACCCCCATATAACACCAGCTAACTCGTCAGTAGCCTGGGGAGACCAGGGTGGGGGTGTCTGCCTCCCTAAGTCATATGTTTTCACAGACAGGCTAAATGCAGCAGGCATCTCTAACATTGCTAAACACTCGATATTGTCCTTCAGTAGATGACACCAGCCCCCTCCTGCCTGACCCTACCTAAATGGGCCTGTGGCCTCAGTCTCAACCACTTTGGTTGGCCTGGCCATTGGGATCTAGGCAGTTAAACAGGCTCGTTTGTCATGGGCCCTTTCCCTCCCCTAAGCTCAGTTTCTGTCCTTTTCCTCCTAAAATGAGGGTTCCAGTTAGGGCCTGCTGGGCTTGTCAGGGGTGGAATGGTGCAGGCATCTGGCTTTCCACATTCCCATCTGTCCCCTGAACTTCTCAGTACCAGCGAAGACAACAATTTTCAGAATAATGAACTGGCTCCCCAGGTTTCAGGGTTGCTGCTCCTCTCCAGATAATTGTACAAATAACAACAGAAGTTGTGATTGAGTAAAAGACCCCCTGGTGCTTTGGTAAATATCAAAGATGGGATCTATGGGTGGGTGATGAATATTTGTACATGGCACACAATGTGGTACCAGCTGCCAGCAATGTGGAACAATATTTCCATTCGACTTTTAATGAAACAAAGCTTTCTAAAGAAGACATTCTTCAAGCTAACAGCGCTGTATATTACCAAGATTTGTTTCGGCTCCTGGGAACCTCTAGTCTGTCTCCAGACCCTATATGTGATTGCTTTATATTACTGACAGACAGAGAGTTCTGGACTTTCAACAAACATTAACACAACACCACTTGAATTTAATAAACTGATGATTCCACATTGTTACAAAAAAACAACAACAACAGCAAAAAAAAAACCTCTGACCATTACAATGTATATTGGAAAGAATGGACCAAGGCATCAATCATCAATAGTTGCTAACATCACAACTGAGAATGAGAAGTAGACATCATGTGAGTTCTGATGGAAGATACACCGTCACCTATGGATTCATAAATCAAAAACAAAAACAAAAAAATTCAATCCTGAATCAGATTAAGCCTCTAGAAGTTTAATTTAAAAACTTACAGTAAATACAGAGGAACATATGAAATTACACATCAAGCACGTTATCAGCAAAATCCAGACTGTGGGACCCACCATTGGGCAAATGGCCTGGTTTCTTCAACAAAAAAATGACAAAGGAATAAAAGAGGTAAAGGGGGAGACCTAGAGATTAAAGCATACCTAAGAGACAGCCTATCCAGTGGGTGGACCTTATCTGGATTCTGGCTCATACTATACATTTAAGGAATATTATGACATTTATGAGATAATTGGAAACTTGAACACTAAGGGAATAAATTATAGCATTAAAATTATTGTTAATTGAGGAACAAACAAGATGGCGGATCGGGTGGACGTGTAGTACAGAGCTCCGCCAACAACAACACAGAATACCCG
>NW_006408565.1:807988-838443 GCF_000296735.1 Chrysochloris asiatica | reverse complement strand
GCCAGAGATGGAGGCAGAGATGGGGGCATGGAGAGGGGGAGTGGCTGAGGACTCTAGATTCATCAGCTAAGAAGAGAAGGACTAAGAACTGGTGGCCAGGAGCAGACTTGCAGAATGTGCCCTTTGGAGATGTAAATTATTATATATGCCTGAGCTGGTTTTTTGTTTGTGTGTTTGTTAAAAAGCTCAAGTGGATAGAGAGAAATACTTTTAACTGGTGGTATGTGGGGGGGATTATAATCAATGTAACGAAACAAGTTGTATGAATTGTTGAATGTGAAACTGATGACGTGCCCTGTAAACTTTCACTCAATCCACAATAAAAACCTTAAATTAAAAAAAAAAAATTATTGTTAATTAACAAAAAGTTTAATGGGAACAGGATTTTCCCTTAATTTCAGAGCATAATTCACTTTGATTCACTAAGAAAAAAATTGTCCCATTGCAATAAAATATTGTAGAAAGCTTATAAAATACAGAGAAATACAAAGAAACTACAACAATTTAGAGCACTAATAACATTTTTCTGACTACCTCCCCAGGCTTTGTTCTATGTCTACATTTTCCTATACCTATGTATGTCTTTAAAAACGAACAGAGAAACAAACTATAGACATTATAGTTTTATATTATTTTCATTTTTAAAAACATAAAGACATACATAGATATAAGACATTATGGAGTCCTGGTGTGGTGCTGTGGGTTAATGTGCCAGAGTGTATGTAATATCATTTGAACTGAAAGGCCAGTGGTTCAAGCTCAACATCTGCTCCTCAGAAACCCTATACAGGGTTGCTATGGGTCAGAGTTGACTCAACAGCACTTAACAACAACAACAATAGACATTATATGACAACCTCCTCTTTCATGCATATTTCAAGAAAATACAATATGCATATATTCTTCCATAATACCATATACATAGCTGCAGGGATTTCCAACATGAAATTAACACAATCTACAATATAATGATTCAGTCCTGGTGTGGTGTTTCAAGGAAAGCAATGAACTGCTAACTATACGATCAGCTCAAACCCACCAGCTAATCCTTGTAAACCCTATAGAGAGTCACTATGAGTCAGAACCAACTCAATGACACTTAACAACAATAATCAGTGTCCAAATTAGTGCCTGGCACTCAGTAGACATTCAATAAATATATACTAAATAAATGAATGAATGTTTCCTTCTAGTATTTTACTCTTGTGTCTACCTGGAATTAATTTTGGTAACAACTACTTATCAACAACATAAGTTAAGAATCTTCCTATTTCTCCCTGGTTGAATATTCTGCTATACATTTTCAGCCTCCCTTTAACATACATTGTTGTAGTTAGGTATCCTTGAATCAGTTCTGACTCATAGTGACTCATGTATAATGGATTGAAATGTTGCCCAGTCCTGTGCCCCTCACAATAGTGGGTATATATTTGAGCCCATTGTTGTAGCCACTCTGCCAATCTGTGTAGCTGAGGGTGATCCACGTTTTTGCTGTTCCTCTGCTTTACTAAACATGATGTCCTTTTCCAGGGATGGGTCCCTCCTGATAACGTGTCCAAAGTAAGCAAGATGAAGTCTCACCTCCTTCGCTTCTAAGGAGCATTCTGGCTGTACATCTTCCAACAGATTTGTTCATTCTTCTGACAGTCCATGGTACTTTCAATATTCTTCTCCAACATCATAATTCAAATACATCAATACATCTTCTGCAGTCTTCCTTATTCATTGCCCAACTTTTACATGAATATGAGGCAATTGAAAATACCATGGCTTGGGGCAGAAGTTAAAATAAGTTAAAATCACCTACCATTGAATTGGTCTCAATTCACAGTGACCCATGTGTATCAGAATAGAATTGTGGACAATGGGGTTTTCAATGACTGGTTTAAAGGAGACTTTTTATTGTGAATTGAGTGAAAGTTTACAGAGCACATCATCAGTTTGATACTGAACACATCATATGCTTCATTTTGATCTCAATGCTTTCAATCTCCTCAATGTAACATCATTTCTCTGACTTTCTCTTGAGTTTCTGCTTTCATTTGTCCTTTCCCAACCCTTCTGAATGAAATGTCTTGAGGTAACTGCTACGCCTTTAATCTCGAATGGCTGACATTCGAAGGTGTGCATACCTCACTAGTGTTGTCCTCCCTACATAACTATCTATTGCTTGGCTGAAAACTGAGCATGGGAATGAGTTCAGTTCCAGACCTGAAGGTTGACTAAATGTCATAGTCGCGGAGTTCCACCAGTCCTTTATCTGATCAGTAAACCTGGTCTTTTTTTTTATTTTGAGTTTTGGTCCACATTTTTCTCTGACTCTATCCCGGAACTTCTAATGTGATCCCTTTCAGAGAAGGTGGTGGTACCAGGGCACCATCTAGTTCTTCCTGTTATCAGGGTCATACAGACTGATGTTCACATGGTCCATTAGACCACTGGACTAATTGTTTCCAAATGCCTTCAATTTCTTTGCTCTGGATTGAGAGAGACCAATAGTAGCATTTTTAGATGGCTGGCCACTCATAAGATTTTAAGATCCCAGCTGCTACTCAGCACAGTAGGATGGAGAACGTTGTCTTTTTGGATTATGTTATGTCAATTGACCGTGGTGTTTCCTGAGACTATGGACCTGAGGACTCAGGCCCAGCAACTCATTCCCTCAAGATGTTTGGTGATGTCTCAGAAGTTTTCTAAGTTTGTCCCCTGCTTGTTCCACATTCATGAATGTTTGCAATAGCAACAAAGGTAAATACCAATGTACAATACAATCCAGCCTGTGCATGTATTCATATATCTACTCATAGATCACTCCTATTACAGAATTGTGTATATAACAGTATTTACCTCTGTCCCCTTTAACTCTTGTACTCCTCGCAATATCTTCCCTATTCCGCTAGCCTGTCTCTTATTTTATGTTGCCTGTTGTTGAAATTTTCTATACATTTTAGAGATTAGTCCCTTGTTTGATAGGTCATTCTCAAAAGTTTTTTCCCAGTCTTCGTATTTTTTTTGTGTGTGTGTGAACTCTTTTGATGCACTTCAGTGTATCATTTTTAGGAGGTCTATTGATTTTATCTTCTGCTGTCAGTGGGCTTTCATTCATTCTTGATAGTGTATTTATGCCATGTATCAGAGTCCCTAAGTTTGTCCCTATTTTGTATTGATCTGGTTTTTGATCCATCTTGAGTTTGTTGTCGTACATCATGTGAAATATCATTCTTTTGTAAATGGATATCCACTTTTATAAGCACCATTTGTTTAAAAGACTACCCTTTTCCTATTTAATGTGTTTGGGCCCTTTGTCAAAGATCAGCTGACCATAGGTGGGTGGATTTACTACTGGGTTCTCAATTCTGTGCCACTGATCTTTTGTTGTACTATTATCAGGCTGTTTTGGATACTCTGGCTGTGTAGAAGATTCAGAGAATGGGAAGTGAGAGGCTTTCTACTTCTCTAATAAAGCTTTGCTTATCTGGGGTTTCTCTCCTTTCCATATAAAGCTGGTGATTAATTTTTCCATCTCTTTAAAGAATGATGCTGGAATCTAGAATGAGATTACATTATATCTTTAGACTGCTTTGGGTAGTATAGACATTTTCACAATGTTAAGTCTTTCTATCCATGTACGTATATATTCTTCCATTTAGGTAGGTCTCTTTTGGTTTCTAGCAGTAGTGTTTTGCAGTTTTCGTTATATAGATCTCTTGTTTCTCTGGTTAGATAATTTGGTTAGATTTATTCCTAAGTATTTCATATTTTGGGTGGCTATTATAAATGGTATTGTTTTCCTAATTTCCTCTTCAGAGCTCTCTTTATTATCATAAAGGGACTCTGATTTTTGCACCTTGCCACTTTGTGGAAACTTTAAATGAGTTTGAGTAATTTTCTCGCTGAGTCTATGGGATTTTCTACATACAGAAAATAAATTTATTCAGATCATGTTATCTGAAAATATAAAGAGTTTTACTTCTTCTCTGCCAATTTGCATGTCTTTCATTTCCCTTTCTTGTCTTATAGCACTGGCTAAGACTTCCAACATAATACTGAATAGGAGTGGTGATAAAGGCACCTTTGTCAAGTCCCCATTTACAAGGGAAATGCTTTCAGTTTCTTTTCATTGACAGTAATGTCAGTTGTTTTGTTAGTACCATTGATTCAGTTCTGACTCATAGACACCCTGTATAGAGTTTCCAAGGAACTGGCAGATCTGAACCACCGACCTTGTGGTGCTTATTTTACAGCACCACATCAGGATTCCATTGTTGTTGTTGTTGTTGTTAAGTGCCATTGAGTTGGTTCTGACCCATAGCAACACTGTGTAGGGTTTCTGAGGAGCGGCTCGTGAGCTTGAACAGTCAACCATGCATATAAGGATTCCATATATACCCTTATTTATATTGAGAAATTTCCCTTCTATTCCTATTTTTGAGTGTTTTTATCAGGAATGGGTTTTGGACTTTGTCAAATGCCTTTTCAGCATCAATCAACATGATCATGTGGTTATTTTCTTGTTTTTTTCATGTGTTGGATTACGTTGATTGCTTTTCCAATAATGAACCATCCCTGAGTATCTGGTATGAATCCCACTTGGTCATGATGTTCTATTTGATACGTTGTTGAATTCTATTTGCTAGGATTTTGTTGAGAATTCTTGCATCTCTGTTGATGAGGGGGTACTGGTCTATAGTTTTCTTTTTTAGTGATACATTTGCCTGGTTTGGGTGTTAGGGTTATGTTTGTTCATAAAGTGAATTTGGGAGTTTTCCATCCTTTTCTATGTTCTTGAATAGTAGAATTGCCAACTCTTCTCTGAATGTTTGGTAGAATTCATCAGGAAACAATGGCTGATTTTTTGGGAAATAGACTGTCAGCTCTTTTATTGTGAGGAACCGTTGGGTGGACTTAACTCCCAAACTTTTGGCTGGTAGTTTAATGTCTTAATCCTTTAGACCACCCAGATACTTCCATCATTATACACAGAGGATGGGAATGTATTCTTGATAAATCCAAGAGAATCTATGCACATCCACTATATCTAAAAAGCAAGGTTGATGGTTTTGAAACGAATATATTAAATGGATACTTTCACTCACAATATGGAGTCCTGGGTGTGGTGCTGTGGGTTAATGCACCAGACTGCAATGCCGTTAGAACTGCAAGGTCGGCAGTTCAAGCTCATCAGCTGCTCCTTGGAAACCCTACACAGGGTTGCTATGGGTTAGAACCGACTCAATGGCACTTAACAACAACCCACAATACAAACAATGTACTATAAACATTTCTACAGGTATGCCAGAACATTGGAGAGTTCCTTTAGGGGCAGCATTCACCTAGGGCAGATATGCTGGTTGCAGTGAAGGTCCCTCTTCATCTTTGTTAGATATTTCCAGATTGTTCTCTTTACTCTCTTACCAGAAAAGGTATGAAGGAGTTCCAGCTGTGAAGTTCTTGGTTGGTAACTCAAAGGTTGGTGGTTCAAATCCACCCAGAGGCGCTGCAGGAAAAAGACCTAGCAATCTATTTCCATGAAGCTAACAGCCAAGAGAATCATATGGGTTATTCAACACTGTCATATGGGGTTCCTGTGAGTGGGAATGAGCTGACAGTACCCAATAACAACAACAGCAATGGATGAAGAGTGTCATTGTTTTATATCCTCACCAACACTTGGTATTGCCAGGTATAATATTTTCCCTCAACTTCATGGATTTGGACTCCTGGTGTGGCACTGTAGGATCAGCACTAGGCTGCAAATCACAAGGTTGGAAGTTCAAACCTACCAGCTGTTCCTCAAAAACTTTATGCAGGGTCACTATGAGTCAGAACCAACTCTACAGCACTTACCAACAACCACAACTTGATATTTTGTTTTGATTTATATTCTCTTGATTAACACTTCGGTTGAGCATCCTTCTGTATGTTTATCAACGATTCTGCTTTCCTTTTCTGTGAACTGATGTTCATGTTCTTTGTTTGTCCATGGACTTGAAATCTCAGTATAGTTGTCATCCCTGGGGATTGGTTCCAGGACTCCCTAAATACCAAAATCTGGGCATGTTCAAGATCCTTATATAAAATGGTGTATTGGTAAATAACATATGAACATCCTCTCTTATATTTTAAATCATCTCTAGAGTAATTATAATACCCACTTTAATGCAAATTCTATGCAAATAGCATTTTATATTTCCTCTTTCCCTTGGAAATGAGACCTGGTGGCACAATGGGTTAAACATTGGGAAGCTAACCAAAGTTGGCATTTCAAACCCACCAGCTGTTCATTCTCCGGTGAAGATTTACAGTCTCAGAAACCCTATGGAGCAGTTCAGCTGAGTCCTAGAGGGTCAGCACCACTTCAGAGCAGCGGGATTGTCCTTTCACCACTTAGTTGCTTCTCTAATGACTATTTTCTATCTGCGGTTGGTTGGATCCTTGGCTGTAGAACTCATGGATTCAGAGCGCTGAATATATTTATTTTCGTTTCCTATCCTTTAAAATAAATTTAAAAATTTTTCTTAGTGGTCATGTACTTTTTTGTTAGATTTTGCCCTAGATGTCTCATAGTTTTTATTTTTATTATGAAGAGATTTTTTTCCCCCAGATACATGTTTTAACTGATTATAGAAACACCAGTAGCCTTGCTTATTGAACTTATTAGTTCTAATAATTTACCAGTTCACTTTAATGTATTTTTAAAATAAAAGTATGTTATTTTATTTAGAGATGGTTTTCTAGATTTTTTCTCAGTCTTTACACTTTATTTTCCCTCTTTTTTGATGTAGTTGTGATGACTTGGATCTTCGGTGCAATGTTAACCCCTGGTGTGGCACTGTAGGATCAGTATTAGACTGAACACCACAAGGTTGGCAGTTCAAACCCACCAGTTGTTCCTTGGAAACCCTGTACAGAGTTGCAATGAGTCTTAATCATTTTGGTGGCACTTAACAACAACAATATTGGCAACAGAAAGACATGCTGGTCTCATTCCTGACTTTATTGGGAATCCAGTAAAGTGTTCCCAGCAAGTATAATGTTTGATGTAGGTGACTGATTAAAAATCTTTAGTCAGATTAAGACAGTTACTTTTTATTCATAGTTATGTCAGATATTCCTTAAAAATCATGAATGGGTACTGAGTTTCATCAATGATGCTGTAGTTTGTGTTGAAAATATCATGTGCTTTTCTAATCTATTAACAGGATTTTAGATCGAACCGCATGACATTGGTTATATTCAATCAGTTTGGCCTACAAAAATGACATTTGATGTTTTACCTAATAACATTAAGAGCTTTTCTAACACATTCCTGGAGCAAATCCCAATGGTCTTTGTTTTTGCTTTAATACACAGCTGAAATCAACCTTATATTGTATTTAGGAATTGGAGATCAATGAAGTTAAGTGACACTGACAGAGAGCTGCTGTTCTTACACTGTTCCTACTTAGTTTGATATCAGTCTCTCTACTTATCCCATTTAGAAAAAAATAAGGATCTACAACCCAATTAACATTTACCTTTTCTGAGAAGGTTTGACTATTGCATAGATCAATAGTTTCTTGAAGTCTTGCAAAAATTTACCTGCAAAATAGTCTGGGCTTGGGACCTTTGGGATTCCAATTTTTTAATGGAAATGGTCTATTCAGATTTTCTAGTTTTTCAATGGACAAAACACTGAATGATGCCGAAAGCATCAAAATACGATGGAAGGAATGCACAAAGCCACTGCACCAAAAAGAAGTGGCTGATGTTCAGCCATTTCAAGATGTAGCATTTGATCAAGAGTCAGTGATACTAAACAAAGAAGTCCAAGGTGCACTGAAGGTATTGGACAAAACAAGGCTCCAGGAATTGATAGAATCCAAATTGAATTATTTCAACAAACTGATAGGGCATTGAAGGCACATACTCATCTACATCAAGAAATTTGGAAGAGAGCTACCTGGCCAACTGATCTTCCAATCATATTTGTGCCCATTCCAAATAGAAGTGACTCAACAGAATGTAGAAATCATCAGACAGTATCATTAATATTGCATCCAAGTAAAATTTTGCTCAATAGAATTTAAAAAAAACAGCTTCAACAGTACATTGACAGGGAACTGCCAGAGGTTCAAGCCAATTCAGACAAAGATATGAAATGAGGGATATAATTGTTGGTGTTAGATGGATATTGGCTGAAAGCAGAGAATACCAGAAAGATGTTTACCTGTGCTTTATTGGCTACACAAAGACTTTTGATTATGTGGATCATGACAAGCTATGGACAACATTGCGGAGAATGAGTATTCCAGAACACTTAATTGTGCTCATAAGGAACCTGTACACAGACCAAGTGGCAGTTGTTGGAACAAAACAAGGGAACACTGAATGGCTTACAATCAGGAAAGGTGTACACCAAAGTTGTGCTCTTTCATCAAACTTCTTCAATCTGTACACTGTATAAATAATTCAAGAAACTGGATTATATTAGGGAATATGTGACACCAAGGTTGGAGGAAGACTCATTAGCAACTTGCAGTATGCAGGCAATACAAGCTTGCTTATTGAAAGCAAAGAAGACTTAAGATTCTTACTGATGAAGATTAAAGACCACATCCTTCAGTATGGGTTGTACCTCCATGTAAAGAAAACAAAAGTCCTCACCACTGGACCAATAAACAACATCCATATAAATGGAAAAAGATCGAAGTTGCCAGATACTTCATTTTGCTCAGATCAACCATCAATACTCATAGAAGCAGCCGGTCATGAAATCACATGATATATTACATTAGACAAATCTGCTCCACAAGACCTATTTAAAGTGTTAAACAGCAAAGATTTCAGTTTGAAGACTAAGTGTGCCTGACCCAAGGCATGGTACTTTCAATACCTTCATATGCACGTGAAACTTAGACAGTGAATAAAGAAGACCGTAGAAGAACTGATACATTTGAGTTATGGTGTTGGAAGAAAATATTAAAAGAACCATGGACCACCAAAAGAACAAACCAATCTGTGTTGGAAGAAGTACAGCCAGCATGCTCCTTGGAATCCAGGATATAACATCAGGAGGGGCCAGTCACTGGAGAAGGAAATCATGCTTGGCAAAGTGAAGGGTCAGCAAAAATGAGGAAGACCTCCAATGAGATGGATTGGCACCATGGCAGCAGCAATGTCTCAAGCGTAGTAATGATTGTGTGGTTGGTGCAGTATTGGACAGTGTTTCATTCTATTGTGCATTAAGTTGCTATGGGCAAGTACTGACTTGACGGTACCTAACAATAACAACAAGTTTTTCCCAATTTTAATACATTTTTCTATAAGAATTTCCATTTCAAACAATTAGTTCAAAGGACTAATGAGCTATGTGAACTCCAGCCTCCACAACCTTGAAAACAGAATAATTAAATCATGCCTGGTTACCATTACCTACCTCTCAGATCTGGACCACAGAAGGTCCTGGATAAAATGGAAGAAAATGTACAACAAAATTCAAAATCATAAAAAGACCAGACTTACTGGTCTGAGAGAAACTGGTGGAACCCTCTTAGACACCTTTCAAACCTGGAAATGAACCCACCCTCAGGGATCACCTTTCCAGTCAAACAATAGACAGGCCTATGCTGTTGTTGTTAAGTGCCTTTGACACTCATAAGGATCCTGTATAGGATATTCAAGGAACAGCTGGTGAATTTGAACCACTGACCTTGTAGTTCAAACCAAGCTTTATCCCACAGCACCACAACAGTACTCAGTGAACACAAACACTCTTGGATCAACTATTGTTGTTGTTGTTGTTGTCAGGTGCCATCGAGTCGGAACCGACTCATAGCGACTCCATGCACAGCAGAACGAAACAATGTTCGATCCTGGGCCAACCTCACCACCGCTGCCACCCCCGAGTCCATCAATGATGTCACCTGGCCGATCCATCTCGTTGGAGGTCTTCCTCTTTTTCTCTGACCCTCCACCCTACCCAGCATGACATCCTTCTCCAACGATTGTTTCCTCCGGACTACATGTCCAAAGTAGGAGAGACGAAGCTTAGCCATCCTGGCCTCCAAGGAGCACTCTGGCTGCACTTCTTCCAAAACAGATCTATTGGTTCTTTTGGCAGTCCATGGCACCCTCAGTATTCTCCTCCAACACCACAACTCAAAGGCATCAATTCTTCTACGATCCTCTTTATTCACTGTCCAGCTTTCGCATCCATATGAGGCTATTGAAAACACAATGGCCTGGGTCAGGCGCACCCTAGTCCTCAAGCTGACATCTCTGGATCAACTATACAAGATCAAAATGGCAGCATTTGCCCCAAAACAAAGCTCAGAAGGCAGAAAAGTACATGAAAGAAGGGTGAAAAGAAATGGGAAACACAAGGACGAAGTGGGATCGGTGCTGTTCTGTTGTGGGGCTTGTAATCAGTGTCACAAATCAAAATGTGTATGAGTTGTTGAAAGGA
Source organism: Chrysochloris asiatica (assembly GCF_000296735.1). NCBI lineage: Eukaryota > Metazoa > Chordata > Mammalia > Afrosoricida > Chrysochloridae > Chrysochloris > Chrysochloris asiatica. The sequence continues at coordinate 827,996 of NW_006408565.1, read as the reverse complement.
AAATTCATTTTCTCCATAAGCTTCCACCCAAATCATAAGAAAAAGTTAAAAAAAGCATTTCCATTTTATCAAAGATTTCACAGATCTTGTCTTACAACTGTTCCTAAATCCTAGTCTTGATAGATTTGTCCATTTTATTAGTTATTTTTCAAAGAACTAGCTTTTGGTTTTGTTGATAGTTGCTACTATGTCTTGATTTTCTGACTTTTTTCAGTCTTTCTGCATTTTAAAAAAATCGTGGGAAAAATGCCAAAACATTCACCGTTTCAACAAATGTTATGTACAATTATAACAAGATGAGCATTAATTATATTCATCTTGTTATATAATCATCACCACTTTCCATTTCCAAATTTTTCCATCACCCTTAACAGAAGCTCAGTGGCCCATAAGCAGTAATTCCTCCTTATTCCTTATTCCTGCTTTTATCTTTAAAAATATCTTTCTTTTACTTACTTTGATTCTACTCTGCTGTATTATTCCTTATTTATTTTTAACCTAGGTGATTTGCCAGAGACTCACAGAGGCATATTAAAATCTTCTATGATGACTGTAACTTTATTAAATTAAAAAACATTTTCTAGCAGCTTTTATTTAATTTATTCATGCTATGTGTTACTTAGCATGTAAAGTTTTGCTGTGGATTGATTCCACATTTTATTAACATAAAAGAATCATCTTTTTCCTTTCCTTATGTAGGAGAGAGTCTCCAATTTATCTTATAATAAACTGATTTCATTTTTCCTGTGGTTTACCATCTTCCCTTCATTGCCTCCATTCCAGTTTTTAATTGGGTGATCATGTTTTTCATCTCTATTCAATCTCTCTTCATCTTAGATTGCTCTGTTTTCATTACTGCCTATTTTTGTGTCATAAATACAAGATTCTCACAAATCCTGTTAAGAATACAAATTAGGAGCTTTTAAAAAATTATTTTTCTTTGTTGCTTACAGGAGGATAATTAGCTCTGATTCCTCCGACAGACCCCCTTCTTCTGATCTGCTCAATGTTTTCACATATTCGTTACTTCTCTTCTTGGCACACCATTCCAGTGGGGGAATGAAATGCTCGAGTCTGTCAGGGGAGTAGAAGAGCAAAGGCAGAAGCAGCTATGGCAGGCGAGCATCTCATTGATGCTAAATAGTGTGTGTGTGTGTGTGTGTGTGTGTGCAACATCTCCGATGACTATTTTTGTTAGGCATGCGCCATGGCAGTGGCCTGCTTTACTTGGCTAGCCAACGAAAGCCAACGGATTAGGGACATACCAGTATTCTGGCAGATGGATCCATTACACTAGGGCCAGGCAAGGTGGATTTTGGGGTTACTTTGATGTCCTAGGCTCCTTTTGGACATATTCCTGTCAATGTAGACAAGGATGTCTGATTCCAACAGTGGTGTCACTGCATCTGACTGTGATGTGAGCAGCCTTGAGTCCCATTTGGGAAATGATAGCTGTGGGTTACCTTCAGTTCTGGAACAGGCCTGGTACCTGTTTGTGCCCTAGAGCAAGGAGTCCTGAGGAGAAGAGCTTGGAAAAGGACGAGGATACATGATACATGATACCAGCCTGATCTCCCCATGGACCTGCCTCCCCCTTCCTTAGGAGACAGCTCTACACAAGAGTTCCTTGAATGGCCTTTCAGGAGCTACAGCCTAACTTTCTGAGGGGTGTACTAAAGAAGATTAGACACAGGAGGAGGATACTCTTGGCCTAGAAGACTGAGCCCAATATTAGAAAACGAGAGCCCTTTACCTGCTGGGTGGCATGACTGCAGAGAGGAAGTTTGAAGTCTTCCTAAGAAATACAGGAATTCAGACTCCAACCACACAGTCTTACCTGGAGTTCTGCATCCTGCTTGAACACTCCCTGATCTTTGACTTGGGTTTTGTGCTCTGTGACCCTTCTCCCTTCTTATATTGCCTTGGAAAGTCTTTCTTCTATCTGTCTATTAATCTTCTCACCTGACCCTGAGGCCAATACCTGACAATGCAGTTAGACATGCACACCTGTTGTTCATGTCTTAGATGCTACCCTGAGTCTAGAACATCCTAGTGTGGATGCTGGAGCACTAACCATAATCCATGTGACCTTCAGCAAAATCTGGTCCTATCAGCCACATGCATAGGATGGTTGCTCATACTCCCGTCAAAACCTGAAAATTATAGCATGCAGCAGAAAAGCCTTTGCTTCTGCAGGGCTAACCACAGCCTTCATCCTAGAAGTCCTTTATATTTTCTGGCTCCTATCCCTTCCATCTGCACCACTACAGAATGAGTAGTACTTACTTACACAAGTTTTGTCATTAGGACAAATGTGTCAGAATGTGTCTACAAGGAATAAAATTATATTTAAGATAAGCTAAAGAAGTTTCTTGGTCTAGGCTGGAAATCGTCATACTGTATATGAGATGACCCTGATACTCCATTTTAATAAGACAGCTTTTCAATGAAGTGTCCAAAGTCAACTCTTTGAGCTTTATTGGAGAAACCCATTGAATCACACCGACACAAATAAATGTAAAACACTATATACTCAGTGTTGTGACAACTTCTTCAGTGTCAACCTCAATTCTAAATCCTAGTACTTCTTTCTCTTTGGTGTATATCTTGAATCCATTTCTTTAACCCCACTACCAAAAATAGGCCATCACCATTGCACACTGGGCTACTCAATAGCCTCCAGCTCAATGGAAGCATGCTGAAACCATGCACAAGTGCATGCAGACAAACACACTGAAACAAGGAAGTGGTAAGACACAGATCCCCAAACCCAAATAAATATACATACACAGATTCTAGCACATGTGGGAACACACAGAGAAAACTATCTACATCCATAAATACATGTCTACATAAATGTGCACACACACACACACACACACACATTCCATTAGCTCATTTTCCATTTTGATGATGATCAGGGTTTACAATGGAAAACTGGATCCTCTGGCCACTGCAGCTGAATGTAGTATTATTTCTTATCATGTGGTTCACACACTCAATGACACATGCAGGTCAGTGCAGTCAGTTGTTCCTTAAGAAAACATAAAGCCACATTTTTAGACACTCACAGATCATTCTCTTTCTCCCAAACTAGTGAGGATAATACCCTGGGGCTCAGGAACAAAGGAGACAGTTCCTTGAGAAGCACACAGAGTTAACAGGTGAGGGCTGACCATACATTTGTACATTGTAACTGATGTGTTCTGTGAGATCTATCGACGTTACCTTGAGAATATCTCCTTCGGAGAGTTCAAATGCTTTGGCTTTAAGCTGAATCCCCTTCCCTGGCTGGGTCTGGATGTAGTAGATGCATTCATGGTTGTTATTGTAGTTCACAGGAAAGTTGGGAGACAGCAAAGTTCCCTGAGTGCCGGTGACTGAATTCCCACACTCAGCTGGAAAGAGAATCACAATAATCACAGATTAACCACCATCCACGGCACGCGAGAAGCAGAACTCACAGCTCTGAAGAGCTGTACAAAGACAGAAACTTGTTTGCCTGTCTCCCTGTCAAATGTGTTTACCTGCCGATTTGTCTACCTAGCACTTTAAAACAACAACAACAACAACAACCACCCCTGCCCACCTGTTTCTGCCTAGCTTCTTATTTGTCTTCCTCTGTCTGTCTGTCTCTCTTCTGCAGAAACAGGAACGGTCCAACCAAGCCCCCTTTACTCTCACAGTAAAAGCAGCCATTTCCCACACCTGTTCATACTGTATCATAGCAACCAACACGCCTGAGGAGAATATGAGAGCAGGAGGGGGCAGTCGAGTGAGGAGAGATGAAGTCTCTTCAGTATCAGAAGACAGAAACGAAATGGGGGACAATAGCAAATCATAATCACTGGCATCGCCTGAGCCCTTATATACAAAACATAAGGATCACTTCAGTTACTTGTCACAATAACCAGCCCCATAAACTAGGCATAACTATCAGCTTGTTTTAAGAATAAAGAACATGGAGCTTAGCAATTTAGAACAAGACTCTGAATTCATGAAAAAGATGGGGCTGAGATCTCAAACTGTGGTCCCTGAATTAGGGCCCCCATTGTTTTTTTTGAGCTGCCAGGGAGTTGGCCCTTGACTCATAATGACCCCAGGCACAGTGGGGTCAGATATTATGGTCCATAGAGTTTTCATTGGTGGCTTTTCAGAAGTATATCTCCAGGGTTGTCTTCCTAGTCTGTCTTAGTCTGGAAGCATCATGGCAACATCTATGGGGAATCTAACCTGGGCCTCCAGCTTGAAAGGGAAGAATAACCATTCCTATCTCCTCTTCTACCCAGGATTAGGAGAAAGTTTTACCATAGAGGTATTACAATCTTGTTTCATTCAACAGGAAATGAACTCACACCCTCTTCTTCTCCTTAATGTTCAAAATCATTAGCTATTAAAACAAAACAAAACAAAACAAAACCCCAAGGCCATTGAGTCAATTTGGACTCAGTGCAACCCTAAATAGGACAGAGTAGAAATGCCCCTTAGGGTTTCTAAGACTGCACATTTTTATTGGAGCAGATAGCTTCATCTTTCTCCCATGGAGCAGCTGGTGATTTTGAACCACTGACCTTGCAGTTAGCAGTCCAATGTTTAGTGCACAGTGTCACTAGGGACCATTAGCCAGTATATTGTTGTCGTTAAGGTCTGTCACGTTGGTTCTGACTCAGCGTGACCCTGCATAGGGTTTCGGAGGAGTGGATGGTGGGTTTGAACTGCAAACGTTGCAATTAGTAATCTAGTGCTTTCATACAGTGCCACACCATGACTTCATTAGATACTGCTGTTGTTGTTAAGCGCTGTCAAGTCATTTTCAACTCATAGTGACCCTGTATAGGGTTTCCGAGGAGCAGCTGGTGAGTTTGAACCACCGATCTTGTAGTTCAAACTGACCCTGCAGTCCAGAGCTTATCCAATAATGCCACACCAGAATGTTAGAGAGATGTAAATGAAAACAACAATAAGATATCATCTTAACCAAGCATTAATAGCAAAGTTCAAAAGATCAGAAAAGAACAAATGCCGGCAAGAATGTGGAGAGATTGGAACCCTCATCCACAGCTGGTGGTACTGTAAGATGGGACAACCCTGGAGTGCTTCCTTAAAATGCTGGAAATCGAAGTACCATATGACCCAGCAATCCCTCCACTTTGTATATATCCTAAAGAAGTAAGAGCTGTGGCATGAATAGATATGTGCATACCCATGTTCATTGTAGCACTATTCACAACAGCAAAAAGATGGAGACCACCTAAATGTCCACCAATAGAAGAATGGATAAACAAACTACGATACATACATACAGTAGAATACTACACAATGTTATAATGATGAAACACGTCATAAGAACCTAGAGGCCATTATGTCGAGTGAAATTAATCAATCACAAAAGGATAAACATTGTTTGGGACCACTATTGTAAAGAGTCAAGAAAAGGATTTTACACGAAAAGAAATATTTATTGATAGTTAGTACAGGTAGGAGGAGAAAAGAAGGATATCACCAGCTACAGGGTGGTGGTGTTATGTACCGCTGAGTCAGTTCCAACTCATAGCAACCCTGTATAGGGTTTCCAAAAATGACTGGTGGGTCTGAACTCCCAACCTTGCAGTTACCAGCCCAGTGCTTATCCTACAGTGCCAGGTAGACACATATTAGCTTGGGTGAAGGGAAAGACAATATACAATAAGGGGGAGGTCAGGGGAGACACTGAAAGGAGTAATCCTGAAAAAAAAACAAAACCATGCAGGATGAGAGACCTGCAGGATGAACAGTGTGGCAGGGAAAATGGGAGCACATCCAGGAACAGACAGAGGATATTCATACATGGATGTGTATTTACCTTTGCTGCAAATATACCCATGGATGTGGTGGCACACACAGGGGTCAAAGTTATGAAAATGGCTTTGCTGTTGTTAAGTGCTGTTGCGTCGGTGCTGACTTATAGCAAACACCTATAGGCTTTTCAAGGAACTGCTGCTGGGTATGAATTGCTGACCTTGGGGTTCACAGTCCAGTGCTGATCCTACAGTGCACAAAATGACTTAGACATAACCTAACATGTAGAGGAGTCCTGGTGTGGCACTGTGGGCTAATGCATCAGACTGCAAAGTTGTTCGAACTTCAAGGTCAGCAGTTCTAGCTCACCAGCTGCTCCTTGGAAACCCTATACAGGGTCTCTATGGGTCGAAATCGACCTCGACGGCACTTAGCAATAACAACATCTCAAGGGAATGAGTCTCTGGGAGCTCAGAATCATGATCTCAGGAGACACCAAAAATTAATTAGCAATAACATAGTCCACAAAGACAACATTCCAAATTCTTTGATGAGTAGTGACTGTGATCTTAAAAGCTTGTGAGTGGCCATCTAAGGTCAAACTATTGGTCTGTCTCTTTGGGGAAGAAAAGAAAATGAATAAAATCGAAGACTCATAGAAACAGTTAGTCCTGAAGGAACACATGAACATCAGTCTCCACTACCAACTCCTCTGAAAGTGATCACATGAGGCAGTCCTGGAAAGAGCTGAAGGGAATATGGAACAAAATTCAAAACCCTAAAAAAGGCCAGGCTTACCGGTCATACTGGTGAAATCCCTAACACTATGATTCTTAGTTAACCTTGTGATCTGGAAATGAACACCCTCATAGCTCAATTTCCAGCCAAACAATAGACAGGTCTGTAAGGGGACCAATAACACTAGGGAGGTAGGTTACTGCTCTTGTTAAATAAAGCAATCAACCATTTGACTGGTGGATCAAAAAGGCATCAGTGATCCAAGAACAAAGTTCAAAAGGAGAATGGAAACAGGAAGGAAGTGGGATAAATGACATTACACTGCGGTGATTGCAATCAATGAGATGAAACAAAATGCGTATGACTTGTTGAAAGGAAAACTGATCTGTTCTGTAAACCTTTTCTCAATTCACAGTAAAAAGTAAAAACAAAACATCAAAAACCTCAACAGCTTCCTTCTCCTGTGGAATTAGTCATTCTTTTCCTGTTGTTTTCAGTGAATGTCTGCATACCTTTATTTATAGCACGGAACCACAGTCTACTTGCGTTATTTGTTAGAATTTCTAGTTCCCCTACTGTACTGTGAGTCCTTTGGGACTTGGTCATATCTCTATATCCCCAGCACAATTCAGACATCTGCAAATGAGTGGGGAGGCTGCTCAGTGGCAGTGCAGGTGCTATAAAAAACGAGGCCTGTGGTTGGAGCTCCAGGATCTTGAATACTCATGAAGCGTTCTAAAAGTACCCTGGGCTTCCCTGTTTCACGGCACTTAACATGTTCTATCACTTGCCACACTTGCCTGTATCCCCCACCCAGATTGTGAGTTACTTGAGGGCTAGGGTCATCTATGAATCTCGAAGACTTAGCTCAGGTTGTCCGTAAAATAAATATTTGCCAAGCGAATGAACGAACAAATATGGAAGACACTGACCTCAGAAGATATACAGTCCTAAAAATAATTAGGTTCTGGATAAATTTAAATACAAGTCCAGATGGCAAGCCCATTATTTGTCTGGACATATGGGGAGTTTGGAGCATGTCCTGAATCTTTGAGGTTGATGGTAGCAATTCAACCTTCTCTGAACCATTTCTCAGTAGCCTCATTCTGGTTGGAAGGGCAGTGAGGTCAACCAAGAGGACAATGCTTTTGAGCACATATTTAACCTGAATTACCCTCAGCCCAGAGTGTAATTGAAGACAGTGGTCATGTCCCACCACCTAATTCCTACTTTGTAGATATTTTCCTGAGATCTATCTAATTCGGGACCAGTTTTAGTTTCCTAACACTTAATATCAAGGCATCATTTGTCCATAAGAAGAAAACTAGCATTGTGATACTTTAAACTCTGCCTGTTTGCAAAGCAATCAAATATTCATGATGGGCTGGATTATAAACTCAAGGGGCAGTGGTGGGCAGGCACACAAGGAGCAACGTCAGTCGATGATTTACGTACCTATGCTTTTAGAGTGTGTACATTTTGGGGTGAAGGCCTTGAGAAGAGGGTTTTTGTTTGTGGAGATATGACTGAGGACAGTGCACATTTAGACATCTATTACTCAGTCCCTTCCATGGGCAGCCCTTGAAGGAACTCTCCATCTAATCTGGGAGAGGCATAAGATGCAGTAAGATGAGCACAGAATTTGGAGACAGACAAGTTAGGTCAACTCTGAGTCTTGGTCTCTCCACCTGCCATCATCTGAACAATGAACATGGCATCCTTGTAAGACCACAGAGAGTAAATAAATGAGAGTTTATGTGTAAAGTAGGTGGTTCAGTGGCTGGTACACAGTAGGCTCTTAACAAGTGCTATTACCATTTTTTTTTCCTCATCTGTCCCATATGAATTTGTGGTTTTCCTCCTTCTATCTGGAACCCTGACTGTCCTGCCCATGCTCTGGGACTGGCAAAAAGCCCAAGTGGTTGCCTCACATTCATACCACCCCACCATATCCAATGTTTTCTGCCTTCTGCCTAGTTTATGACCAAGATGGCTTTCCTTAAACATGGGCTTTGGCATATTTTTAGAGCCCCTTCTCGGCCTCGGCTTCCTTCACGGTAGATACATGACCCTTCTCTGTCCCAGGTGCCAGCGTGACTCTCTCATGCTTCCTGTATATTCCACACCTTTACAAGGCTGGAAACAGGGTCGGCAGCTTCCAATGTCACCAGTCACTGGCCACTCACCAGGTCCTGCCCCCTGCAGGGCCCTTGTCCTCAGTACCATGGAGGTGACAGGAAGATAGAGGCACATGACACTTGGTTTGGGGAGGGTTCCCAAAGTAACAGAGGAGGAGAGCAGATACAGCTGAAAATTCAAATACACTGTTCCAGAGGAACAAGCAGGCATAGGCATAGTCAAGTGCTACCACTGATTCAGGCATCCGTGGCTTCTGTCATCCCTGTCAGAAGAGGGCTCATTAAGGTCAAGGGCTGTAACTTATCCATCAGTCTGGGCCTCCTGAGACACACTGTTACGTCTTCTCCATCACACAGGGATCCCAAGGACAAGGCCATGTCCCCGGCTGCAGACTGGGGTCCTCTGTAGTCAGGGCTGTCTCTTCCACATCAAACTCAGGGGTCCTTGACGTCAGGGGCTACGTCACCCCTATCACACCATGAAGTAGAGCCCAGAGCTGTTCATCTCCTTCTCAGCTGGCTTCTCTTGGTAGCACTGTGTGGGCTAATTCATCCAATTTACACCTACAGCACATACAGTAACTGGGAACCTCCCCCGGGTGGGCATTCCCGTGGTACCTCCAGCCGAGCCTCTGCGGCAGAGTGGTGGTAATTAGAGGTGATTGTAATTGCCGGGCATTATTAATAACATGTGAAACAGAAGACAAGTGTAATAATGAAAATATTGTGAGGTGTCATGAACAAACAGTAATTGGAATAATAAGTTAAAGAATGAGTTTGTGTAATGCGATCAATGAGGCAAGAGCTTAACGAGTATGTATGTATCTCTGGCCTTGGATAATCCCGTTCGAGAAAAATTGCCCCCAGAACCGCTTATCTGAGAACATTTTTCCAGAGCCGAAAAGTACTGCTAACAGTTGATGTCTTAAGAAAGCCATGTTAACCAGAGGACCTTCCACACAGAAGGATTGGTCAGAAAAATATTACCAAACAAGTGGAACATAATTGGGGAAGAACTTTTCTCTACAGAAAACACAACAGTAATCTAAAAACCATGTCAAGGGATGGCTCTTCAAAATGGTCAACCCAAGAAAAGAGCTGAGAGGATGCATGGCTTGTGTAAGTCTAAGAAACTGACTAATACAAAAATTCTCTGAAGAAAGGGGTGTGGTCTTAAAGATGCCATCCTAAAGGTGCTCTTTGTTCATTAGCTATTCAAGCGGCTCAGTCAGACTCTGAATGAAGATTTGGCGCTGTAGAATAAGCACTAGACCACAAGGTCAGTTTAAACTGCAAGGTCGGTGGTTCAAACTCATCAGCTGTTCTTCAGAAATCCTATACAGGGTTGCTATGAGTCCGAAGTGACTCGAAGGCACATAATAACAACAAGGAAGACTAGGAACTGAACCTACAAGGGGGAGTTGTATGTTTACATGAGTGCAAGGTCAGCGGTTTGAAACTACCAGCCGCTCCGCGGGAGAAAGATGAGGCTTTCTACTCCCGTAAAGATTTACACCCTCGGAAACCCTGCACGGGGTCGCTATGGGTCGGACCCGACTCGATGGCACTTAACAACAACAACAACAACAATATGTGTGTGAGGATATGACTGTGTGTGTGTGTATGTGAGCATGTGTGTGGGTGAGTATAGAATCAGTGTATGTGAGCGAGTGTGTGTGCACACACATGCATCCAGATTCAGGTAGGCGAATGCTTTGGGGAACAGTATACAGGAGAACACATACATTTTAGGGTGATTTAATTGGTCAAAAGTAGAATTCCACATCTATTTATCTTAATTTTCCTCCCTGAGATTAGAAAAGGTTATTGACAAAATCAAGAAAATACATGGCACCTCCTGTTTTATGTAAATTCCATCATCTAACCTCAGAATCAAGCCTGAGAGCTCATAAAGGAGGGAACTAAGGAGTCCTGGTATGGCGCTGTGGGTTAATGCCCTGGACTGCAAGGTTGGTTTGCACTGCAAGGTCGGTGGTTCAAGCTCACCAGCTGCTCCTTGGAAACCCTATACAAGGTCACTATGAATTGGAACTAACTCAACGGCGTTTTAATGACAAAAACAACAAGGCTAAGGAAGGTTTGGTGGCCAAGATCTAAGAGCTGGTCATTGGCAGATGGCACTTAGCCCGGGGCTGTGTGACTATTCAGCCCAGGCTCATTCCATCACACTGCCCCCCTTCCCTAGTTGCTGCAGAGTCCCAGGGTCTCCATGGAGTTGTCTCAGACCAGGCTGACCTGTGGGCCTATGAGATGCCAGCCCATGTTTGTGTCAACACAACGCTTCTCTATCTGTTTGGTATACTAGGGCTGTTTGTAATATTTCACTTTACGCACAAGTACCACGGCTAACTATAAGCAAGGCAAAAACTACACTAATGCATGTCGTGTTTGAAAGAACTCTATGCTGGGAGTATTTAGCAAGCAGCTTCTTCAACCCTACATAAGGCTAGCCAGTAATCGTTCCAGCTCCCTGGGGTATCACCCTCCAACTGTTCAACCTGCAGGCCCAGAGCTCTGAACGTCCTTCCTTATGGCTCTGGTAGGGAGGCAGGAGGACCTTGGATTCTGATCTTCAACCAGCCCCTTCTCAACCTCATCCTCTAGGCTGTTCCTCAAACACACTGAGCACCTTCTAGGCTCAGGGCCTTGGTGCTCTGTTCCATCTCCTCCCTGATATCTCAGTGGTGACCTTCTCAGACTCCTTTAGATCTCTGCTAACATGCCAATCATCAGAGAGGCCTCAAGATGAACAACTCCACCCCAGCACTCTCTAAGCTGGCTTAATGTTTCTCTGTAACCCTTACTTCTACTTGGTACATTATGTATCCAAGTGTTCACAAGTCTGTATCTCCAAGGGCTTCTAAGCCACTTCTTTCAAGTTTGACTCCCTTCTGAGAATTTGCATTTCCACGCCCGATATACTGATTTGGAATCTTCACAAGACCCTGACAGAAGAATCAGCCCAATCACCCAGGGATCTATAAGAATCTCTTGAGGATCTTGTTAAAATGTGAATGCTGATTCAGTGTGCAGATGCAAACCCTCTGTATTGGGTTGGCCATCAGCAGGAAGGGAGACTGGGAATAGAAGGTGTCCTATTTTGTTCGCTTTTATGTCCCTAGTATCCAGAACTACACTTCTCCCTTTTCCACCCCCACCCCAGCTAAGCGGCAGAAGTCTTCCTAGGTTTTCTCCAGGGTTAGCACTCATCTACTCCATCAGACTGGGACACTCACAGAGACCTTGTATAGGGTTTCTGAGGAGTCGCTGGTGAGTATGAACCACTGACCTTGAGGGTAGCAGTCCAATGCTTATCCTACAGTGCTAAACCAGGACTCCCTTCTTATAGGTCCACCAAATTCTCATTCATATTTTTTCTGCAAGAGACATCCTTAATCCTTATGTGATCTCTGGGACATACAGTGTTCACCTACATTTTCTGCCTCTAGGGTTTAGTGCGGGAGAAAGATGAGGCGTTCTTCTCCCGTAAAGATTTACAGCCTTGGAAACCCTGTACAGGGTCGCTATGAGTCAGAACTGACTCCACGGCACATAACAACAACAACAACAGGGTTTAGTAGGAAACCAATAGCCCACCTCTATTACATGCTGCCATCTGGTGGGTTTTTTTTGGGGGGTAGGGGGCGGTATACTACTGTGTGAATCTGAAGAAATGGGCCTCTTTCCACAAAACTCAGCTCTAGAGACCCTACTGGGCATAGATGTCCCACTAATTGTATCAAGAGTCACATTACCTCAAAAAAATTCTTTTTCTCTATTTCATTGAAAATGACTTCCATTACTGAAAACACATAGTTTCAAAAAAAGAAAATAATTCACCTTGAAAGGGTGAAGTCATGAATCTATGTGTTACTGATAGGAGATGGTGGATTTGACATCAACGTCAGGGGAGTGAAGGGCCTACTTTACAAAGGTCTCTTTAACCTAGGAGAAGGCCCACAAAGCAGGTATTGCCTGCCATCCATGTTTTACTGAAGGTGGCTATGTGACCTGCCCAAGGGCCCACCTCAGGTGATTGTGTGGCCAGTCAGTTCTCAAACCCCGGCCTATTGGACTCTTAGCCACTACGCCACAGTGATTGACTAAAGCTTTGCCCACCCCAGTAGTGAAGCAAAATGAAAGCACGTGACCACCTACCAACACACCTTGGCAGAGGCGAGCTCCACAGGCGCCGTCTGCCCCCCAGGCACGTGATGCGGGCGGTGCCCTCCAGCCGGTACCCGGGGAAGCAGGAGAAGGTCAGAGTGTCCCCCACGCCAAACTGTAAGCCTTTCCGGATGCTGTAGGCTGGGACCTCAGGCTCCTCGCAGGGTTCCAAGTCATACTCTGAAAAGGCAGCAGAAGACTCAGTGTCAGAGAAGTGGGCGGGAGACCCAGGGAGGGAAGTCAGGTAGGAGCATGCAGACCAGAGTGTTTGGCATCCAGAGACACAGAGAGAGACAGTGTGCACACACTGAGACCCCGGAGGCCCTGAGCAGAGCAGAGGCAGCGAGTGAGGTTGGAGGAAAAGGTGATCTTTCTCTGCTGGGGACAGTGGCTTAGTTTAAAATGGTGTGTCCTAGGCTGTGTATTCTTTCACCAAAATAAAAATAAATAAATAAAATGAAAGATTCCAAGCGAGACTAAAACATCCCAAATATTTTCATTTCGATCTCCTTCCTTCCTTCTTCTTTTTAATTGCAGGACTGTGAAAGGGTAGACGTAAAAGCAAGAGAAGCATTTAGAACTTTCAGGGCAGGGAATGACTTTTGGGAAGATCTCTAGTTCCATCAGCTAAGTAGGTCATTCAGAGCAAATCCTAAACACTTTAGAGAAGGAGACTCCTCACTAAACCAGCTAATTCCTTCTATGCCCGCTGTAGGGAAGTTCTTTCTTGTGTCTAACCCACACGCCTTTTGCTGTAGCACTGAAGTCATTGCCCCAGAGACTATAGACTAGATAAATACTATCTGCTAGGAAGACCAGAGGCTGGCAGCAAGGGGAAAGACAGAATGCTTCTGAGTTCTTTTCCCCTCAGGGATCCTCAGACTCTTACCTGAGAAGGTGATGTTGAAACCTTCATATGACATGGAGAAATCAGATATGAAGCGGACTTGTGCAGTGAAATTGCCATAAAGCCCGGCGCTGATGGGCGCTGGCAGCCGCGAGCCAGTCAGCTGCTTCAGGGGGTGGGTGAAGCTGCCGTTCTCAGTGATGAGGAGGTAGTCATGACCACTTTCCAGGTGGAAGGTGTGGAAAGTAAAGAACACACCTGCCAAGAGACCAGAAGGGTCAGATCCGCGATGACAAGGCTGAAGCTACAGAGCAGCAAGATGGGATTTGCACAAACATTTCCAATTTGTAGATCTCAGCCATTGTGCGTTGAAAAATACAGGTAGGTCAACCTGAATGAATGCACCTGAACATGTCCCTGGGGGCAGGAGTGGGGAAGGGGGAAAGGACACTGCTTAGTGGTTGCCAACATTTGAAGGGGAGATTGATGGCTCAGTCTGTGAGAATGCATCATAGATATTCATGAATTCACTCAACAAGCATTGGTGTATTTGTTTGGCACATTTCTTGAAATGTGCCAAACCCTTGGCTACGAGCAAGCGGATAGATAAGACATTAAACCAACAGCTACAATACAGAACGATAAACGCTACAATCAGCGTAAATCTGAGTGCTAGGGCGGGCAGGAAAGAAAGCAATGTACCATATGCTCGTTTTATGTGTCAATTTGGTTAGACTATGGTACTCAGTATAAGCACCACACTGCTAAGGGTACAAGATCAGCAGTTCAAACCCACCAGTGAGTCTATGGAAGGCAGATGAGGGTTTCTGCTGCCACAAAGACTTACAACCTTGGAAACCTTACACAGGGTCGTGATGAGTTGGAATTGACTCTATGGCTGTGGAGTTTTTTAGGGCATGGAACCCAGCCCTAAACACTATTCTACATGAAGATATTTTGTGGATGTGCTACAAAGAGCTGGCTCTAAGTACAGGAGAGTAGGCCTGATGATGTGCAAGAGGGCTCATCTATCTGTTGAAGGCCTTAAAAACAAAAACTGAGGTTTCCTGGGATAAGGCATTGGCTTTAAGACTGTAACATAGATTAGATAGATAGATAGATAGATAGATAGATAGATAGATAGATAGATAGATAGATAGATAGATAGATAGATAGATTAGATAGATACCCTTCTGGGTTTCCAGCCACCTCTTGATCTATGGATTTCAGATTTGGGATTCTGGAGTTTTCAGCATTCTGCTTAATCCATGGATTCTGAACTTGGCAGCTTCCATGACAGAATGAATTCATTTCTTAAAATCTCTCTCTATATATATGTATCTACAGATACATATTCCTGTAGAGGCTTTATTTCAAACACTAGCAGGGCCATGCATGATTGACAGGCTTTATCAGTGCTTTCAGACTAAGACAGACTAGGAGAAAGGCTTGCCAATCTACTTGGGAAAAGGAGTCAGTGGAAACCTTATAGATTTCAACAGAACAGTATATGATTTCTTGCTTTGGACACATCATAAGGGCATTAGGGTGATGAAGCACACAGAGACCCTTAGTAAGACAGATTGAGACAGTAACCACAATAATTAACTTAAACACACTGGTGGTCATGAGGACGACACAAAACTGGACAACATTTTTTGCTGGACCTAAGATTGCATGACTGGACACAGGCTCTCTCTCTCTTCTAATGGTCCCATGTCTCTGGAGAACCTTGACTAATACAGATGGCTTCACTGAGGAGTGAGCATTTAATTTGTGTCTTAAAAGGATGTGTGGGAATTAATTAGAGAAAAGCGGATGGGGTTTCCTAGGCAGAGGCCTGGCACGTAGACAGCAACAGAGATGCGGTCAATACTTGGGCTCAGGGCAGACACACATGTGGCAGTAAATACCTGGAACTGAGGCTGGAAAGGAGGTTGGGACACACTGAATATTTTTCTAGAGACAAAGACAAGCTGCCCTTTCAAGAGTGGACCAGATTTCAGTTCTTTAAAGATAGTTGCTGACTGTGAGAAGGGCTAAGTGGGGGAGAGGAGGCAGAGAGGTCAGTTAAAAAGATGGCTGCCCTGCACTGCCCGAGAGAGGCTGGGGCTTGGCAGTGAAGGAGAGCAGGGAATGGATTTGAGATGTTGAGAGGGAGCGTGGACAGGAACCAGCAGGTGATAAAGCAAAGGAGAAAGAGAAGGATGCGCAGGAAAGTCTCGGCCTGAGGATGCACGAAGGTGTATTTCACTCACTGGAGAGAGGGGTACGGGAGGAAGAGGAGCAGGTATAGAAGAGAGGGGGGTTCTCTTTGAACAGCCTGCCATTTCTGAGTGGTCAGCATTTAAGCAGAGATTTCTATGGACAACTGGATGTAGAGATTTGGAGCTCACGACTGAACTTGAGAGAGCAATGATGGCTCAGTGGTAGAGTTCTTGCCTTCCATGCTGCAGCCCTGAGTTCAATCCCTGGCCAATGCACCTCATGTTCAGTCTCCACTCCTCTTTATGTGGAGACTTGCATGATGTTGAACAGGTTTAATAGAGCTTCATTGAAGAAGCCCTGGGAGCACAGTGGTCTCTTCAAGGCCAGTAGTTCAAGCCCACCAGTCGCTCCATAAGAAAAAGATGAAGTTGTCTGCCCCTGTAAAAATTCTCAGTCTCAGAAACTGCAAGAAGCAGTTCTACCCTGTCCTATAGGGCCACTATGAGTCGGACTGGACTTGGGGGTGGTGGTGTTTTTGTTTTGTTGTTTAATTGTAGAGGCTATGTTCTTAACTGGTATACAACACTCTGATACTACAGAAATAGAGCAGGTAGTACGAGCAGCCAGGTAGTGAGAGGGACCAGGTGGTGAGAACAGTTCGGAAGAGGCAGGACCTTAACACCCAAAGCAAACTTGTCTTGAACTTGTCTAGATGGTAGTTGTGTTTGGGCGGCACGTGTGCCTGGGATCATGTGCTGTGGCTGGTGATGGAGGCAGCTCCATGATTAGAAAGAGCGCTGGACACATCTGCTGCTGAGTGTCTCCATGGACCAGCAGCAAGGGTTTCCCTGAGAGCTGGTTAGAACAAGACAGCTCCACTGCAGTCCTTCTCAATCCCAATTGGCATGTTAACAAGATCCCCACATGATTTGTAGGCACATAAAAGTTTGAGGAATACTTCTCTAGATAATTACCGATAGGCTTTTGATGAATGATGGTTGGACCTAAGGTTTAATGCTAAGGCAATTGGAAAGTTGGATCCAAGCCCTTAATATTAAAGTATTTTAGATGTTTTCACATTCTCACCTCCCCCTTGATAGATGTGGGCACTCCCGGAGCATTCGGGATTCTAGTGGGGTGTGGGTGGAAGACAGACCTAGCAGAAATCATGTGACCAGAGACACAGCTTGTAAATGCTCTGTGCCCAGACAATAAATAAATGATGCGTCTAGTGTATTTATTTGTTTTTAAAACTAAAAATCCCACCCTGGTCTTAAGTACCTACCATATGCCAGGCCTTGTGCTAAGCACTGAGACCTCGACACATTACAGTGAGACGCTGGAGTGCAAGCACAAAGTAGGAGGGGGACCTTCACTTGGAGGGCTGGGATAGGAATCCTAGACATGAGATGGTTTGGAGAGGACTGGGATGGGACATGTACATATCACACTATAGGTGTGACAACACTGGGTGGAATAGGACCTTTTCTTCCTAGTTAGAACAAGGGTTGGGTGGAAAGAGGTAAGACCACTATAGCAGGAGGAAACAACATTGATTAATCCTTGGTATTTTACACTCTTTATTCTTCTAGCATGCAAATGTAGCCCCTACAAAGGAGGAAACATTTGGCTGGGAATGTAAAGATGAGTAAACAATTGAGATGAAACTCCTGAGTTTTTCCAGCTGTGCAAGTTGCTTAGGGCTCTTTTGGGCAACATGAGAAAATGAAGATACTGTCACAGAACTAGAGACACCCCATGTTGGGATTGGAGTCCAGATTGGGTGTGACTGATGAACACGAACACTAATCCTTCACGGGAGCGAAGTATGTAGAATCCTGGAATCAGCACCGAGTCAAGGCAGAAATAAGCCAGAACTGCAAGCTGAGGGGTCTTGACCAAAGTTGCTTCCTCTCTCCACCCTCTCCCACCCCAGTTCTACTTTCTCTGGTTAACAATACTACAAAGGGGCAAATCTGCTTTAAAAGGCCACTCTCATGTTTTAAAAAGCAAAGATGTCACTTTGATGATTAAGTGTGCCTGACTCAAGCCTTGGTTTTTAAAATCACTTTGTATGCATGTGAAAGCTAGACATTGAAAAAGAAAGACGGAAAGATGGAGGCAGAATTGATGCATATGAATTGTGGTGTCGGGGAAGAATGCTGACTATGTCATGGACTGCCAGAAGGTTGAAACTATCAGTCACAGAAGAAATATAACCAGAATGTTCCTTAGAAAGCAAGGGTGGCCACTTTGTCTTGCTTACTTTGGACACATCATCAGGAAAGGCCAAATGCTAGTAAAGGACATCATGGCTGGCAGAGGGGTTAGTGAAAACAAGGGGAGCCCTCAGTAAGATGGATTGACACAATAGCTACAACAATGGACCCCAACATGCTAACCATCAGGGACAGCATGGGGCCCGTCTATGCTTCATTCTGTTATACACGGTCACTATGAGGAGGAGCCAACTCCATGGCAACTCACAGCAACAAAAAAACACCTCCTTCACAAGTAAAACCTATTCCCTGAGTGAGGGACACATGAGATCATGTATGTAGAGCACATGGCACAGTACCTGACACCTGGTAGCTGAGTAAAGGAGGCTGTTCTCTTTGCTTGGCTCATCTAAGTGGCAGGCTTGTGGGTTAAAGTGTGCCAGTCCCAGGGGATCTCAATAGGGTTGAAGTTTCTGGACTTCTAAACTGGCTCTTACTTTGAGCAAGTTGAAAAGTTTAGAATAGTTCCACAATCCTGAATTTCATCAGGTTTTGAGTCTCCCCAGCTTTACTCCTGCCTGCTGTGAAGCAACTGGAGTCAGCACTCTAGTAGCGATGCCATCCCGAGATACTCTTTTATAAGCAAAGTCGAGGAATGCCTTCTGGAGAAGAGACTGGATTCAGTTGAGTTCCATTCCTATCACTGAATATTACTTGAATTCTGAATGTGTCAGGCATAGTGCTAAAAGCTGGGGGAACTGCAGGGCACAAGACAGACATGCCTCTGGAAGAGCTTATAGTCTGCTGGGGGAGACAAAAGGCAAAAATACAATTCTGAGGTAATGGGTGAAGTCCAAGGTTGGAAAGATACTGGAAGCTGAGGGGGCATGCTAGAGGGAGGCCAACCTTGACCTAGGACAGGTGGAAGGAGGCCAGGGCAGGCTGATGAGATGAAGTGAGTTCAGAAAGACAAGGAGCTGGTTAAAAAGGGGAAAGGCAAGGGCCTGCTGAGCAAGGAAGTGATTCCTAAACAGAACATGCAAAGCTCTAGAGGAGAAAGAGAGCCTGGGTTGTTCTAGAAAAATCAACGCAGCTCAGTGAGCTGGAACTTAGTGCTTAGCAGGCTCAAAATGAGGTTGAAAAGGTAAGCAAAGACTGTTGTTGTTGTTCAGGACCTTCGAGTAGGTTCCAACTCATAGTGACCCTGTATAGGGTTTCCAAGGAGCAGCTGGTGGATTTGAACTGCTGAACTTGCCATCAAACTTACCTTGGGGTACAGTGCTTATCCTACAGTGCCACACTAGGACTCCATGCAAAGAATATGGGGCAGAAATTTTATAATTTGGGGCTCAATGCTAAGGGCTATGTGGAGTCTTTAAAGGGTTCTTAAGGAGGGCTGGTAATCCATCCCTGCTCTTTCTTGTCTTGTGTCTTCTGCCTGGAATACCCTTCATCCTGGCTCATTCTTGTTTGTCCTTGAAGTCTCAGCTCACGTCTCAACTCCAGGACACCTGCTTCACCCTTGAGCTGGGCTCTGATATTTCCCTCTGCTACCTCATTGGCCATTGCACATTTCGTTGTAATATTTGACTTTGTCTTCTAGAACTGACCTTTGAAATTTTCTGTTCAGCTCTTGTACCTCATTTCTTCCATTTGCTTTAGCATCTCTACACTGGAGAGCGTGTTTCAGTGCCTCTTCTGACATCCATTTTGACCTTTTCCTTCTAGCTTGTCTTCTTAATGACTTTTTGCTTTCTTCATGTATGATATTCTTGATGTCATCCCACAACTCTTCTGGTCTTCGGTCTTTAGAGATTAATGTATCATATCTATTCTTCAGATGATCTCTAAACGCATGTGGGCTATATTCAAAGTCATATTTTGGCTCTCGT
>NW_006408565.1:802485-806298 GCF_000296735.1 Chrysochloris asiatica | reverse complement strand
TGCTGGAGAAGGATATTATGTTTGGTAAGGTGGAGGGTCAGAGAAAAAGAGGAAGACTCCTAGCGAGACAGATTGGCAAAGTGGCTCAAGCGTGGCAACAATTGTGAGGTTGGCCCCGGATCAGGCAGTGTTTCATTCTGCTGTGCTTAGGGTTGCTATGAGTTGGTAGTGACTTGATGGCACCTAACAACAACAACAACAGCAGCATTGGCCATGATATAATGAACTTTATCTTACTTTACATGTAATACGAGTATACACTCATTGCTCAAAATTAGAAAAATACCAAATGATGAAAATAAGGGATAATGCTACAGGCTAATGCACTAGACCACAAGGTCAGTTTGATCCACAAGGTTGGTGGTTCAAGCTCACCAGCTGCTCCTTGGAAACCCTATGCTGGGTCACTATGAGTCAGAACCAACTCAATAGTACTTAACAACAACTGTGCACATTTGGGTGTATATCTTTTTAGAATGTTTTCTATGTCTACACCCTTGTTTCTTAAACAAACCAAATATATTTTTAATAAACTTTTCTTCAAGTGACAATGCACTATAACCCCCTCTGCAAATCTTTATTCTTTTGCATTACATTAGTAATTGTATAGTAGTTGATGACCAGTATAGTAATTGCATTATAATAGTAATTGCATAGTATTTGATCCGTCTGCACCATGAGTTTATTTAATATTTCCTTATTGATAGACATTTGAATAGTTCTTAATCTTTTCAATACAATAAACAATGTGTTGGGGCATCCTTGCTGTTGAATCTTGATACCCAGTTTTATTATTTTTTTCTCAGATAAACTCTAAGAAGTGGAACTCTACTGGGTCCAATGACACGTGTAATTTTCAGACTCTTGATTCCTACGACCAACTCACTCTCTGGAAAGTCTGAACCATTTTACACAAGGTCAGCAGCAATGCAGAAGACTTTTCTCTCCACTGTCTCCCCCAAGCCCCTATGGTTTTATCTGCAGACTTGAAAAGAAAAATGGTACTTCATTATTGATAAATTTGCATCTCCTTAATTATTAGCAAGGCTGGTATCTTCATTTGTATTTCCTCTGTTCTGACATGTTAGTGTAGAGGTTTTTTTTTTTTTTTTTTAAGACTTCATCTTACCAATTTTTAAGAGCTCTATAAGCCATCAGATTGATAAACCTTACTCCATTATAGATGTTGCAAATATTTTGTCCATTTACTATTTGACTTTGTAATTCTAAGATATATTTTTGAATAGAAATCCAGTCAAACTTTTCATAAATAAAATCTAACAATGTTTGTCTTTTGGATTCTGTTTTTGGTGTTATGCTTTAATAACAATAACAACTGAAGAACATGACCATTCTTCCTGAGGTTCAATGGTCATGCTCTTATGTTGTGATTGTTGTTGTATGCCTTCGAGTCGGTCCAGACTCATAGCAACCCTGCATAAGGTTTTGAGAGCAGCTGGTGGAATTTAGGTGGTTAAGTATGTGCAGTAAGAGCTTGGGTTTCTTTTTTTCTAAATGGTTAAGCCCACTGTTTTAACACCATTTATTAAATAGTCCACCTTTTCGTCAACGGATCAGAAATGACACTCTAATCATACATTAAATCATATACTCACACTCTCTCTCACACTCACGCACACATACACATCTATTTTTGGATCTGCATTCTCCCCCACTGGCTTGCATATTTACTCCTACTCATACCACATCGTTAAAATTATTTTTAAATGATTTAACAACATTTCAGTATCTGGTAGGGCTAGTCTTCATTTTAATTTTTTTTTCCTTGACTCTTCTACATATTAATTCGTCTAGATCAGAGGTTCTTAATTAACAGCATGCATCAACATTCCTGGTGATGAGCTGTGAAAGTGCAGGTGCTGGTCTCCTCCTGGAATGTAGAAAATCAAAACCTCTTGGGGTAGTGTCTAAGCATTAGTGTATTTGCCCAAGTGCAGCACCATGACTCCAGATGAACTTCAGAGCATGCTTCTGGGGGTAGATATCAGATCTGTCTGGTTATTTATTTATACACAGCTGCAGTACCTCTCACATAGATGGCATTCAATAAATATTTGTTGAATGAAAGAATATATTCATTAGTGTGATGTTGTACGATCAGCACCAGACTGCTAACTGCAGGGGAAGCAGTTCAAACTCACCAGCTGCTTCTTGGAAACCCTATACAGGTTCGTTATGAGTCAGAACTGATTTGACGACACTTAACAACAAGAGCATTTATAAGCAGAACCCTTACTCTGAAATGCTCAAAGACCATTTATCTTTGGGTGACAGAGACAACAGTTCATCCAGTGAGGAAGATGAAGACCTGTCATCTAAGGAACAGTTGAATCATGCCAGAATGCTCCTTAGAAGTGAGGATGGCGAAGCGTCATCTCTTGTACTTTGGGCATATTATCAGAAGGCACCTGTCCCTGAAGAAGGACAACATGCTTGGTAAAATAGAGGGTCAGAGAAAAAGAGTAAGACCCTCATTGAGATGAACCGATATAGTGGCTGTAACAATGGGTTCAAACATAGCAATGGTTGTGAGGATGGTGCCAGACTGGGTGCATTTTGTTCTGTTGTATATGTTGTTGTTAAGTGCTGTTGAGTCAGTTCTGACCCATACTAAGCCTGTATATGGTTTCCAAGGAGCAGCTGGTGAGACTGAACTGCCGACCTTACAGTTCAAACGGTTCTGTGCATTAATTAACCCACAGCACCACACCAGGACTCCCTGTAAATTGGAACTCACTTGACAGCATCTAACAGTGACCTCTAAAATCTCTTCCAGCACAAACATTCTGGACTCTCAAACATATTTGTTAAAGAATTCTGTGATTCAAAGACATGGGAAGGTTCTGGAAACGTTCCTACTAGTGCTCGACTTCAGATTGAGTCCAGAGGTCACAATGTGGGTAGATACCCATTGAGATGGCTTTGACCTGAAGCACATGGAGCCCTGACCAGGTTACACCCCCATACCAGCTATGGGTCCAAATGCTCACCCTTTCCATGGGATGTTTCAATAATCCAGGTGCAGTTCAAGTTGTTGGGGTAGAAGTCAGGAAACCCAGGTGATAAGATAGTCCCAATGGAGCCTTGAATGAAACCGCCACAGAGAGCTACAGAAGGAGAAAAGAGAGCAGTTTAAAACTGCCCAGGGCTGCTCCCTAAGAGTCCTCCAGGGATCCCCCTACTTCCTTCCAAACCTCCAACCCTAAAGAATATAGGAGAGAAGAGGGAGTCAGTCCCCCTGCCAGCTCCTGGATTTTCAAGGTAGGAAAGGAATCTGCCCCTTCTTCAGTACCCCCTGATGACCTGCCTCACCTTCACAACTGGGCAGGGCCCGGCTCCACTGGAAGTTGGGCTCACACTCCAAGGGCTCCCCATCACTTAATGTGTAGCCCGAGTCACAGCTGAAGGTCACCAGAGCACCGACGTAGAAGTCATTCCCATGACGCTGTCCATTGACGGGGATCCCTGGATCCAGGCAGTGATCTGACTGTAGTGTGATAGCTGGAAAGGAAAGCCACAGCTGGAAAAGAGAGCTCATTGTTGCCAGAAAGGAAGCCATGGCTGACTCACAAAGGCAAAGGAGGCAAGTGTCCCCTGATTTAATATGAGGTTGAAGTTGCTGATGATTACCCACCCATCAAATTCGTTATCAGTTTAGCTGAGAGGGCATTTAAACACCTATCTACCAAAGAGGACCAGTTAACTTGATTGTTCATCTGTTCATTCATTCAAAAAAAACCTTAGCTGAATAGCCTGGGCACTAAGCTAGAGTGTAGGGATGTTGTTGTTGTT
>NW_006408565.1:777707-801650 GCF_000296735.1 Chrysochloris asiatica | reverse complement strand
CTTCATAGAACCCACCTTCTCGTATTATTTGCTCAGCATACAGGCTGAATAAGTATGATGAAAGAACACAACCTTGTCGCACACCTTTCCCAATTTTAAAACATTCAGTGTTCCCATGCTCTGTTCGAACAACTGCTTCTTGGTCCAAACATGTAAACCAAACAGCCCTACCCTCAGGCAATCGAGATCACAGCTTTCTATATTGTTCTGCAAAGAATTAAGCTCACAACCATCTCTTTAAGTTGAGACACCAAAGATGAATGTGGAAGGTGATGAGGGCAATGTCATGGGCAGCCAATCTGCCTCACCCCAGTGGCACACAACCCACAGAAGAGGCCACATGGTGGACATGAGTGGGCCACCATTGTTTCTCAAAGGCTAACAGTGCTATGAAGTGCCCAGGAGCTCTGAGGGATTCTGGGGTAATGGAGCAGTTTCTGGGAGCATGGCCAAGCAGAAAACATCACAGAGATGTCACTGGGGACATATGGAGGACCGAACTCCAGGACAACCCTGTCACCTGCCTCCTAGTACCCTCCGATACTCACTTTCATAGCGGAGCTGGAAGCCGATGTCTGAGTGACTCTTGTCTGTTGAGAAGAGGAGGTAGAGGTAGTTGCTGGTACTGATAAGAAACTGAGGGACCTGGGTCCCATGGTAAACTCCAATCAGGGGTGCTGAGTAGGTCCGTCCATCTCGAACTTCCAGGGTGTCATAGTTGACCTCGGTTTTAAATCTGCCAAAAGATGAAAGTGAAGATTCTTGAGAAACTCAGTGCTAATTGCTTTGCAAAGGACAAAAGGATTTGTTCCATCCAGTGCTTCAGAAGAACAAATGGATTCTGGCAGATGGGGCATTGATACATATATATTTGGCATACATTCACTAGCAAGCTGGAAGAACCTTCTCTACTGTCTCCCTCCCTCCTCAACCTCACCTCTGTCCCCCCGTCCTCTCATGACCTGGACCACCACCCATCAGTGACTATGAGTTTCATAGAGTTAGAATGGTCTAGGCCAGAGGTTAGCAAGGTAAATATGGCCTACAGACTTTTTTATTTTTTTGTATGGCCTGTGAGTTAAGAATGGTTTTTACATTTTCAAGGGTAAAAAAAAAGGAAATGAGAATTTGCAACAGAGGCCCTAAAGTGACCAACAAAACTTAAAATATTTACTATCTGGCCCTTTGCAGAAAAGTTTGCCAACTGTGACTGTATTCCATGAACACTTTTTCATATGCAATTTGTGTTCATATCTGGGCATCTACATTCACCACCAAAGGCACAACCAGGGTGGGAGCTTGAAGGGGGCATCTGAGCAGGGTTTGGGCCAGAGGTCAGGGAGGTGGCCTTCTCATACTAGGCATTTCATGGCTGTGCTCCTTAGATGGTTACACCATGTTCCCAACATCTAAAGGCATCTATCTGTTTGTTCTCTTCATTGGTTCTGACACATCCCTAATGATGCCAAGCCTTCTCCTCATCCCTCCAGTCACTGTTCCCTAGACAAACCCCAGTACCGAGATGGAACCAAACCCACCGTCAAAGTCACAGGGATCTGTCCCCACCCAGGCAGTCTGTTCTAGTCCACTACCCATTCCAGATTCCCTCCCATGCCACTCCTTAGAAACTCCCACCCTCCGGCCCCGAGGTCACCTGTCGAAGGTGATTTTGATGGGGTAGCCTGGCTGGGCTTCAATCACCCAGGCACAGCTCAAGGCATCCTTGTAGAAGCCAGGCCATCCTGGAGACAGGATGGTACCACTGGGAGATGTCAGGTGACCACCGCAGGGAGCTGGGGGACAGAAGGAGAGAAGTAGCTTTCTTAGGGGGGCAAATAAACACACACCACACAAAAGCTTCTCTATAAAAGGTGCCAGCCAACAAGTCTTACTTTCCTTTGTATGGAGAACTGCATAAACTATAAAGTATCCGTTTTGCCTATTGGGACCTTTTTGGAGCTATCTATCTAGTCGTATCATTTGAAGTGTTATTAAGGGCCAGAGAGGAGAAATGAAAATAATGTCCTTTGCCTTCTCAGAAGAGTTGCATTATCACTCATAATTGGGTCATGCTGGGTTTCCCTTTGTTCCTCACTCAATTGACAGCCTGATAACAAAGGCATGAACCCCACCCATCTCATCACATCCAGGCATCTGGAGCTCTGGTCACTGTAGAGTGGTGGGAGTCTTGATGCTCAGCCCAGAGTACTGTCCCTGAGGATGGGAGATGCATTTCCTCTGAGTGAGATCATATATTACTTTCCCTTTTGTGAATGGCTTACTTCACCCATGCTAATCATTCCGAGACTCATCCTTGCCATAGAATGCATTAGGGTTTCATTTCCATGTATGGCTGAGTTCTGGAGTGATGATACAGGATCAGCACTGGACTGCTAACCACAGGTCGGTGGTTCAAACCACCAGCCACTCCTCAGAAACCCCATACGGGGTCGCTAAGAGAGTCATCTCCACAACAGCAACGATATAGCATTGTATGGGCATAGCAAATTTTGTGACGGATAGACCACATTTTGTCTATTCATTCACCTATTGATAAACATTTGGGTTGTTTTCCACCTTTTGTGAAAAGTACTGCAAAGAACAAAGGTATACATGTGCCTGTTCTGTTGGGTTGCTGCTTTTAAATCTCTTGGGTACAACTTAGGAGTGAAACCACTGGGTCACATGGTAGCTCTATGCTTCTCTCTCAGAGGAACTGCCAGATTGTTTTCCATAGAGGTTATGCATCACTTTGCATTTTGACTAGCAATGGATGAAACAGGGGTCGTATTTTTTACTTAAACAACTTCACATCCCCAGCATTTAGCATCTCTCAGTAATTACCGAATGACTGATGGGACGAAGAACATGGTCCATGACAGGTAACTCAACAAGATACTGGGTGGTGGATGCACACTTCATGGCTGCCTCTGATCTTGCAAAACCTGTCACCTTAGTCCTTTGGTCTCTCTTTGCCCATCCTGCCCACCACTAACGTCCCCATTCTCAACTGCATCCTTCCTATTGCTACTGCCTCTTCCTGCAACCAGGTCCTCGGCCCCTGTGCCTATCGTTAGCACTCTTCCAGCACTCCTTCTTCAGAGCACGTGACAGTCTTCACTGCCCTTTTGATGTGACACAAGACTGTTTTGGCTAATCACATGAGAGCAGATGGGATGTGTGTTACATTCCTCCATGTGGAAACTTTAGGAGCCAGCGCATCGTTTGCAGTTTCCCTTTCCTGCTTTGAGACTGTAGAAGCAAGTGTCAAGATGGAAGTTCCATCAACCTGGCCTTTAAATGCTTCTACAGATTAGAGCCCCTCCCTTGATGAGTCACGTTACATGTGGAGTTCAAGTAGCTTGCAAGGACTGGGCAGTGTTTTGCTCCATTGTACCTGGCTTTGCCATGCATGAGTCTGAGGCAGTGAACCACTGCCACCACCTAACCCACCCTGACTGCTGCTTCCAGGACCCCCACAGCTCCTGTTTACTGAGAGCCCACTCTGGGTCTGGTATTAAGCTTTATACATATGACCATGTTGACTCTTCACAAAAACACAAAGTCCTTGTAGTTGCTGCTGTTACTGCCTCCACTTTACAGATGGGAAAGCTGAGGCATAAGGAGGTGAATCCAGCTTAATCCAGGGTTACAAAGATACAACGCGGTATGGATGGATTGTGACTTGTCGACACCACATGGACACAGCTAAGTAACCTCCAGTTTTAAAGGAACTCCTTAGTATGGAGTGACCTGATGCCAGTTCCCCCTCCCCCCAAAAAAAGTCCCTGAACGGAACCAAATTCAAACCCAAACCCACTGCCACTGAGTTGGTTCCGACCCTACATATGGTTTCCAAGGCTGTAAATCTTTATGAGAGCAGAAAGTCTCCTTTTTTTCCTGTGGACTAGCTGGCTGGTGGGTTTGAACTGCAGACCTTTCAGTTAGCAGTTCAATGCTTATCCTACAGTGCCACCAAGGTTCCTTTGAACAGGACCAGGAGGGGGACAAGAGTACTATGCAAATTTTCATAAATGTGTCCATTTGTTTTCATAAATGTAAGCAGTCTACTCCATCTTTCCTTTCTGATCTCTATAACATTTCTGGAAATGTCTAAAATAGCCATCAAGCATTTTTAATAAACAGTCGTATTAAGAAGTTTAATTAACAAAGATGACACCAATAATAATAATAATGATGCCAATTACAGTAAGCCACTGGCATTACATCAATTCCGACTCACAGTGAATCTGCAGGGCAGAGTAGAACTGCTCCATAGGGTTGCCAACACTGTAGACCTTTACAGGATCATACACCTCATCTGTCTTCAGTGAAGTGGCTGGTGGGTTCGAACCACTGACCTTGCAGTGGTTCAAAAACCACTGCACCACCAGGGCCCGCTATGATAACAATAGCAAGCTCATACTGATAGTGTACTATCTGCTTTACGTGGGCTATCTCACTGAATTGCATATGCCTTTTAAAGTTACTTGTTACCCCCATTCTACAGAAGCGAAAAGTAGGGACAAATCTATTACGAGACTAGGTATCAAGAACACAGAGCTAATAAAGTTAGAACTGAGGCTCACCGCAAGACCTCTGCCTCCAAATCCCCTGCAAGTGTCTAACGGTACTCCATTGTTGCTGACAGTAATGAGTTCACGTGTACTGCGAGCTTACTTTGTGCTAGGGCTCAATCTGAGTGATCTTGTGACACTGGCAACAGTGACCGAGGCTATGATTATCCTCAGTTTACAGGCAGACATTATCACCCCATTCCCAGTACACTGGGGTTTGCAGAAACTACGTAATTACATTGCACTTAAATCACACACGGT
Source organism: Chrysochloris asiatica (assembly GCF_000296735.1). NCBI lineage: Eukaryota > Metazoa > Chordata > Mammalia > Afrosoricida > Chrysochloridae > Chrysochloris > Chrysochloris asiatica. The sequence continues at coordinate 796,812 of NW_006408565.1, read as the reverse complement.
GAGAGTAAATTGCATATGGTTATTGTCATTTTCTGGATAACCTCAGTTTTTAAAATCCATCCATCTACCTCACTGAAACCAGTGAAAATGGCTTCTTCTATTTCTCTAATGCACATGCAAGACCTTGGAGGTGCACAGGGCATCCATCCCTACTGCTCTGTCCCTGGGTTCCACATCAGGTACCAATTTCAGCAGTGACTGGGGCATCTTTCTTAGCTTCAATTCAGCACAGGCCTGTCCTCTTTACTGGACTGTGATCTCATTTAATTTCCAGGAAGCCACAGGTCACACAGTCCCTATTGTCTGTCTAGTCTACTCTCCATTCAAGTTATAAGTTATACACATCATCAACAAAACACTATGTAACATCTTCAGAGAGGAAAACTCAATTACTTCCTTTGGTGGCTGACATTTTTTTCTTTTCTTTTTTTTAATGTTATGTTGGCTTTGTAGTCTCTTTGCATATTTCTGTGGTTGCCAAATGGCCTCTCTGCCCACTCAGTCTTCTACTCTGTCCATTGTTCATTTTCATATTCCAAGGTGGGAGTTGGCTGTCAGAGCCCTGGTGGTACAACTGGTAAGCATGAAACTGTTAACTGAACTGTCAGTGGTTTGAACCCACCAGCTATTGTTCTGCTGAAGAAAAGACCCAGTGATCTGCTCTCCAAAAGACTAGGGACTACTAAGTTCACCAGCTGCTCTTTGGAAACCCTACACAGGGTCGCTATGGGTCGGGATCGACTCAATGGCACTTAACAACAACAACACCCTATTAACAAAGTAAAGAATTATATTGAAATATACAAATATTTTCTAGATTTAGAAAACCAAAAGGGAAGAACATGTTCAGCATTTCTCAAGCTCAAAAAACTGAAGAAAAATTCAAGCTTCAATTTAAAAAACTGACGGATTCTATGGGCAAAATATTGAATGATGCAGAAAGCATCAAAAGAAGATGGAAAGAATACACAGAGTCACTGTACTAAAAAGAAAAGTTCGATGTTCAACCATTTCAAGAGGTAGCATATGATCAAGAGTCAATGATATTGAAGGAGGAAGTCCAAGGTGCACTGAAGGCATTGGCAAAGAACAAGGCACTGTGACTTGATTGAATACAAATTGAAATCTTTCAATAAACTGATGCAGCACTGGAGTCACTCACTCATCTATGCCAAGAAATTTGAAAGACAGCTACCTGGACAACAGATTGGAAGAGATCCATATTTGTGCCCATTCCAAAGAGAAGTGACCTAACAGAATGAGGAAATCATTGAACAATATCATTAATATCACATGCAAGTAATTTTTTGCTAAAGATAATTAAATAATGGTTGCAATTGTACGTTGACAGGGGCCTGCCCGAGGATTCAGACGAGGACCATCAGGTGGATCCTGGCTGAAAACAGATAATATGAGAAAGCTGTTTACCTGTGTTATATTGACTACGCAAAGACTTGACTGCGTGAGTTATGACAAAGTATCGACAACATCGTGGAGAATGAATATTGTAGAATGCTTAATTGTACTCATGAGGAACCTGTACATAGACCAAGAATCAGTTGTTTAAACAGAACATAGGGACATCGAATGGTTTAAAATTAGGAAAGGTGTGCATCAGGGTTGTATTTTTTCACTATACTTACTCAATCTGGTCTATAAGCAAATAATCTGAGAAACAGGATTCTAAGAAGAACAGCATGGCATCAGGGTTGGAGGAAGACTCATTAACACCCTGAGATATGCAGATTAACACAAACTTGCTTGTGAAGAGGATTTAAATTATTTATTGATGAAGATCAAAAACCACAGCCTTCAGTATGGGTTTTACCTCAATGTAAAGAAAGCAAAAATCCTCACACCTGGACCAATGATAACATCATAAATGGGAAAAAGACTAAAGTTGTCAAAGACTTCATTTTACTCGGATTACCCATCAGCACTCATGGAAGCAGCAGTCAAGAAATAAAAAAAAACATACTGCACTAGGCAAACATTCTGTACAACACAGCTTTAAAGTGTTCAAGAGCCAAGATGTCAGTTTGAGGGCTACGGTGCACCGGACCCAAGCCCTGGTATTCTCAATAGCTTCATATGAATATGAAAGTCGGACAGTGAGTAAGGAAGACCATAGAAAAATTGATGCATTTATGTTATGGTGTTGGAGGAGAATACTAAAAGTAACATGAAGTGCTAGAAGAACAAACAAATCTGTATTGGAAGTATAGCCAGAATGTTCCTTAGAAGCCAGGATGGCAGGACTTCATTTCTCATATTTTAGACATATGATCAGGAGGGACAAATCTCTGAAGAAGGACATCATTTTAAGTACAATGGAGGATCAGAGAAAAAGAGGAAGACGAAGACCCCCAGTGAGATGGAGTGGCATAGTGGCAGCACAGTAGGCTCAGGCTTAACAGCGATTGTGAAGATGTCGCAGGACTGGGCAGTGTATTGTTCTGTTGTGCGTAAGGTTGCTATGAGCACACCTCACAACAAGAAGAAACCCCTACTGGGGAATTCTACTCTCTGTATAAGGCTGCTATGAGTGAGAATCAACTCAATGACACACTTGAACAGTTACCTGACAAAAGCGAGGAGATAAAAGATTCCTAGATGCAATATCTCTAACAACTGGGAAGATGGTCAACAAGAAAAACACATCAAAATTACATGGAGAAAGGATTTCTCATCTATCACACAGGTAAAGAACAAACTTCGATGACACATGAGCCTATGGTAAACCTGGCATTCTAATGCTGTCTTAGTGGAAATTCAAAATGGCACATCCCTATGGAGAGGAATTTGGAAGTATCTAGCAAAACTCATTCCTTGATCCAGCAATCCTATTTCTAAGAACGATCCCAAAGATACACTGGTAAAATTATTTACACATACATATGTAGACTTAAATATATATAAATGCATGTATATATGTTGGTTGTTGTTAGGTGCTATTATGTTTGTTCCAATTTACTGTGACCCTATGTATAGCAGAATGAAACACTGCCCAGTACTGAGCCAGACTCTCAATTGTTGTGTTTGAGTCCATTGTTTCAGCGAGTGTGTCTATTTATTTCTGATTCTCTTTCGCTGATCCTCTACTTTTCCAAGCATGATATCCTTCTCCAGGGACTGGTCCCTCCTGCTAACTTGTTCAAAGTATGTGAGATGAAGTCTTGCCATCCTCGCTTCTAAGGGTCATTCTGGTTGAACTTCATTCCAGACAGACTTAATTCAAGACTATAATTTAGCTATATCAATTCTTTTTTTGCCGTCCTTATTCAATGTCCAGCTTTCATAGGCATATCAGGCAACTGAAAACACTATGGCTTGGGTCAGGCATACCTTAGTGTTCAAAGTGATATCTTTGCTCTTTAACACTTTAAAGAGTTCTTTTGCAGCAGATTTACCCAAATGCAATACATCTTTTGATTTCTTGACTGCTGCTTCCATGAGTGTTGATTGTGGAGGCAAGTAAAATGAAATGCTTATTAACTTCAATCTTTTCTCCATTTATCATGTTGTTGATGGTTGGTTCAGTTGTGAAGATTTTAATTTTCTTTATCATCATGATAAGTAAGTCTGAAGAAGAGTTAATGCATTTGAGTTTGTGACAGAAGATGGGAACAGAGTGGAGAGAAACACTGAGAGAAACTAAACTCAGAATAGATCTTCCTTTACAGATTTGATTTGGAGACATGTATTTGACATAATTAAAAAGAAAGATTAAATTTTAAAAGTAAATTTATAAAGTGAAATAAATGAACACCATATTGTATTGGTTGGTGGCATAATCTTATTTATAAAGAAACTAGTCTGTCTTAGTTCTCAAGCGCTGCTGTAACAGATATACTACAAGTGGATGGCTTTAACAGACAGAAATTTATTCTCTCAAGTTTAGGAGGTGAGAAGCTCAAATTCAGCGCTGGCTTTGGAGAAAGGTCCTTGTCTCCTTTCAATGTCTGTAGGCCCGACAGTCCTTGGAGATCTCCATGTGTCTTGGCATTAGTCTTTTCCTGGATCTCGATGCTTCCCAGTGCAGAGACCCCAGGTCCAAAGGATACATTCCACTCCCGACTCTTCTATCATGGTGGTAGTAGAACCTTCTGAGCTCTACTTACTTCTCCTTCCTTTTATATATCAAGAGATCGACTCGACATACAATCTAATCCTATAGGTTGTATCTGGTCTCATTAACATCCTAGAAGTGAGGTTTACAGGACATGGGATACAAGTACTTCGGATCATATCGTAGGGATGATTGCTTCATATAAGATCTCATCACAGAGGTGATAGATAACTACATCTTAACTGCTAAACCACTGAGAATTCCGACACAGCCAAGCTGACACAAAATCATAACTATCACGTAGTTATAGAGATTTTAAAACACAGTAAGTTAAACAGTCCATGACTACTGGTGTGACTCTGTAGGATCAGCTGAACGCTAGCCACAAAGTTAGCTGTTCAAACCCATCAGCTGCTCCTCGGAAACTCTTTAAGGGGTCACTGTGAGTTGGAACTGACTTGATAGCACTCAGCAACAACAGTAGGGTACAAGGACAAAAACAACAGCAAAAAGAAAAACACATACGATTACTTCCAGCAACTAGACTGCTGCTGATAAAAACATAAAATGAATCCTGTGAAGCTGAAACTTGAGGGGGATGCCTTGTTTATGTGGGATTCGCAAGTTTCCTTCCTTGGATAGGGTTCAGCCTTACCACTTTTCTAGTGGTCATTTTTGTGAAACAAATTTGAGGTTTGCTTCTCTTATAGCTTCCACCGTACACAAGTGCTCCTCTATTATTATTCTGAGATTCAGGGTATGTATTATGGGATACAGCAAATGAGAAATTACCTTGGTATTATTGGGAACTGGGGCTTTCAGCAAGACTGAAATGAGGTATGGATGTGCAATAGAGACAGTTAAGTGGAACCAGAGAAAAGTAACCTTATGTTTGAAACAATATGAACCTATGGTGCATTTTATCTTAAAAAGATATTTCATAGCTCTATTCATTGAAAAGACTGAGAAACAAGGACCAACGCAGTAGTAATAAGTCCCTCCAGTGCCTAGATTCTAAATATTATTTTGTGCTAAAATGACTCCTTGGGGAAACAGCTGATTCTAGGTCAGGGGCAGGAAATGTACAAGATGAGGAGAGACACTTTGTCAAACCAGAAAGGAGGCATGATTTCCTTCTATAGGAACTGTCCCATCTTGATAACTTGTCCAAAGTGTGTGAGATGAAGTCTCACTATCAAGAAACTCAGCACGGGGCAATATGAATGCCAATGAGAATGATAATTACCACGGATTGAAATACACAAAATTTGTTTAAATTCACTGAATTGTAATGACATTTTAAAATGTTTAACTTTGAAAGATAGTCATCAACTCATCATATAAAAACTTGTAAATAAAGGAAAACAACGAAGCATTTTTCTTGCCTTTTCTTTATGAACTGCACCTAAGGGTAGCTGATGAGGGCAAGTTTTCTTTATACAAGTATTCCAGCTTATGAATGAAGGTGGAATGATAGAATGTCACTGTATTGCAATCCCTGGGTATACAAAATGCTGCACCAACTAATCTCTCACACCACTCTCTAGTGCTCTTCTGGGTTCCATAATTCATTGTGCTCGCCATTTAGAACTCAGATGCCATACTTAAGAGTTATGGGGTTTATTAGGGAAGTTAACAGGTCAGAAATGCTCAGAGCAGTTCTTCCAGTCAGGACAGCCTCCCTTCAGCCATGCCCACAAACAGACCTGTCTCTGCCTTGCCAATGCTACAAAGCTCTTGCAGGGCTGCTGATAACTGCCCACAGGGCACACCACTCCACCATAAGCCTCGGCCTGAAGATACTCAGCTCTAGCTCCGTGGATCAGCAAACCTAGCTCCCCCTGTTAAGTGACAGGAGGCACCTCACTCTACAAGCAAGCTTCCTCCTGTCCAAAGTCACTCTGCTTTACTTGTCCCAACAGCGGAAAAACCCACTGCTCTGTCTTAGGCCCTGGCTCTTGGTTCTTCTGTGGCTGCTCCTCTGTCACTCTTCTGGAGTCACAACTTTCTGTCCCTGTGTCCAGGAGGTTTAACGTACATGGATCTCAGAGTCCAAAGGGCGTGCTCCACTCCTGCCCTGGTTCTTCTTTGATGGTAATGAGATTCTGTCTCTTACTTCTGAGATGGTTCATCTCATACCCACACTAGAGTTTCAAGTTTTTGCAGTTACAATGAACTCTGCTAACATCCAGCTGAATCATGTTGTCCTCTCAGTATCTTCTCCCACTTTCTCTTACCCAGACCCAGCAGGGCAGAAACATTTGGTGACAGTTCGAGACTATGGCTTGAAGAGACATGAGCTAATTCACTACAACCACACTGGGTATTTCTAACGGCTCCTAAAATCCCCAAAAGATAGACAGCCAGACATCATGTGCTTCTGATGAAGGTACTAAGCCAATCCATGAACTATTCCTGCTCTAAATGGAACCTGAATCTGATTGCCTCTAGATCTTACTACCAATGAAAGGAAATACAAGAGAAAGATGATCATGTTAAACAACCTCTCAGAGATGCAATCAGCCAAATTCCAAATACAAGCGGTTCCTTAGGACAAATGCCCAGATTCTCCAAACAAAACAATCGCAAGGGGCAGGACTAGAAACCTCTAAGTTAAGACAGACTCAAGAGATTTATCAACTACTTATAATGCATGACCCTAAGTAGGATGGTGATTTAAAAAAAAAATACTGTTTAAAAACATATTTGGAAATCAGGGACATTTCATTTCATGAAGTAATTATTTTTAATGTCTTAATAGAATCTTGGTGATGTTTTAAAGAGTCATTTTATCTGTTATAGATATAGACGAAAATATTTGTAGATGAAATGATATGTCTGAAATTTGTCTCAAAATAATCTGAGAACAAGGGATGGGCAAGGATAGAGAGGAAAGAAAAAAAAGTAGACAAGCTGCTTTTCATTTATTTGTAAATGCTACGATGTTTTTCATAAACAGGAGTTTATAATCCTTCAGAACTGTGATGGGTGTTCGGAAGTTTGTTAGACTAGTCTCTGGTTCTGTATAGGTTTGAAGAGGTCCATATAAAATGTTAGGGGGAGAAAACAAACAGACAAAAACAAAGAAAGAAAGAAGACGGAAGATCTTCATTTGAAAAGAGAGAGACACTTGGCAAAAAGACAAGCGAGGAGTTCTGTGCCTGGCACATTTCTTCGAGTTGTTGTTGTGAAGTGCCATTGAGTCGGTTCTGACTCATAGCAACCTTGTATAGGGTTTCCAAGGATTGGCTGGTGAATTTGAACCGCTGACTTCGTGGATCAAACCAATCTTGCGGTCCAGTGCTTTATCCCAGAGCACCATACCAGGACTCCAACATAGTTGGTACTCAATAAATATTTTATTGAAGGAATGACATATTGGTTGGAAGTCAGGGATACTGGAGTTCTCATGAGGGTTCATCCCCTGTAAGGGACCACTCACCTTTCCTGACTTCTGATGCTAAAGTTATGCAATGCAAGTAAGTCAGAGATGGGGATAGCCAAGAATGATACAAAGAACCAATAAATATTCATTGAGCCCTAACACATGCCAGGACGTTGAACTTTCCCCGTACTTTCTCTTTGTGGGTATATCAATCTTTATCACAACCTATAAAGTGGGTATTGGCATTACCTTCAATTCACAGTTGAGGAGGCAGTTACAGAGAGCTTAGGTGACTGGCCCAGGAACACACAGCTAGGAAATAGCAGAGCCAGGCCCTACACTTGGGCAGTCTGGCTTCAGAGCCTGTGTTCCCAGCCACTACAGTGGTGTGAGTGTGTCCATCCTAGTGACAATTTCTCCAGAGGGGCCTGGGCTGCCTTCAAGGGAGTTCAGTTGAAAAGCTCTGGTACAAATGACCAGAATAAGTGAAAACCCTTTCTCTGACTCTGGACCCTGAAGGGGAGCCTCCTATTCACTGCAGTCCCTGCCTCCCCACTATGTACCTGCACCCCTCATTGCCTGCCCCCACCATTCTGTAGTAGAATGAAAGGAGAATGAACTCTGGAGCTGGGCAGTCCTCATTTGGGGGTTCAAACAGGTAGTTCTGGCATCAGATTGCCTGGATTTGGATTCCAACTCTCCCATTCACTGAACTTTGTGATCTTGCTAAGTTATGTAACCACTCTGTGCTTCCGAATATATGAGGATAATAACAATATTTATCTTTTATTTATTATAAAAACAATGTATGGGGTTGTCATGAGGATTCAACAGGATAATATATCTAAAAGCACATAGCGCAGTATTTGGTGGTGGTGGTTATATGCCGTGGAGTCGGTTCCGACTCATAGTGACCCTGTACAGGGTTTCTGAGGCTGTAAATCTTCATGGGAGCAGAAAGCCTCATCTTTCTCTCGTGGAACCGCTGGTAGTTTTGAACTGCTGACCGTGAGGTTAGCAGTCTGACTCGTAACTACTATACTACCAGAGCCCAGTATTTGTTGTTGTTGTTATGTACCGTGAAGTTGGTTCCGACTCATAGTGACCCTGCACAGGGTTTCCGAGGCTGCAAATCTTTATGGGAGCAGAAAGTCTCATCTTTCTCCCATGGAACAGCTGTTAGTTTCAAACTGCTGACCTTGAGGTTAGCAGCCCGATTCGTAACCACTACACTATCAGAGCCCAGTATTTAGGACATGGTAAATACTCAGGAGCTCTTGTGGCACTGTGGGTTAAGCATTTGGCTGCTAACCACAGGGCTGGTCATTCAAACCCCCCAGGCTCTTCATGGGAGAAAGAGGAGGCTGTCTGCTCATGTAAACTTTTACAATTGTGGAAATCCCAAGGCTGTCCTACAGAGCTCCTATGAGTGAGAATCGACTCAGTGCCTGTGAGTTTGGATTGGTTTTTTGATTTGGTAACTGCTCAATTTTTAATAATTGGGTAATCTTGGGCAAGTCCAGTCACTTCCCTTGTTTCAGATTTCTCAATCTATGGTGGTGGTTGTTATGTGCCATGGTGTCAGTTCTGACTCATAGTGACCCTGTATGGAGTTTCCGAGGCTGTAAATCTTCACGGGAGCAGAAAGCCTCATCTTTCTCCCATGGAACAGCTGGTAGTTTTCAACTGCTGACCTTGAGGTTCACAGCCCAATTCGTAACCACTAAGTTATTAGAGCTCCTTCTCAATCTATAGAGTATAATAATATCTTTATCACAAGAATGACATGAAAATTAAATGAGATGATGCTAGGAATTCAATAGCCACCTTACTCTCTCCAACTTCCAGGGATGCCAAACTAAGCTAGGGCCATCAGTTGGATTTTCTCTTAAGGACTGGGGAGAATCAGCTTTCTCCTCCTAATTATGAAAGTAACACACTTGTATGAGGGGAAAAAAATGGATGCGTTCACACCAAATTGTTCAACCATTTTCCTTTGGGGGAATTCAAGCGGGAAATGAATATTTTCACTTTGAATTTTATCACACGTATGTATTGTATGAAATTTGTACACCCACCAACCATTCCTTTCAAAATAAAAAAAACAAAAATACACACTCACTATGGACAATTTGTCTGCTTCTCATGAGTGCATTTCTTGTATGCTGCATATTTTCCAAAAACTGTCTGTGGTCTTTGTCTCTTAATAGGGAGTTTAATTACTTTATTGTCATAACTGATATGTTTGTCTTATGACTGTCATTTTGCTTTATGCTGTCAATTTCTGATGCTTCCATGTGGTGTCCTGTCTCCTTTGTCTCTTGCAGTTGGAATATGTTTTCTTTGTTTTAATTTTCTACTGGGATGCAGAAAGTAGACAAGCTGTTTTTCGTTCTATTTGTGAATGCTATTAAGTTTTTTCATAAACATGTTTGAAATTATATTCTATCTAGTGATACTATTTTAGAAAAACACAATTAACAGTGTAGTTAAGACACTGGGTTTGAATCTTGGCTTCATCACTTGCAAGCTGGGAGGGCCTTGGGTAAATGACTTAACCTCTCTGTGCTCTGGTGGGGATGGCAACTATAGTTCCTTCCTTGGACTGGTGCAAGGCTAAAATGAGGAGAGCATTATAAAAGAACTGAATGGATATAAATATTTGGTTCCTCCTTAAAGGAGACAAGAAAGATGACTGTGTGGGAGAGAAGACCAGGTACCCTATGCCACTGTCTTCACTGTCTGGAGGTGGTTCTCAGGAAATATCTGATTTTACACACACAGATCCCCTGTGTCCCCTGTACTCTAGATTTGTTATTAGTAGCTGTTGTCAAGTTGGTTCCCAACCCATGGTGACCCCATGCACATTGGAATGAAGCATTGCGGTCTTGGACCACTCCCATGGTCTGTGGTGAACCCGACCATTGTGAGCCATAACCTTTTCATTGGCCTAATTTTTAGAAGTAGGTCCCCAGGGCTTTCGTCTTAGCTTGTCTTACTTAGTCTGGAAGCTCTGCTACAGTAACATAACAACACACAAACCTCTATTGATAAGCAGATGGGGATTGTGTCTGAGGTGCACTGACTGGGAATTAAGCCAAGGTCTCACGACCTGCATGGGAGGTATGAATCCCACCACTGAACTACCCTACCCTTGCTCCCATGAACTCTTGACTGTTGTAAGTGCCATCGAGTTGGTTCCAACTCATAGCATCCCTGCATAGGGTTTCTGAGGAGCAGCTGGTGGATTTCAACCACCAATCTTTTGGTTAGCAGTCCAGTGCTAATCCTACAGCACCACACTAGGACTCTAGACTAGGGGTTGGCAAACTACAGCCCATGGGCCAACTCAGGCACATCCATTTGTGCATCGTTTTAAGTCTGCGTATGTACTGAGTAGAGACCTCACAGTCTGCAGAGGTGAAAACACTTCTCATCTGTCCTTTTAGAAAAAGGTTGGCAATCCCTGCTTTGTTATTGTTGTTGTTAAGTGCCATCGAGTGGGTTCCAACTCACAGCGACCCTGTATAGGGTTTCTGAGGAGCAGCTGGTGAGCCTGAACCACCGATCTTATAGTGCAAATCAACCTTGCAGTCCAGCGCATTAACCTGCAGCGCTACCCTGCTTTCAAGCACTTAGGAGAAACAGCCAGTTCCATTACAGCCTCTCCAACACTAACTGGCTCTTAGCATATATTCAATGATTTTTAAAAAGACCATTAGCATCTGCATTTAATTGTCCACAAGGTGGGGACACTTAATCAGAAACAAAACTAGAAAAAATGAAGACGACAAAGATACTGATTACAAAGCAGGGATCTCCCACGGTGTGGACACAGGAGGGAGAAGGGGCAGAGAGGGGCGGATTCTCCAGGGGTTTCTCCATCCTCGAGTCCCCGGCTTCTAATCCAAAGGTTGGAGGTTTGAGTGCACCCAGAGTTGCCTCCAAAGTAAGGGTTGGCAGTACGCATCTGAATAATCAATGAAAACTCCATGGAGCACAGTCTGCTCTGACACATTTGGGGGTCACCATGAGGTAGAACTGACTCAACGGCAAATATTTTCCATGCTCCCCTACCAGCCAACCCTTGGGGTCATCTGACTGTAATTTTCCCCTTTTAATGCACTGTTTGCCGAGAACCAGGACATCTTCCCTTCAGTCTCTGCCTTGCCCATCCCATGGAAATTAGGAGAAGGGAAAGATGGGTGAGCAGAGATCACAAGGAAGATATCCTAGACAAGATAAACTGACATGAGGAAAATCCAAGAAATCAGAGGAGATTGATGCATACAAGGAGGAACAAGGGGTGCCCTGAAGGGGAAGTGACGAGAGGTAAGCTAGCAGAACTGACAGCGCTCCAGACCCCGGCCCCAGGTCCACCAGATCTGCACGATGATCCTCCTGCTGCCGAGGAAGGAGCTGAGGTCTAGGGAGTGACATAACTTATCAATTCTGACGCTGGGAAGGGATGGAGCCATGAACTCCTGACTGCCAAGCTGTTCTATTCCCCAAAGTGCTGAATGTGCTGGGGGGAAATGGTAGACAAAATTATGTGGGCCTCCTTGTGGGGCCTTTGGAGGATAGAAACTCATCAAACTGATGGGTTTGATGAAGAAGTCTGATGAAGAATTGGCTAAAACCAACTTAAAATGACACGAACAACTAATTCTTAACGAGTACTACCTCCACACATGCTTATAATGGCCCTATGAAGAAGCCATCATCATTCACTTGAATTCTTCAGTTGGGGCAACTGAGGGAGAGAGAGGTCAAGCCCCTTGCCTTGGTAGTAAGTCACAGGTAGGGATGGCGAATGTCAGGCTTTTCCTTGATGTGTTTCTCATTAGGGAGACTCTAGCCAGTTCATTCATTCATTCACAATCCATCAGTATTTACTGAGCATTGCCCAAGTGCCAAACAGCATGCCAGATAAGGGAATACAAGGCCCAGGGCATTCCCTAACCTCAGTGAGAACACAGCAACACAAGTTATGCCAGGACCCAGTTACAGTGTTGGAGGAGAATACTGAAAGTGCCATGGGCTGCCAAAAGAACCAATAGATCCGTTTTGGAAGAAGCACAGCCAGAGTGCTCCTTGGAGGCCAAGATGGCCAAACTTTGTCTCTCATACTTTGGACATATTGTCAGGAGGGGCCAGTCGCTGGAGAAGGACATTATGTTTGGTTAAGGTGGAGGGTCAGACAAAAAGAGGAAGACCCCCAATGAGATGGATTGGCCAAGTGGCAGCATCGATGGACTCAAGTGTGGCAACAGTAGTGAGGTTGGCCCAGGACCAGTCAGTGTTTTGTTCTGCTGTGCACAAGCTCGCTATGAGTCGGTACCAACTCGATGGCACCTAACAACAACAACAACCGTTTACATGCTATTGTTAAGTGCTGTTGAGTCGATTCCAAATCACAGTGATCTTATATAGGATTTCTGTGGAGTGGTTGGCGTGTTAGAACTGCTGACCTTGTGGCTACCAGTCCAGTGCTTATCCTACAGTGTCACATCAGGACTCCATGCATACCTGATTATTATTCCCGCCCCCATCATTTTTTTTTTTTCTGGTAGAAACACAAAACCTCCTGGGGACAAAGTGGCTTTCCCAGCTAAGTGGCAGAGCCAGAGTGCCAGGGGAGGGTCCTCTGACTTAAGATCCTTGGTGCTGTCTCCTCTCTCATCCACATGCTTGCCAACACTAGGGCACACTCCCTCCTCACCCATTCCCCTGTCCTTCCCACCTGCAGGAAGTCAGGAGGTCTCTATCCTCTCTCTGTTTATCACAGGAGATGAGGGGAAGGTGCTGTCTGTCCACAGAGGACAGAACCACAACCTCTGCCCCAAGGGCATAGTCTCTCCCTTAACAGGCCTGAGAGATATTAACTGCCCAGCTATCTTTCATAGACACTAACTGAGCAACGCTTCTATGCCAAGCACAACTCTGGCAGCATGGAGTTGACATGATTCCTGCCCTCAAGAAGCTTTAACTATGACCTCAGGGTCATAGTTCCTACTGAAGAGAGGTTGGGGGACTCGAGTTTGGACTGGCCTTGACTTTGCTCTTGGGTGCTAAGGACTCAGCCCTGGGGGTGTTCACCACAGCCATCTCCAAGGATTGAGGACTCAGCATCTGTGTTATAAGGGCTTTCCCTTTGGTGGACCAGATGACTGCTGTCTGAAGTTGCGGTGGTAGGGTGAGGAGATGTCACTGTGAGAAGCTGTGTTTGTGACTGCCCTTCCGTCCTAGAGGTTGATGGGAAGAAAACAAGGCAGCATTTAACAGGGCACAAATGTGTGTGGCACTGTGGGTTAATGCATTAGACTGCAAAGTCATTTGAATTGCAAGGTCGGTGGTTCAAGCTCACCAGCTGCTCCTTGGAAAGCCTGTACAGGGTCTCTATGGGTCAGAACCGACTCGACGGCCCTTAACAATAACAATAACAAAGGCTGAGGCTGGGAGACTTCCCAGGGAAGGGAGAAAGGAGCATGTGGAGAAGGGAAGAGTGGCAGGCTACTCTGAATTTGTAAACTGCCAGCACTGCCAAAACTGCTGGGGCTGACGAGGCTCCTCTGGGCCGGAGCTGGAAGCTGGGCCCCTAATGACTGTGATCCTGGGAGTGTTCCCAGCATGAACGTGTTTCTGATGCCTGACATTCCAGAACCAGCATTTCTTCAGGTTTAATCTCTAGTTACAATTCAAATCCTAAGCACATAAGGCTGAGCACATAAGCCTAGGGTTTGGGGAGAAGAGGAAGATGGGAAGACAGAAATGCACCCCATCCCCAGCAGTCTCTTACCTTCACACCGCAGCACGGCGCTGTTCCACACCACGCTGCCCTCCTTCAGGATGCAGGTGATGGTCTCTGAGCCCTGGGTCCCCAGGAAGCCTTCATCACACAGGAAAGAGATGGAGCTGCCCAGCTGAAGGCTGTCCCCAAACCGTTTGCCGTTCACCGGAACTCCAGGATCAGGACACTCATTGTGTCGGAATGCTGTGTGGATAAGGGTCAAGGGCACAGTTAGACAGAGCTGTTGTAGGCATCCCCAGAGAAAATCATTTCATGTTATAGTCAAACCTCTACCTCCACCACTTCCCTGAGAACCTGCCAGGCTGGAGGGAGAGCTAGAGAACAAGAACCAGGACCATAATGGGCAGAAAGCCAAGAGAAACAAAAAACAAAAATCCAAAACAGTTGTCACCGACTTGATTCCCACTCACTGCAAACCCATGCATGTCGGAGTAGAACTGCGCTCTGGAGGGTTTTCACTGGCTCACTGTCCACAAGTAGACTTCCAGTCTTTTCTTCCAAGGTGTCTCTGCTGGACTCAAAGCTCCAACTTTTGTTTTAGCAGCTGAGTCTGCTAGTGTTTGTACTACCCAAGGACTCCTGGACAAAAAGCAGGTGCTTGTTCAACCCAATCTTCTGCTTTCCAGAGCACTTCATTCAGCGTCTATCTAATGAACACTTACAGAGCAGGAAGTGAACTAAGTTGTTCCTCATATTCGCTTATTTATACTGCAGAATGATTCCATGAAATGGATATTATTGATCCCAGTTTACAATGAGGAAACTGAGGCCCGCTGTGAGTAAGGAGCATATCTGTCTCACCGATGTCAAATGCATTCCACGCTTCCCTAACTTCAGACAGTTAGGGGATCATTTATGCTGCAGAGGAGCTGGGCTCTCAATCCTGTGACACTAATAAACACTAAGAATCATAAAGTAGCTGCCCTGGAATTAACCCTGTCTGAAGCCATTTCCTTCATTTCCTCGTCTCTTGTCAGGTCTGCCTCTCCTTCTGCTCGGGCAGCTGAGAATGCAGTGAGAGGGGAGAGGAAAGGCTGGTTTAATCAGCTTTGCCTCTTATTAGTTACATGGTCCTGGGCAGCTTATATAACCTTGCTAAGCCTCAGTTTCCTGACCTAGAAAATGGAGACGAGACTTCAAACACGATCCTTCTGAGATAGAATAAAATAAAAGTTGATTTGACTATGTGGAAGTGGTGGGTGTTTGGTCCAGCACCAAGGTCTGAGTTCCTCTCCTTCTTCCTTTCCCCACATGGGAAGATAGCCTTTCTGCCCACCCAGCCGATTCCCTGCCTCCCTCCACCATGGCGCCATAGTCCTTACACTAAATGAAACACAAACCAAATCTGCTATCTTTGAATTGATCCAGACTCAAGGCGACCCTGTATGTTACAGTGTAGGGTTTTCTCGACTGCAATTTTTATGGAAGAAGATTATCAACACTGTCTTCCTCTGAGGGGCTGAGTGAGGTCAAGCTATCAGCGTTTTGGTTAGCAGCTGAGAACAAACTGTTCGCGGGATCCACCCAGGAACCAGCTAGGTTCTGTGTGCATCCCTGCTCTTTCCAAGATGGTAGTTTTCTAGTGGAGACCAGGTTCCATTACTGTCCAGGCCTGTGTCACATGAAAGAACATAATTTACAAGCCTTAGAAATTCCCCAGTGATTGAAACACTTGTACAGTGAGAAACAGAAGCAGCCCTGCAGACTGCTGATCTTGCTGGACGCAAGTGGCCCGCCAGCCTGCTGGTGTTCCCTGTGAAACAGGAGCTGGGGAGCAATCCTTGGAGATGGCTGTGGTGAACACCCATACAGCTGAGTCCTCAGCACCCAAGAGCAAAGTCTAGGCCAGTCCAGACTCCGGTCTCCCAACCTCTCTTCCGTAGGAACCATGACCCTGAGGCTACCTTGACATTTAGAAATATGGGGTGTGAAGAAAAGTCCAAGCATCTGTCAGTCCCAAACCTCCATTAGATACACACATACAGCAGGGTTATGGAGTTCTTTCAAACTTCTGGGAGCAAGACTTAAATACTGCCAGCTTCTATCTGTGTACCTTCTCACACTTCAGTCTTCTGGTTTCTGAACAGGGATGTGTCCGTTTGTGGAGCTCTGGGCTCGAGGTTACTAGTGACAACTGTCAAGTGCCCAACACAGGGTCTGACACACACGAGACTTTCAGTAAAAGGGAACTACTGTCATCAATAGGAGTTCCTGGGGGGTGCACACTGCTCACAGACTAAGCTACTAACAGACAATTTGGAGATTCCACTTCACCTAGAGGTACCTCGGAACAAAGCCTTATTGGTCTACCTCTGAAACATCAGCCATTGACACTCTTTTGGATCACAGTTCTACCCTGCTGACTCACAAGAGGTTACCTTCAGTTACAGACAACTCGGCATTGACTGGTTCGCTGTCAGCATCAGCCAAACGTTCCATGTGGAAGAAGTATTCGGTTTGTGCCAAGGAGTTCTAGGGGTGCACACAGGATTACTGATGCTAGGTCCAGGGACCAGGATTTTGAAGCAACATAAAGAACAAAACCCAACTCCAACACTGTCAAGCTAACTTCAACTCTTAGCAATCCTATGAGACACAGTACAACTGCCACTCAGGGTTTCCTCGGCATAAATCTTTACAGAAACAGACTGCCACATCTTTCTCCTACAGAGTAGATGGTGGGTTTGAACCACTGACTTTTCAGTTGGCAGCTAAGTGCTTAACTACTGTGGCCTCAGGAGCTGCAATGTGTACTCTCTAGCTGTGGCGAAAGCTGTCTGAGAGTGAGCTCCCTGACACGGGGTGAATTCAAGCACAGCCTACATGTTCACCATTTGGCTGTGACAGAGAAGATCGATGTCCTATGGGGGAGACTATGCCAGTCCCCAAATACTTGTCTGTGCACTGTTGTTTCACTGCCTACATTAGAGTTACCGCAGAAGTCTGTTTAAAATGTAGATACTGGGGCCTCATCCCTTTATAGAAAATAATTCAGCATACTGAGAATGGGGCCAGATTTTTCAAAAATATTACTTTTATTTATCTACTCAACTGTGTAGCTGAATAAATGCAAAGAAAACTATCTGATATCTAAAATTGTTGTTGTTATGCGCTGTTGACTCAACAGCACTTAACAACAACAATAGGGTTTCCGAGGAGTGGCTGGTGAATTTGAACCACTGACCTTGTGGTTAGGAGTCTGGTGGTTATCCTATAGCACCACACTAAGACTCCAATGTTGCTCAGCATACAGGTTGAATAAAAATGGTGAAAGACTACAACCCTGTTGCACACCTTTCTTAATTTTAAACCATTCAGTGTTCTCATGTTCTGTTTACACGACTGCCTTTTGGTCCATGTACAGATTCTTCATGAGCACAATTAAGTGTTCCGAAATACTCATACTTCGCAATGTTGTCCATAGCTTGTTATGATCCACACAATCAAAATCCTTTCTGCAGTCAATAAAGCACAGGTAAACATCTTTCTGGTATCCTCTGCTTTCAGCCAAGATCCATCGGACATCAGCAATGATATCCCTCATTCCATGTCCTCTTCTGAATCCAGTTTAAACCTCTGGAAGTTCTCTGTCAATGCATGCTAGCAGCCATGTTTGTACTACGTTTAACAAAACTTTACTCGCATGGGATATCAAAGATATTGTCCAATGATTTCCACATTGAATTGGGTCACCTTTCTTTGGAATGTTAATTGCATGGAAGGCTCCTCAATTGACTGACTGCCCCTTCTGCACTGTGCTATGAGTGGGCAGAAGAACAAGGATAGCTGGTATCCCACCTTGTCCAGATGAAAGCCCACTTGTCCAGGGGAGTGAGAGAACTCTGCAGGTTCTAAGTAGGTATGGCCACTGCTGGAAGCTTGGGACAAAAAACGTATATCCATAGCCTCCTGGGAAGACCAACTCATACTAAACACCCCACTTTCCAGAAAAGAAATATGGAGTCCCCAAGAGGAAGAGGCTGAAGGCATGCAGAGAGTGAACTTCACTTTGAAAGGCAGTGGACTTAACTTCAGGGTTATGTTCTTACCTTCCACTTCTCTCTAAGGTTCACCCACCAATGGAAGGGTGACGCTGCTGTTGTAAGTTATCAGGGATGACCTTAAATATAAATAGGACAAGACGTTGCCTGGTCCTGAGTGCTCTTCAAGATTGTTGGTATGTTCGAGTCCAGTGCTGTGGGCACTGTGCCACCCCATCTCATGGAGGCTTTTGCTGATCCTCTACTTCATCAGACATGGTGTCGTTTTCCAGTGGGTGTTGATACATATCCAATAAGTACCAAGGCATATAAAACAGGGAGCAGGTGAAAGAAGACATTTTAAATACCACGGAGAAGAGTCACTTCTGGGAGGTAGGCTTTTGAGTGGTGTGGTGCTGTGGGTTAATGTGCTGGACTGCAAAATCGATTTGAACAGCAAGGTCTCTGTTCAAGGTCATCAGCCACTCCTCAGAAACCCTATTCAGGGTCATTATGGGTCAGGAATGACACGATGTTTACCTGTGCTTTATTGACTACAGAAAGGATCTTGATTGTGTGGATCATAACAAGTTATGGACAACACTGCGAAGTATGAGTATTTCGGAACACTTAATTGTGCTCATGAAGAATCTGTACATGGACCAAAAGGCAGTCGTGTAAACAGAACATGAGAACACTGAATGGTTTAAAATTAAGAAAGGTGTGCAACAGGGTTGTATTCTTTCACCATTTTTATTCAACCTATATGCTGAGCAAAAAATCTGAGACGCTGGGTTCTATGAAGAAAAACGTGGCATCAGGATTGGAGGAAGACTCATTAACAACCTGAGATATGCAGA
>NW_006408565.1:755345-776362 GCF_000296735.1 Chrysochloris asiatica | reverse complement strand
TCTCCCGCGGAGCAGCTGGTAGTTTCGAACTGCTGACCTTAAGGTTCGCAGCCCGATTCGTAACCACTACGCTACCAGAGCTCCTTAAACCATCACATTAGGGGTGAGTTATTTAAATGTTGGACAAAATATAACAGGCTAATTTGTAAGTTGATAATTTTGTTTGGCCCACGAATGATGTTATACATTTAGGCAGAACAAAAAGGCTCTCCACCCTATACAGGGTCACTGTGGGTCAGAACCCAACTCTTAACAACAACAACCCTAGCCATAGATGGTGTGGAGGGATGAAACAGAAGTCAAGGTCTCTATGTCAAGGGTGGAAATGATCCATTCTGTCAGAAAGTACAAGTGGATGAGCTCTAGATGTCCATTTGTGTAGGGTGGGGTGGGGCTGATGTGTGGAGCTTGACTTGAAGGCCTGCATTTCACAGTTGAGGCAAGTGGCGGTTCATGGGTAGAACTCTTACCATCTGTGTGGGAGACCCAGTTCAATTCCCAGCAATGAGGTTCATGCACAGCCATCACCTTCTGTGAATGCTGGTTTGCGTGTTGCTATGCCATGAAATAAAGTCCTGATGTGGCACTATGGGTTAATAATGTGCTGGACTGCAAAGTCGGAGAGAACCACAAGGTTGGCAGTTCAAGCTCACCAGCTGCTCCTTGGAAACCCTATACAGGGTCTCTATGGGTCGGAACTGACTCGATGGCACTTAACAACAACCAATGATATTAAGCAGGTTTCAGCAGAGTTTCCTGACTAAGGCCAGACTAGAGAGAAAGGTCTGGCAATCTACTTAAAAAACAACAACCACCACCAGCCAATGCTACTACTACCCACTGCTCTGAAAGCGATCACATGAGATGGTCCTGGATAGAGTCAGAGAAAACTCAGAACAAAACTCAAAACTGTCAAAAAGACCAGGCTTAAAGGTTAGAAAGGAACTGGAGGAACTGAGACTATGGCCCTCAGCCAGTCTGCAGGTCTGGAAGGGAACTCATTCTTGTGGCCCAGTTTTTAACCGAGCAGTAGACAGGTACCAGGGGAGACAAGAGCACTAGTCAGGTCTGCTCACCATGGAATGGTCAATCATTTAAGATCACAGGGAAACATTCATTTAAGGACAAAACTGAGAAGTGATGGGAAGGAGGGTCGAATGGAAACAAGACCCACAGGGAGGAAGTGGGATAGGTGTTGTTACACGGAGGGGATTGCAATCATTGAGATGAAACAAAATGTATGATTTCTTGAATGTAAAACTGATGATCTGCTCTGCAAACCTTCACTCAATTCACAATAAAAAGCTTTAAAAAAAAAAACCCAAAAAAACAGCCAATGGAACTCTATGGAGCTCAATTGTTCAGTCCTCAATGGAACACGGGGACAGCACAGGACTGACAGCATTTCATTCCACTGTGCACAGGGGTCACCATGAGTTGGGGGTAGACTCAGCAGCTGCTAACAACAATAGCAACAACATTTCACAAGCAGCCCCTGGAAATGGATCTGGCGAATTCCCTGGGAGACTCAGCTTGATCTCTGCTGACTACTTATCATTGGCCAAACTCACAGCATCTGTGGCTTCATCTGTTCTGATAATCACTTCTTGCTATTTCCAATTTCCAACCCTTTCCCCACACCCACCCCACTAAAACCCCATGAGACCCAGAAATGAAAATAATCGGTGCTGAGCTTCAGGTTGCTTCTAGAAAAGGGGATAAAGGATTGAAACTGGAGGGGTGTCACGTTCAGATTGCAGCCCTGGGAGGGGCTATGGGGAAACAGTTTCTGATTTGACTATGGAGAAAGGGAACCAGCAAAGCTTCCATCAGGAAAACCAGAAACCAACAGTCAGCAGGCCATCAGGGACTTAGGGGAGCATGTCAGAGAGGGCACTGGGAACTTAGGAGAGAGGATGAAGACTTTCTTTCCACTGATCCCTCCCAGGTTCTAGCCGGGTCTTCTAGGAGGAGAAGCCTGAGAGAGAAAGCTTTCTTAGCACAGTAACTGTCACACCGAAGGGAAATAAATGCTCTAAAGAGTGACTACACAGAATAGGGCACCCGGCCCAGTGACCAGCACTGCATGCTTTTCCGTGGTCACTCTGGAAGCCCCTGCCTGAACACTGTATCCAATCAATGCCCTTGGACAAGTCCATCCCATCAACCATCCTGGAGGCCAACATTCACAGGGAAGGTCAGCAGGGGACAGAGGGAGGACTCACTGGTAAAGGTGATGTTGAAGCCCCGCTTCCCTGTGGAGTGGTCAGTCTGGAACTCAAGACGGGCCACATGGCCGCTGCTGGTGATGGAGGAGGGGAGCTGGTTTCCTGAGAAGGTGCCTAGCACTGGAGCTTCAGCGGTGGCCCCGTCCTTGATGACCAGGAAATCAAACTGGGGCTCCACGTCGATGTCATTGAAGGCCAGGTGGATGCGGCTCTCTGGGCGGGCGAGGATAAGCCAGACACAGTGCAAGTGGTTCCCGTAGTCCTCTGGGTAGTTGGGAGACAGGACAACCCCAGAGGGGCTGGTGAAGTTGAAGAAGCAGGAAACTGCAAGAGAAGAACAGTGGAGGTCAGTAGGTGTCCAGGCATTTTGCCAGGGTCACTGAGGGCTAGCAGGGGACCATTCTCTTAATCTCAAGAGCAGAGGCAAGAAAGAAAGGATGGCACAGGGTTGGGCTGGACTGGCCAGGGCTCTGAGCTCTAGGCAGGAAACACGTGGGCTACATGCTGGGCATAGTGTTGGGAAGGTTCCCTTTGGCAAATAGCAGACATGGCGGAGTTTGTCTCTTCTTGGCCCCCTAGTCCCCTGGCAGTGCATTCAGCATAAGCAGGGCTCACATGCTCTGTGGTCCCTTGTGTGGCAGCAAATCATCATTTGAGCTTAAGTGTGGAGCCACTGCTCTCTTGATTTGGTTTGCACTAGCAGAAAAGGGCATTGCTTAACTCAGAGGAAAGTCTCTCAATGGCTAGTATTTCTGACTCATGGTGCAGAAGATTATACACACACTACCACCAACACCAGAATCCTGGTGTGGTGCTGTGGGTTAATGCGCTAGACTGCAAAGCTGTTTGAACTGCAAGGTTGGCAGTTCAAGCTCACCAGCTGTTCCTTGGAAACCCTATACTTTCCGAGTATAGGAAAGTATAGGCTTGCTATGGGTTGGAAATGACTCGATGGCACTTAACAACAACCACCAACAACAACACCACTGGCATCGCTACCACCACCAACCACCGCCATCATCACTGCTCCTGACACCACCATCACCACCACCATTGCCCAACACTGACACCACCACCATACCACCATTACTATCACTGCCACCAATACTGTCAACACCTACACTGCCAATACTGCCAATACCACCACCATCACCACCGCCACCATTGCCAACAGCACTTCTAACACCATGTCACCACTGCTAATACCACGGCCACCAACACTACCAACCGCCACCACCACAATGACCACTACAATGGTACAATGGTACCACCACCATCACTACAAGGCCACCACCACCATGGAGTTGATTCTGACTCATAGAAACTCTATAGGACAGAGTAGAGCTGTTTTGAGTTTCCTAAACTAGAAATCATTATGGGAGCAGATAGCCTAAACAGTGTTGTGCTACTCCAAGTTCATGTCTCTCCTTTAGAGGATTTTAATACGCATGACACAGGAATTCTGACAACCCCAAGCTATAAAACTATGCTAAGGAGGTGGTAGGCAAGCTTGACCTTTCCAAGACCAAAGTTCCAAAGGCTTAAAAGATCTCATTTTGGTGTCCTGTCCACTTCCTGTCACCTCTCCTCTACTTAACCCTACTGGTCAACTCCTCTGAAAGCCCCTTATTTTGTACTCTTTTCATGCTCATTACTGGCAGGCCCTGTAACACGGAAGAGGCAAGAATAGTGGTCTAAATTACTGTCTGCAGAAAACCTAGCAAATACTAAACTAAAATTAAACAGGCAAATAAGAGAATGGAAAAATAATTGCAACAAATATGTAAAAGGGCAAATATTAATATGGAATTAAGAGCTTTTATAATTGTATAAGAATATCACCAAGACCTAATGGTTAAATGAGCATAGCATGTGACCAGAAGATTTATAGGAGAGATAGCAAATTAATATGAGAACACAGACCATATCACTAGTAAAAAAAAAAAAGAAAGAAAAAACCATAAAACCCAATACTGTTTGAAGCATCCTAGAAATTAGCATGTTCATTCATGGCTACTTACCATGTAAAGCTGATAGAATTCCTTTGGAAGGGAGAATACAAATTACCGAGAGCCATGAAATGATTCAAATGCTCCAACCAAGTCATCTCTAGAAATTAATTCAAAACTTTTAAAAAGCCATATGGACAGAGATGGTGATAGTGATGTAATTTACAACAGAAAAAAATAAAAGTGTGAACAACTTCTATGTCTGCATGGTAATGTGAAGTAAATTATAGTATTTAATGTGATGCAGTTGGAATGCAACCATTAAAGTGATAAATATGACCCTGTAGAAACAGGAATGGTAAAAATCATTTATAGTAAAATAGTAGATCATAAAATTATATGTACACTTTTGATTATAGCTATTAAATATTTGTTTATATATGGCTAAAAACTGGACATGAGCCAAGAAGCAAGAATCATATTATTGTCATTGTTGTTAAAATGCCATCGAGTCGGTTCCCACCCATAGTGACCCTGTATAGGGTTTCTGAGGAGCAGCTGGTGAGCTTGAACCGCCGACCTTGCAGTTCAAACCGACTTTGCATTCTGGTGCATTAACCCATAGCGCCACACCAGCAGGACTCCTGAATCATATTTAGGGTAATGGATTTCTGGGTGATACTTGTTTTAAAAAAAAAAAAATCTGATTGCAAAAATAGAGTCTCATTCTAAAAACATCAATGATAAAAGTTTAAAGTGAAAACTAATATGGGTAAACATTTAAATCCCTTTATAAAATTTATACTGATGATTGGTATTAATTGTTGTTGTTGTTGTTGTTGTTATGTGCCGTGCCGTGGAGTCGGTTCCGACTCATAGAGACCCTGTACAGGGTTTCCGAGGCTGTAAATCTTTACAGGAGCAGAAAAGCCTCATCTTTCTCCCACGGAGCAGCTGGTAGTTTCGAACTGCTGACCTTAAGGTTAGCAGCCCGATTTGTAACCACTACGCTACCAGAGCTCCCTGGTATTAATACTACTGATACTTAAATAGGTATGTACCTCCTGTCTGCAGTGGCTTGCTTATTGCTGTGATGCTGGAAGCTACGCTACCAATAGTCAAATACCAGCAGGGTCATCCACAGTCAACAGAGTTCAGCAGAGCTTTCAGACTAAGACAGACTAGGAAAGGGATATGGTGATCTACTTCTTAAAATCTGACCAGTGAAAACATGAATATCAGCAGAACACTGTCTGACAGAATGTTAGAAGATGAGCCCTAAGGTTGAAAGACACATAAAACACAACACGGAAGAGTAGCCTCCTCCAAGGAGCGTTCCCCTTATTGACCTGGATGGAGCAAAGCTTTCAGGACCTTCATTTGCTGATGTGGCACAACTCAAAAGGAGGAGAAAGAACAGCCAAAGTGGAATTACGAAGTATAAACCTAGGGAAATAGAAAAAGTTGAAAAAATGAAATGGAATGCATAATCCTTGACATTAGTGAGCTGAAATGGGCTGGCAGTGGTCATTTTGAATCTGAAAATCATGGTCTACTATGTTGGGAATGATAAACTGAAGAGGAATGTTGTCAGATTCATTGTCAAAAAGATTATTTCAAGATTTATCTAAGTACAATGCTGTCTATAATAAGATAATACTGATACACCTACAAGGAAGACCAGCTAATAGGGCTATTATTCAAACTTATCACTAATCATTAAAGGTAAAGATGAAGAAATTGGGGATTTTTACCAACTTCTTCTGTCTGAAATTGATCAAACATTGTAATTAATATGCAATGATAATTACTGGTGAACAGAAATGTAAAATTTGAAAAAAGATCACTAACTGGAAAGTTTGGCCTTGGTGATAGAAACAACATGGTAGATTGCATGACAGAATTTTGCAAGACCAACAACTTATTCATTGCAAATGCCCTTTTGCAAGAACACATGACACAGTGGCAGCAACAATGGACACAAACATAACAAGTCTCAGGATGGTATAGGACCAGGCAGTTATTTTGTTCTGTTGTGAATAGTTTCTATGAGTCTGAAATGACTCAGCAGTCCATAACAACAATTACAACAACACACATGTGGACCTCACCAGATGGAATACATAGAACTGAAATGACTACGTCGATGGAAAGAGATGATGGAGAAGTTCAGTATCATCAGGGGCTCACTGTAGAAAAAAACATCAATTGCTCATAAGTAAGTTCAAGCTGAAGATGAAGAACGCAAAAACAAGCCAGAAAAGCTGAAGTATGACCTTAAGTATATCTCACCTGAATTTAAGGAGCACCTCAAGAATATATTTGACACATTGAACACTAATAAATATAGACCAGATGAATTTTGTGGAATGACATCAAGGGCATCATATATGAAAAGAAAGCCAAGGGCCTTTAAAAAACATGAAAGAAAGAAAGCCAAATGGATGTCAGAAGAAACTGCAACTTGTTCTTCAATGTAGAGTAGCTAAAGGGAATGTACGAAATGATGAAGTAAAAGAGGTGAACAGAACATTTCAAAGGAATGCTTGAGAAGATAAAGTACTATAATGAAATATGCAAAGATCTGGAGTTAGAAAACCAAAAGGGAAGAACAGGTTTTCTCAACATTTCTCAAGATGAAAGAACTTACGAAAATATTCAAGCCTCAAGCTGCAATATTGAAGGATTCTATGGGGGAAATATTGAATAGTGAAGGAAGCATCAAAAAGAATATGGAAGGCGTACATAGAGTCACTGTACCAAAAGAGTTGGTTGTTAGTTCAGAAGGTAAAACATTATCAGGAAGCAATGGTACTTGAAGGACGTTCAAGCTGGACTGAAGGCATTGATAAAAGACAAGGTTCCAGGAATTTATGGAAAACTAATTGGGATATTTCAACAAACAGATGCAATGCTAGAAGTGCTTGCTTGTTTATGCCAAGAAATTTGGAAGACAACTAGCTGGCCAACAAACTAAAAGAGATCCATATTCATGCCTATGCCAAAGACAGGTGATCCAACAGACTGTGGAAATTATTGAACAATATCATTAAAATTCCATGCAAATACAATTTTCTTTAAGATAATTTAAAAATGGTTGCTGCAGTATATTGCTGGAGAGCAGCCAGAAATTCAAGCTGGATTCAGAGGAGGATGAGGAACAAGGGATATCACTGCTGATGTCTGATAGATCTTGGCTGCCAGTAGAGGATATTAGAAAGATACTTACCTGTGTTTTTATTGACTATGCAAACACATCCAACTGTGTGGATGGATCATAACAAATTATTCATAACATTGTGAAGAAAGGAAATGCCAGAAGACTTAACAGTGCTCATGTGGAGCCTGTATAAAAAGAAAAGTCATTTGAACAAAACAAGGGGATATTGCAAGGTTCAAAATCTGAAAAGGCGTATAGCAGGGTTATATCATTTCACCATACTTAATTAATCTGTATGCTCAACAAATAATCAAAGAAGATAGACTATAAGAAGGAGAATACGGCATCAGGTTTGGAAGAAGGCTCGTTAACAAACTGCAATATGCAGATGATACCACTTTACTTGCTGAAAGTGAAGAGGACTTGAAGCATTAACTGATGAAGATCACAGACTATATTCTTCAGTATGAATTACACCCCAACATAATGAAGCACAAATCGTTACAACTGGACCAATAAACAAATCATGATAAACAGAGAAAAGGCTGAAGTCAAGAATTTCATTTTACTTGGATCCACAATCAACACCCATGGAAGCAGCAGTCAGGAAATCAAATAATGAATTGCATTGGGCAAATTTGTTGCTAATGTGTTAAAAAGCAAACATACCATTTTGAGGACTAAGACTGCCTAACCCAAGCCAATGTATTTCAACTACCTATGAAATACCTATGCATACTACGCATGAAAAAGCAGGGCAATAAATAAGGGAGACTGAAGAAGATTTGAGACACTCTTTATGTTGGTGAAGAATACTGACTATATTATGGTCTGCCAGAAGACCAAACAAATTTGTCTTGAGAGTATAGTCAGAACGCTCTTTAGAAGCAAGAATGGCAAGACTTCATGTCATGTATATCTCATGTTATCAGGAGGGGTCAATCTATGGTGAAGGACAATATGCTTGGTAAAATAGAATGCCAGTGAAAAACAGAAACACCCTCAATCTGATGGACTGATACAGCGGTTACAGCAATGACCTGAAACCCAGGTGTGATTATGAGGATGCTGCTGGACTGGGAAGTGCTTTGCTCTGTTGTACGTAGGGCTGCTATGAGCTGAGAGCACTAATAGAACAACGTAAGACTTTGAGGTAGGTAGTGTTATTTAGCCACATCTAAAGATATTCAGGTTAACACAACTAATAAATAGATGATCCAAATTCAAATCTATTCACCACGTCTCAAGGACCAAGCTCCTAGCCACTCTCCAACAGTATATCCCAGTATGAAAACAATGTTGTCCAATGGCCCTAAGTCTGAAAACAAAATCTTTGGGATGTTTCTAGAATCTGCCAAAGAGCCATCTGTTGGCCCAAAGGATGACATCAGCACTGAAGTGGTGGCTCTGGATTGGACATAGAGGGTCAAACAAGAGGGCTTCAAAAAGTTCGTGGAAAATGGAATTAAAAGATAATTAAGTGGACAATTTACTTGCACCAAGTTGGCCATTTCTCTAGCCACTGTACTATTTGCAAAACTTACAAGGATATATAATATAAAGCTAATTTTGAAAATATTCCTAAATATATGTTTAGAATCTTATGGTATCATTTTGGTTTGTAACCAAATATGGATTAGGAAGAATGTTCTAGAAATATTTTTAAATGCTTGCTCACAAACTTAAAAGAGCTTTTAGGAATCAATGGCTATGTTAATAGCCTTTATAACAGCATTAAGCTTCCAATCTTAAATATATTAATGAGGGGGCATCAAACGGTTTGTGGAAAATGGAATTAAAAGATAATGGAATTTTTCCTTGAACTTTTTGAAGCCTTCTCATATATAAAATATGACTTAAAAGAAATTTACAACTTAGATATAGTGGGCCTATTTTGAAAATATATTATCCATGATCATGAACATATATGCTACTATATATGCTTCAGTTAAAATTTTAGGAATTTAGGAAGGATAATTAAATTCATTAGTTTTCAGTTATGAATTCACAGTATGGTGATTCACAGTATGTAATAGTAATCTTTACTCATGGATATAAATGATATAATTTAATGCATAAAGGATTAATCTTCAAACCATGTAGAGTATGTAATTGTTTCATAGCTTTCAAACATGCTAATCTGATCTCTTCCCTCAAATGTCTTAACTGGAATTGAGATCGTATCTTCAACTCATATTTGAGCGTCAAGTGAAGGCATGCATATCTAAAAGCGATGTTCTAAATCTTACTTAAGGCTTAACTAAGTCTCTAAAGGAGACCATGTAGGACTTTTTCTGATTGTAGTGACCAACGATGGTTTTATTTTCCTTGAATTTTACTTTCTCTACTTGTCCAACACTGGCCAATTTGTAATGTTTACAAAGTTAATAACTGTGCCTTAAAATTTTATACTTTTGTTTATGAAAACTATAAAAGTTCCCATAAATGCAAAAAAAAAAAAAATCACCAAATTTCCCCACAAACTATTTGGAGCAATATCATCCTATCTGCAGCTTGGTGGGAGTCCAGTGAAAGCATAGTGTGAATCATTGAAAGTCAGCTAACTTTAAAACAGAGACCAATCATGACATATTTGCCAGTAGAATAACACACCAAGACAGACTGAAGACAAAGAAAAACCCAAGAGGTCCAGAGTGAAGATGACAAAAGGGCACTAAAATATGTAAAAAAGTGGACCCAGTTCAGAGGAGAACTTTATTAGCATCATCACTCATCATCCTACCCGCATCGCTCATGGAGCGGGACTCAACGGACAAGCATGTCCTCATAG
This sequence comes from Chrysochloris asiatica, assembly GCF_000296735.1. NCBI lineage: Eukaryota > Metazoa > Chordata > Mammalia > Afrosoricida > Chrysochloridae > Chrysochloris > Chrysochloris asiatica. The sequence goes on along the minus strand of NW_006408565.1, from coordinate 766,234 downwards.
CCTTTTTCCAGGGTCACCATGTTGTACAGCTCCAGGGAGCTGTTTTAGAAATGGAGCAGCTAGATGCAGTCCTATTTACCACTGTCTAAAATGATCTGGGAGTCCTGGTTGTGGCACTGTGGGCTAATGCATCAGACTGCAAAGTCGTGTGAACTGCAAGTTCAGTGGTTCAAGCTCACCAGTTGCTCCTTGGAAACCCTATACAGGGTTGCTATGGGTCAGAATTGACTTGACGGCACACAATAACAATAACAAAATGATCTTATTCACCTGTTTTGTTATGACTTGTCCTTCCCACTCTTCAACACACATACGCACACGCACACACATACGCATATATACTCCATGAGAAGAGAAGTCTAATCTGTTTGATTCAACTCTGAATCCTTAATCGCTGTTACAATACCTGGTATACTGTAGCTGCTCAATCAGTATTTGCTGAGTAAATCAGTGACTATGCTTGATATCACTCAGAAGGCTTGAAAACATGTGCCATCCCGAGTCACCCCTTAGCCAACAGAATTAACCAAAGTCTTTACAAATTGGTGGATACTGATATCACTTTTGTAAATCCAGGGAAAACACTGTGCCATGGCTCTCCACACATTTACCTTGAACATAGTTCAGAAGCCTCTGTAAATAATTTAAAATAGAGAATGGTATATTCTAGTCAAGTTGTTCAACAGTAAAGACAACAGATGCTGTTGTTGTGAAGTGCCGTTGAGTCGGTTCCGACCTATAGCGACTCTATATAGGGTTTCCAAGGAGCAGCTGGTGAGCTTGAACCACCAACCTTGCAGTTCAAATGATAGCGGCTCACAAATAACCAAGTTCTCAGAAAATATGCTATTCAGATAACATTCCTGAAAAACTACTTGGAGATGTTTGCTGTTCAACCAAGAGATGAATCAAAATGAAGGCCTCAAGATTTGGAAATCTGTGGCTAATAGATAGTAAAAAAGATTGACAGCAAGCATAAAAACCAATATAATAATAAATCTAAGTAACTGCTATAAACATAGGTATAAAAATGGAATGCAAGTTAATGAATATTCCTTAGAAGAGAGATACAAGATATCATCATTTCCACGTATACCCAAGGATAAAAATTTGCAGATTATTCTGATATATAGAGACTAAAGTTGGAGCAAGGAGATATGCTAATTTTTTCATCTTGTAAGAAATTTTCTTCTATAGTTTCTGTGGTTAATCAAAGAAATATAGGCTAGAGTGTGTTTTAAAAGATGTTCAGTATAATTACTAATAGAATACAAAATAGCTTATTTTCAAAATTACCAAAAGGGGAAAAAGCAAAGTCAGCAATTTAGTAAAAAATGGAATCCAAAGGAAATAGCAAGAAAGCACAAAGAGGGTAAGATGTTAAAAAAAAAGACAAAACATCCTTATGACAATAAATTCATACAGGTTAATCCATGAGCAATAGTTAAATACTACGGTGCTAGCCAAAGTGTTGAAACCTACCCAGGGGTTCCAAGAGAGAAAGGCCAGGTCATCTGCTCCCATAAAGATTATGGTCAACAAAACCCTTTGGGGGTAGTTCTACTTTGTCACATGAAGTTGCTATGAGTTGGAATTGACTGGATGGTACCCTAAAAACAGTAAAATGTAGTCTTCATTTGGGGACAAGACCCATAGCTACAACAAAATAATCCTCAGTGGTTAAAATGAAAAGAATGGCCACAGATACTTCAGACTTCACAGTAAAAGAAGTTCAAATTTATCAATGTTCACATCCCAAAAATTCCAGTTTAACTGGTGGGAGGCCAGGGGTTTGAAAGTTCCTTAGTGGTCCCAACTTGCAGCCAGGATTTGAGAAGTACTGATGGAGGCCAACATGAACAACAAGAAAAGGAGGTTTGATATTAACATCAGCCCCCTGGGTAATACAATTATACCAGACTCTTGGATACCTCCTTTTCTCAGGCCAAGAGTCTTCCAAACAGCTGTCAAGAGGAATTTCTTCTTTTACCTGGAAGGAGATGGGGTTGATAAGCTGACACTATTAGAACAAGAAAGTGGCCTTCCAAAACTGTCTTCTATCCCAGGAGATAATGTATCTCTGGTACAACAAGGATAGGAAAAGGAAGTGTGCCTTATCCTACAACCAAAACCCAACCCAACCCTAGTGCCCTCCAGTTCATTTTAACACATAGGGTTTCCGAGACTATAAATCTTTATGGGAGCAGACAGCTGCATGTTTCTCCAGTGCTGATACTGTGGTTAGCCAGCCATCCTGTGCCCATCTGATCCTACAGTGTTACCAGAGCTCCTTTCATCCCACAAAGCTTAGTCTTTTTCTCTTTAGAAAATCGCATATGCATACTTCTTACTGCCCCAGAGGAGGATCAGGATCAACAACTACAACAAAAAGAGCTGTGATTGGACCTCATCACTGTCAATCATCCAGATTAAAAGAAGGAGCTCTTTCCCTCTTTGAAGTAGTTACCTGGTTCTGTTCATGAACTTGGGGAGTCTTGGTGTGGTGATGTTGGTTAATGTGCTGGACTGCAAAGTCAGTTTGAACCTCACAGTCAGTGGTTCAAGCTTATAGGCTGCTCCTCAGAAATCCTATACAGGGTCTCTATGGGTTGGAACTGACTTGTTGACAGCACTTACAACAACAAAACTTTAAGTGGAGTCCTGTTGTGGGCCATAGAATAAGCACTGGACCACAAGGTGTTGTTGTTTTTAAGTGCCGTGGAGTCGGTTCTGACCCATAGCCACCCAGTATAGGGGTTCCTAGGAACAGCTGGTGAGCCTGAACTGCTGACCTTGCGGTTCAAAGCAACTTTGTAGTCCAGTGAGTTAACCCACAGTGCCACACCAGGACTGCAAAGTAGGTGGTTCAAACTTACCAGCTGCAACTGGAAAACCCTATACAGGGTCACTATGAGTCGGACCAGACTCAACTGGATGGCACTTAACAACTACAAAACTTTTAGGCCTGGGGTGGGGGGTGGGGGGGTCTCATATGGTTCAGACTTTGAAAATTAATAAAGGTGGAAAACTTACCAACAAGTGGCTGAGTAATTACTATGCATTTGTTGTTGTTAAGTGCCGTAGAGTTGGTTCCGACCCATAGCGACCCTATACGGGTTTCCAAGGAGCAGCTGGTGAGCCTGAACTGCTGACCTTGCAGTTCAAATGGCTTTGCAATCTGGCGCATTAACCCAGAGCACCACACCAGGACTCCAATTACTATGCATAATACCTGATTATTCTTTAATATCCTCCTCTCATGAACTGAAAAGACACTTGGTGGGGGGAAAAAAAAATCCAAACAACTTTATACCCTCTCTTTCTTGCTGCCGCTGCTTCATTACTTTAAAAATGTTAGCTCAATGACATGGGGCCTGACAAAAGCAAAAGGAGTCATAACCAATCCTGACAGAGTCCTAAAACTAAAACCAAAGTGGAAATTTAAGATATGGGATAAAAAAAAAAGATATGGGATGATAAATAAAGATATCACAATTATGAAACTATACCCTCAAGCACTGAATAAGATACAACTATAAATAAAAGAATCTGAAGTTTAACAAGCAAATAAAGATTTTGAAACTGAATAACATTATGAATGTGTGTATTATAAAAAAATAACATTATGAATGTGTGTATTATGAATGTGTGTAGCCTTCAATAAGGGATGTAACCTTCCTTACAAGAGCCCATGGGACCTCACAAACATGGACTTTATATCAGGGTACAAAGAAATCTCCCCAAAGTGAAAACTGTTGGACCACATTTTCTATTTGCAGTGCAAATAAATTAGCAATCAATAATGAAAGAATGAAGAAAATTCATAATCACCTGAAAATTCACAAAACCCTTTCTAAATAAATCTGAGTTGAGATCAAACAAAAGCTGTCATTAATGATTACTAACAATACTTAGAATAATTACAATATTTAGGAGAAAATTCATGTTATTATTTACTATTCAATTTTTAAAATAAGGAGTGACAAGAGCTTTTATACTCCAGAAGTATAGAAGGGGAACTAAAAAAAAAAAAGCAAGAATAGACAGTAATTAAAGCAGAAAATAATGGGTTAGGAAATCCAATAACTGGTTTCTGAAGAACCAATAAAAGAAGAAATTTCTAGTTAGTCTATTCAGAAATAAAAAGAAGAAAATACAATATATAATACATTGTCATTGAGTCGATTCCTATCCCTGGTGACCACTGCCCTATAGGGTTTACTAGGCTGTAATCTTTGCAGAAACAGATGGCTCCAACTTTCTCCCATGGAGTAGCTAGTGGATTTGAACCAATGACTGTAAGCAGCTGAGAACGTAATCAGTATGACACCAGGCCTCCTTTATATATGTTGTTGTTAGGTGCCATCAAGTTGGTTCCGACTCATAGTGACCCTGTATAGGGTTTCTGACCTTGTGTTAGCAGTCTAGTGCTTATCATGCAGCACAGATATGGCAAATATAAAAATATAGCATGTACAACATAGTAATAAATCAGAAAATCTTAAAACGGAGAATGCCCCAAGGAATTTTGAATGATCAAAATTAGTATGAAGGGAAAACCTAGAAGAAACTGAGAAATACTTAGGGGTGAGGTGATTTCAGGGCCAAGACTTTAAGATCTTCAGCAAACTCATCTTAGCCATGCTATCTAAATGAATAATCATACAAATACTACCATCAACATAGTGCTTACACAACACACACACACACACATCAACTTACTCACACCCCAACACACCTACAGACCAGTGTGAAAAAATCATTATGTGTTAAGTGCTAACAATTTAAATTCAGCCCTAAAACAATATCAAACAACATCTACATAATGACAAGAATAGAACTTTCCTGATGGGCAGAAAAGAAAAAAAATAAAATAACATGGAGAGACAAACTGTTTCCAGATGACAAGAGTTCATACTGCTAAGAGGATAATTACCCCTAAAACATTGTTGTTGTGCGCTGTGGAGTTGGTTTCAACTCATAGTGACCCTGCATAAGGTTTCCTAGGAGCAGATAGTGCCTTTGATCTGTCAACCTTGTGGTTGGCAGTTCAGTGCTTATCCTACAGTGCCACACCAGGACTCCTCGCCTAGAGTTGTTACTGCTGTTTTTGTTAGGTGTTGTAGAGTTGTTGTTGTTGTTTTTAAAAGTTTTTATTGTGAATTATGTGTTCGTTTACATGGGAGAACATTAGCTTTACATTCATTCTATCATATTTCATTTCATTGCAAGGACTACAAACCCCTGCATGCATCATCAACCAACCAAAGGGTACACCCTGCACATCTGCCCCTTGGCCGGCAGCACACAGCCCCTCTCCCTCCCTCAGTCCAGAGTCCCCAGCTGTTCCTTCTCTTCATGTCATCATCTCTGCCTTCATCCCTGGTGTTACTGCTTCCCCGGACAGGGTCCCCCGCTTCACTTTTCTCCCTTGATGGTTCCAGGGATCTCCGCTCCTGGACTGCAAAATCAGCCACTCCTCTCCTTTTGTTACAAAATGTTTACATTCACCTTTCCAACACTCACTTTCAGATCTAATAGCAATCATTCCATATTGAACCACAGGAGTCTTATCGTCCTGTCCTCACCTTTTATCAACCTCATTCAGACAGGTTGGAAACAACTCAGTGGAGATTCTACCTTTCCCCGTACCCTCTGGAACTAGGTTCCCTATTAAAAGCTTGTAAGTCAGTCACTTCTTGCCTTTGTAGCCCCCCATTTTGGGTAGCCAATGTCTAAGTTCCCCATCCTTGTCAACCCTGTGTACCAAGGGGGTGGGAATGATCCTCACTGTAAAGATTTGTTCGCTCCTTTGCCATACTGCATCCACAAACATAGGTTAAGTTCATCTAATTGTAGTGGATTACTCCTTTTGTCCTCTTCTTTCTTCTAGTCATGTTCTGATCATGCAGCTACTGATGCCAGGTCAAATGGGTACTATCTGCAAGTGTGGGTGTTCTTGTGCACCTCCCCTCACTTCGTATCAGTTGGACGCTTCACACTCCGCTCTAGTCCTCTGGAGCCATGTCCCTGCCCCTAGACCCCAGAATCCCCAGGTCTCATCATACTGCTGGTTAACCAGGTCTCAATCCAGGTTAACAGGAGTCTATTGAATATGGTTGGTCTTAGCTCACAACTTCATTGATGTTTTCCCCCCACTCCCCCTTATCAGTGACCAATGTGGTCAGCAGTAAGACCCCATGCCTGCTTGTGTATTCTCCTTGAGTTTCAATCTTGGAAGGGGGTTTGCCTTGAAGGCACCAGACCACTTGCCTTGATGGCTCCCAGGGGAACAACTTGCTTGTTCTTGTAGTAGTCAACGGGACTGCTCTTACTGTTTTTGGTTTTCCCTGCTGGTCGTTCTTTCAAGAACTATCTTCTGTTCTTCTAGCCGCTCCAGGCTGGTCTGCTTGTCCTTTCAAGTAGAAATGTCCCACCTCAGAAGATTCTGGATGGGGATCAGGATTTCACCTATGGTCTGTGCAATGCAAAGAGTCTGCAGGAAGCCTCCTTCTCTGGGCAAGTTCTAGCCCCATTTTAAGTATTCCAATCAGTTATAGGCTGAAGACAGACTTACAAGCTTTCTATGGTGATGTTTCTGGCTGTCCCTTTCTCTCCCCTTCAAGTGTCGATTTTACAATAGGAGGTAAGGGAAACCAAGATTCAATAGGCAGCCAAGCATCTTAACATCATTTCCCACTTATACCCATTCAAATCATGCCTCAATCTTTTTATCCCCGAGCCCTGTTGTTCCATGGTTGTGCATACATCATTATTTACCTCTGTCCTATGTAGCCCATGTAAACCTGCCTAGCTGTTCTCCCATCTGCCTTGTTTTTCCTTTCCCCTTCCCCTTCTAGTGTGTGCCCCACTCCCAGCACCCAAACTATCCTGTGTCTATTCACCACCCTGTGCTCCACCTTCCTCTCCCTCCCCTCACACCACCCCATACAGCCTGGTAACCAACAAACAAAATTTTCTTTTCCCCCTTTTAGTGTGGGTACTTTTTATTAATCTTTTACAATAATGGTCCTATGCTGTATTTCTCCTTTTGTGGCTGAGTGATTTCACTCAGCATAATGTCCTCAAGGTTCATCCACATTATGTGGTTTGTAGCTTCCTTGTTATTCTTCAGGGTTGCATAATATTCCACTGTGTGTATGTATCACAGTTTGTTTATCTATCCTTCCATTGATGGGCACTTAGGCTGTCTCCATCTTTTTGCTATTGTAAATAATGCTGCTACTAACATTGGTGTGCATATACCTACTCATGTTACGGTTCGTATTTCTTGTGTATAAATGCAAAGTAGAGGAATTGCTGGATCATAAGGTATCTCTATTTCCAACCTTCTGAGGAAGTACCATATTGTTTTCCAGAGTGGTTGGACCATTTTGCAATCCCACCAGCAATGTAGGAGGATCCCAGTTGTAGAGCTGGTTTTGATTCAGCGACTCTATGCACAACAGAACAAAACACTGCCTGTTCCTGTGCCATCTTCACAATTGTTGGTATGCCTGTGCCCACTGCTGCTGCCACTATTCTAATCCATCTCACTGAAGGTCTTCCTGTTTTTCACTGACACTCACTTTCCCCACCATGAGATCTTTCTCTAAGGTCTGATCCCTCTTGATAACATGTCCAGTATGGGAGGATTCTCACCATCCTAGCTTCTAAGAAGTATTCTGGCTGTACTTCTTCCAACACAGATTTGTTCTCTGGCAGTTCATGGTGCTTTCAATATTTTTCTCCAACATGGTAACTGAAATGCATCAATTCTTCTATGGTCTTCCATATTCATTGCCCAGCTTTCACATGCGTAGGAGACAACTGAAAATACCATGGCTTGGGTCAGGTGCATCAGGAGGCTCATTGTTTTAACTCATTCAACTCTTTGATATGGCTCCTATTACCACCCCCATTTCACAAACAGAGAAGCTGCTGGTTTAAGTCAAAGTCACGCAGTCTGTAAGGATGAAACTGGGATAGAATTGAGACTGGTTCCAGTATCCAAGTTCTCAACCATGACATCGACTTCCTCCTAGTTGGAGGTAGGACTTGCCCACTACTATAATACATTACACTGTGTATATGAAATCTTAGTGTGGTGCTGTAGGACAAGCACTGGACTGCAAGATCGGATTAAACTACAAGGTTGGTGGTTCAATCTCACCAGCTCCTCCTTGGAAACCCTATACAGGGTCACCGTGAATCAGGACTGACTCAATGGCACTTAACAACAACAACACTATGTATATTTTTATGTATATGTATAATATAAACAAAATTTTTCACAAGTAGACAAACAATAGCATGGAAAATGGAGAAAATATTGATGTTTTCAAGGATTTCACTTTACTTGGATCAACAGTCAATGACCTTGGAAGCTGCAGTCAAGAAATCAAATGAGGTATTGCCTTTGGCAAATCTGCTGCAAAAGACCTATTTCAAGTGTTAAACAACGGTGTCTTATAGGGACTATGGTGTGCTGGACACAAGGCATAGTCTTTTCAATCGCCTTCAGATGCCTGTGAAATCTGGCCAATGAATAAGGAAGACTAGTAAAGAAGGGATGCCTTTGAATATGAATTGTGGGGCTGGCAGAGAATACTAAGTCCTAGTGTGGCCACAAGGTCGATGGTTCAAGTTCACCAGCTGTTTCCTCAGAAACCCTATATAGGGTCCTTATGAGTCTGACTCTATTGCACATAACAACAACATATGCATTTATTATCTAATATATAATGATTACACATAATGTAGTGATTATAAAATCTGACTTTAAAAGACTGATTAATGGATTGAAAGTCCAAATTGAAAGTCCACAAATGGGCAGCAGGATGCAACGATATAGTATCTGAGGAAAGGGGTTTTTCCAATTATCAAGGAAAGAGCTACTTGATCAATAAATGATGCTAATATAAACGGCTAACCAAATGTAAAAAAACAACACAAAAAATACATGTATATCATAGGAGCACTAGAAGATAATATAAATAATATTTTTATAATCTCAAAGGTGTGAAAAGACTTTTTAGCTACAGGATAAGCACTGGACTGTGAACCACAAGGCTGGCAGTTCAAATCTACCAGCTGCTCCTTGGAAAGCCTATACAGGGTCGCTATGAGTCAGAGGAGTCCTGGTGTGGTGCTGTGGGTTAATGCGTTGGACTGCAAAGTCCTCTGAACTGCAAGATCTGCAGTTCAAGGTCACCAGCCACTCCTCAGAAAAGTCACTATGGGTTGGAACCAGCACTGAACAACAACAATTTTAACTACAGAAATGGAAAACTTTGGAATTTCTGAATTTCAGAAATCATCAAATAAAAGCTATACAGTGAAGAACTAGAGTAAAAATATTTGCAAGTTACGATAGCTAAATATTTACCATGCTTATTATACAAATAACTATAATTCAATAAAAATACCCAAAATAGAAATATTGGCCAAGGAATTTAAGGTATAATTAAGAAAAGAATAAATACAGCTAGTCAGTCAATAAAGATACGGAAAATGTGCAATCTTATTAGAAAACAAAACTTTCAAACGAGACGAGACCTTCCTGAATTAATTGGGTGGGCATCAAATTGGCAAAGAAAAACTAAAGCTCAAACAAAACAGCATGAGATTTTGCAAGCAAATAGAGAGAAGCTGGCAGGGCATACTCAGCAGAAGCAGCGGAATTAGACTAACAGGAAACAGTAGAGCCATAAACCACCTCCATCTATTGGTTTGTATTGTAGCGTAGTGGTTACGAATCAGGCTGCGAATCGCAAGGTCAGCCGTTCAAACCGATCAGCTTTTCCACAAGAGAAAGATGAGGTTTTCTGCTCTGGTAAAGATTTACCGCCTCGGAAACCCTGCACAGGGTCACTATAAGTCGGAACCCACACGGTACATAACCACCACCACTACCACATGATGCTGGAAACTATGCCACTGGTATTTCAAACAGCAACAGGTCTGTTCCCTGCCACCCCCCCGCCCCCACACACACACACACTCCCCCATGCTCAACAGGTTTCAGAAAGGTTTTCTGACTGAGACAGACTAGGAAGCGAGACCTGGTGGTCCACTTCTGAAAATCAGCCAACAAAAACGTTCTTCACCACAACCAAATCCTGTGTGACCAAATAGTGCTACGAGATGAACCCCTCACATTAAAAGACATGGAAAACACACAATGGCCCAAATGAACAGGCTTGACCAAACCCAAGTCTGTGAAGATGGTGCACGACTAGGCAACATTTTGTTCTGTTATACACGGGGGCGTCATACGTCAGAGGCACCTTGGTTGCACCAAAAGGGTGTCATAAGAGACAAAGGAAGAGGGTTTAAGAAGGTAGGAAGAGTGAACTGTTCAGGAATACTACTGAGCACTGAGAACGAGCCATTGGGTTGCATCAATAAAGAGTTGCTGGCGGCCATGGTGAGCAGAGTGGCATACATGTGGAAGACGCACTGTTGGCATGGAGTGTGGTGAAGAATGACCAGGAGGCAAGGCATGGACATACAGTGAGTGTTGACCCCTGGTAGAGAACCTGGAAAGAGATGTGGATGTGAAGAAAGACTGAATGTTTATTTCGTTTTGCTTTTTAAGAGTTTTCACAACCCAAACCTTCTGGTATTGAGTTAATCCCAACTCACAATGACCTATAGGGCTGAGGAGAACTGCCCTCCCTCAGAGGGGCTGGTGGGTTTGAACCACTGACCTTGTGCTTAGCAGCTCAGTGCTCTGTCTACTGAGTCACCAGGGCATCTTTAAAATAAGAGACTTGAGACTATTTAAATATTTATGGGAAGGATCAAGCAGAAGGAGAGAAGCTGAAGAGACAGAAGGTGAATAAATTCATTACACATGGTATGTTGTTGTTGTTGTCAGGTGCCAT
>NW_006408565.1:753645-754345 GCF_000296735.1 Chrysochloris asiatica | reverse complement strand
AAGCCTTTGCGTAGTCAATAAAGCACAGGTAAACATCCTTCTGGTATTCTCTGCTTTCAGCCAAGATCCATCGGATATCAGCAATGATATCTCTTATTCCACGGCCTCTTCTGAATCCAGCTTGAATCTCTGGTATAAACTTCCCAAAATGGTAAAAGGTGGGGAGAATTGATATATATATATATTTTTCAATCCATTGTTGGATTATTCATGAAATCTGTGTGGTAGGTCGTGAGCTGGATATTAAATTTTAAAAATAGAAGAAAAAAAAAAAGAAACAAAGAGACACATGTACACTAATGTTCTTTGCAGGAGATGGAACCGACTTTCATACCGACCTTGTGGTCTAGTGCATTATCCCACAGTGCCACATAAGGACTCCATGTTGCTGCTGTTATGTGCCGTGGAGTCGGTTCCGACGCATAGGGACCCTGCACAGGGTTTTTGAGGCTGTAAATCTTTACGGGAGCAGAAAGCCTCATCTTTCTCCCACGGCACAGCTGGTAGTTTCAAACTGCTGACCTTGCAGTTCGAAGCCTAATTCGTAACCACTACGTTACCAGAGCTCCTTTGGAAATCCTATACAGGGTTGGTATATGTATAGGGCACTTAACATTATATATATATAATGGTGGGGTGCACTGGATTGTGAACCACAAGGTCAAACTCACCAGCTGCTCCTTGGAAATCCTTTACAGGG
>NW_006408565.1:742270-752545 GCF_000296735.1 Chrysochloris asiatica | reverse complement strand
AACAACAACAACATAATTATTTACAAGAGAAAAAGAATGGAAAATATCAGTGTATATCTCAGGTAGTAACATGTTATAATGGTGTGTGTATGTGTATGTACTGAGTTACACTGTAAAATGCATTTCTTACAGTGAGGTTAAAAGTATTTCAAAGTCCTTGATTTTAAACATAAATGGAGATACATTTGATTTTTTTCTAGGTCTAGAGGACACATGGTTTTTAATGGGGAAAAGGACTGATCATTTCTTCATTAGACAAAATGGGAAAGAGAGAAGAGTGAGAATGGGTAGGGTTCTGTCGGCTGGGTTCCTTAATATTTGGGAATTTAGGGCATCACCTGGTAGGTTGGGTGCAAGGTCATTGTCTGAAAGCAAGATAAGGAGTGGGGCTGTTTATGTCTGAGGGGAGAAGAGAATGCTAACAATGCGGAGTGAACAGACTGATTTGAAAAACACAGATGGATTGCAAGGCAGTGTTGCAGGCTCGACTGAGATCTGTGGTTATGAATTTATAGCAGTACCAGAATGCCTGCTTGGGTGATTTTCTCCAGCAATGCTCACTCAAGCAGAAGTGGCCCAATCAGATTGTTCTTGGTTCATTATGTGTCTCCAGACCAGTAAACTGAGGCAGCGGTGCTGATTAATGTGATGGCTGAGCTGGAAGCAGAGTTTTTACAAACCAACACCTGCCCTTGAATTTCTTTACCCTCCTTCTGCCCGGAAGCCCAGTGCATACTAATCTTTGTCTTACTTATCTGAACATCATCTTTGGCACTGGAGCTTGGTGAACCTTATCATCTAACTTTCTCAGGCTTTAGGAGGTTCTATAAGATTTTGAAGGTCACCCTGCAGGGTTCACTCTTATCATCATAAAAGATTCGGTTAACTTTGGGCCTACTTCTCTCTCTGAGAATACTGAGGATGCCTGCAACACATCCCAGAAAGAGCACCAAGGAAAAATGGCCAATGCCGGAAAGTGTTTTCTAAGCACACAGCAGTCCAGTTACTTTTAAGGCGACTCTGACTCAAACCTCCCATCATTTGGTTAGCAGTTGGGCACATTAACCACTTTCACCACCTAGGGGCTGAGAACATACAGTTATGTCCTCCTCAATTTGTATCTGATGCAATATGATCTAAAAGCCACGGTTCATGTTTTTGTTTCTGTTCTTTTTCTGCCCAATCCCCACCTCTCATGCAGGTGTGACTTGGGCACCGGTGCCAGAGTTATGGTGTTGGCGGAGAATACTGCATAAACCATGGACTGTCAAAAGAATGAACAAATCTGTTTTGGAAGAAGTGCTCTTTAGCAGTTGGATAGCTCCTTAGAAGCAAAGATGACAAGACTTCATCTCTTGTACTTGGTTTTCAGGAAGAACCAGTCCCTGGAGAAGGACATCATGCTTGGTAAAGTGGAGGGTCAGAGAAAAACAGGAAGACCCTCAATGATTCGGATAGACTGAAATGATGGCTTCAAGAATCAGCAATTGTAAGGATGGCAGAGAACGGGGCAGTGTTTGGATCAGTTGCAATAGGGTCGCTATAAGTCAGAGCCCACTCTATGGCATCTAACAACAGCCTGAGTTAGTAGGGCAGTCAACAGAATCGACATCTTCCAAGAAATGAAAATGCTTTCATTTCTTGTCTTCCAGGACACCTCGCTACAAGTTTTCTACCTCTTGTTCAGGATGTTTCTGCACCTCATATGAAGGCTTTCCTCTCTGGCTTCCACACTTTACACCTTAAATAATTCTATTTCAGGGTCTTCTTCTCAGGCCATCTTTCTCTTTAGGGTACCTCATTCCATACACAACTCTTCAATATATACCTCCAGAGTAGATCTCTCTTCTGAGCTCAAGACCAATATAACTCAAAGGTCTTTTCAATGTCTCCTCCCAGTACCAGTACTGATTGAGCACCTGCTGTGTGCAGCAAACAAGACACAGGGAAGTCCTCAACCCCTATGAAGTCCAGATTCTAAGTGGGCTATTAAAAAAATAAATAAATAAAATCTGAGACCTGGGAAAGGAATGAAGGGGAAAAGAGAAAGAAATAGCATATTGGCCCATCTGAGAAGGTGACCTCTAAGCAGTGGCATGCTGATAAAGAGTCAGTCACCCTCAGGGAAATTACTACAGGCAGAAAAGGCTGTAAGTGCAATGGCCTTGAGGTGAATGTTGTTGTTGTTATGTGCTGTGGAGTCGGTTCCGACTCATAGCAAGGACCCTGTACAGGGTTTCCGAGGCTGGAAATCTTTATAGGAGCAGAAAGCCTCATCTTTCTCCCATGAAACAGCTGGTAGTTTCGAACTGTTGACCTTGCGGCTCACAGCCTGATTCATAACCACTACTTGGGGTGAACAGGGGCATTGTAATAGAGGAATAGAAGGTAGGTGTGGTAGAAACATGGTGAACAATGGGAGAACAGAATGTGATATGACTTGGACAGGATGGCAAAGGTCAGCTCACATTGGCTCTTTCAGAGCATGAGAATAAATTTGGATTTTATCACAGCATCTTAAACTAAATATGTCCCAAACTGAACTCCTGGTCTTTTCCCCAAAACTAGGTTCTCCTACATTCTAGGATCTAGAATCCTCCCTGGATTCAATGAATGATCCCAACCTATTTCATTTAGTTATAGGCTTTCCCAAGGCCTGCTTCTCATTCCCCATCCTTTGCCTCTTTATACTCTTGTTTCTCAAATCAATACCAGCCCAGACTCTCCTGCCACACTCCAGACTCGATATCAAACTGTCTGATGTACATCTCAGCTGGAGATCCCACTGGCACTTCAATGTGTATCCAAAATTGAACTCTTTATCTATTTTTCTAAGCCTCCTTCACTCCTTATCTCCATGAATGACAGCGCCCAGTTGCCTACACAAACTATATCAACTACTTCTCCCTCACTCCCACATCCAATCAGTAACTAAGTTCTGTTGCTCCTATCTCTTCTGTATCTCTTGTACTTGTCACATTCTCATCATGCCCCGATTTGTTGAGCCCTGTTTACTAGATGATTGCAGTATTCTACCTGGTCTCCTGGCTTTAAATCTCATTCCTCTTGAATCCATCCTTCATATTGCTTTCAAAGTGAATTTTGCCTATTGCAAATTTTCAGGATATTATATCCTTGCTTGGAATCTTTAAAGACTCCTATTTCACTAGAGATAAAATATAAACTTCTCAAAGAGACACAAAAGACTCTCAGTGACCTACTGAAGCTCTTCTGCCTTCATTTCCCCATTCATCATTGTACTCTACATTCCAACCATATTAAGATAACTTGCAGTCCTACAAAGTATAAGACTAACCTCAAGTCTGTGTTTTTGCTAAGGCTATTTTTTTCCTTTCTAGAAGGTTCTTTCCTCTGTTCACCAGGAAAACTCTACTAAGAATCATTTATGTTGATTAGTGTGGGTATCTTCCACCACTTACCCTTCCATGCTTAGTCTCAGAGTTTGTACATTAAGCTCATCTCATCTCAGCCTTGGCTGACAGTTAGAACCTCATCCATTTGAGGGTTGTAGGATGAAATTCGTTGGTAATAGGTTCCGGGTGCCTGACAGAAAGGCAGGGCCAATCACACAGCACTTCACAGGTCTGCTCAGTGATCACACTCAGCATCCGAATCACTCAGCTGAGGTCCAAGCCCTTTCTGGCTTAAAGTCTATTGGTTCATGGTTAGGGTGACTACATTACATAGCATCCAAATTGGAACACTGGACAATGAAAGATGGTACCATGAATTACACTCAGCAAAAGGTGTAAACTGGGTTAACCTAAATAAATAGATCCTTTCATTCTCTTCCTGTGAAGGCATCCTTAATTCCAAGAGAGTAGATTCTGCTTAAAGCTCCTCATTCACATTCCAGTCTCAGGGGGACTGGAATCCTAAATCAAAGCTTACACGTGGTGATAACTGCTGTGTTGTTGTCTCCAATGGCTGGAACTGTTCCTCCCTGTACCCCCTCAATGGTTGGCTAAGTTCTAGGTATAAATGACCTTAATGCCACTTCCTGTCCATCTTTTGGAAATGACTCACTGCCTGGGATTACTCTGCAATCATGCTTGATCTTGACTACCAAGTTTCCTTTCCAGTAGAGTCAACTCCAAATCATGGCAACTCCATATGTGTCAGAGTTACAAGTGTGCTCCGTAGGGTTCTCAATGGCTGATTTTTCAGAAGCAGATCACTAAGTCTTTCTTCTCAGGCATCTCTGGGTACATTCAAGCCTTCAACCTTCTTGGGTAGCAGCCAAGTGTGTTGACCATTTGTATCATCCAAGGATTTCTGGTCCTTAATAAGCCTCTAGAATAATGTCCATCTCAACCATTCCTGGCTCTTACAGTTACTTTTAGACCCTCCTCACTGAGAAGGCTGAGAAGATTTTGCCAAGGCCAGGTTCAGAACTAGGGTCTGATATACTACTTAGTTGTTGGCTGAAGATCATGTCACCAGCTTACAGGACAGGATCTGACACCTTAAGGAGCAAAATGGCATTCCTGCTCTGTGATCCTAGAATGAAGTTAAGTGCACGTCCTGAATGCTCAGCTTTTACTTTGAAATAGATGATAAATTCTTTGGAAAATACATGTAGACAAACCTAGACACTACCCCAAAACTGAAGAGGAAAAACGTAAATCTTTCTGAATAATTTGGGTTTCCATGTCATCTCTCACTTAACTCTACACCTTTTGGGGGAGCAAATGGGACACTAGAGGAAGCTACTTTGCCTCACTAAGTCTGTTTCCACATGTATAAAACTTGGGCTGATAACTTCCAACTCACAGCTCTGTTGGGAGATTCAGTGTGACTAATCTCATGAAGGTATGCAAATCTTCACAGTGCCTGGCACAGGGCAGGTAATAACTCCAGTTTGGCTGGCTTTGAAGCAAGGGGCACATCCCAGTTATGCCACTGATACAAGTCACCACTCTTATGTCTGCTCAGCGTATCTACTAGTCTCAACCAGTCTACTGAGGCAGCAAGAGAAGAGTCTCTCCTGACCCCATGCCTTAACTAAGCATGACCCCAGACTAGTAGGTTTGACCTCAGTTCCTCAGTCTCTTTTTTTTAGCTCAAATGAATGACTTGTTGTTAGGTGCATTGAGCCAGCTCTGACTCACTGTAACTCTACCTATGTACAATAGAACACTGCCCGGTCTTGTACCACCCTCACAATCATTGCTGTATTTTAGCCCATTGTTACAGCCACAGTGTCGATCCATTTCATTGGCGGTCTTTTGCTTATATTCTGACCCTCTACTTTATCGAGCGGAGTCCTGGTGTGGTGCTGAGGGCTAATGCGTCAGATTGCAAAGTTATCTGAACTGCAAGTTTGGTGGTTCAAGCTCACCAGCTGATCCTTGGAAACCTTATACAGGGTCGTTGTGGGTTGGAATTGATTCCACAGCACTTAACAACAACAACAGCTTTATCAAACATGTTTCCTTTTGCAAGGACTGGTCCCTCTTGATAACATGTCCATAGTATTTGAGACCAAGTTTTGCTATCCTCAATTCTAAGGACATTTTTGCTGTACTTCCAAAATAGATTTGTCTAGTGACCCTGTATAGGGTTCCCAAGGGGCAGCTGGTGAGCTTGAACCACTGAACTTGCAGTCTAAAAGACTCTGATGAAACCTCTAATTTGTAGCAATGAATCACTACTCAGGTTGCTAAGTACATGATTCAGTGTGGTACTCTC
Source organism: Chrysochloris asiatica (assembly GCF_000296735.1). NCBI lineage: Eukaryota > Metazoa > Chordata > Mammalia > Afrosoricida > Chrysochloridae > Chrysochloris > Chrysochloris asiatica. Next base: position 746,833 of record NW_006408565.1, on the reverse strand, counting down.
TATGGGTAGTTCAAATCATGAAAAGAAACACAATCTATTGGCTGAAAAGGGGCACCAGGTGCTCAGCAGCCTTGTAGCTGAATGTGAGATAGTCTTTCAGTCACTGTGGAGTTCTGACAAGCTGTGCAATGTTGAAGGAATAAGGAGTGTTCTGATTTTTCAGTCTTTGTATTAGAGTAGCAAGAGCTACTCAAAAGTGCTTCTAGTTCCCAAGAGGCCCCACAGTTGCCCATGCCCAGCATCCAAGATCCCAGAATGACACTTGTAGGGTCCTGTCAGTACCCCAGGGACAAATCCCAGGCAGCCTCTGTGGTCAGTTGGAGTTACCTTCATTTCCTTTTATTACCCTGGCCATCCAGACATAGGTATTAACTGGGGGCAAGTATCCTGGCAGGATTTATCCCAAGAGTCCAGGTCTTCTCAGAGCTTCTTGGCCCATTCCTCTCAAAGTCAGATGAATTAAAAAAACAGAAAAACAATAGAACCAATGAAACCAGAAGTTCTTTTTTTTGAAAAGTTCAATAAAATTGACAAAATTTTGAGTAGATTAACACAGTAGAAATGAGAAAAAATGCAAATAATCAAAATAAGAAGTGAAAGAGGAAACGTTACAACTGACTCAATAGAAATTAAGAATATTATGACAGAATATTATGAAAATTTATACTGTAGTAAAATTAATGCTCTAGATGAAATGGAAACATTCCTGGAAGCCCAGAATCTACCCATTTTAACTCAAGAGGGAATACAAAGCATCAACAGACCCATAAGAGATAAAATCAATAATTAAAAAAAAATCCCTGCAAAAAACTCCCTGGACCAGATGGCTTCACTGGGGAGGAGATCTACTAAACATTGAGAGAAGATTGACAGCAATTCTGTTTAAAGTCTTCCAAAAGATACAGGAGGAAGATATACTCCTTAATTCATTCTTAAAAAAAAAAAAAAAAAAAAAGCCCTGATACCAAAACCAGACAAAGACACCACAAAAAAAGAAAATTACAGGCCCATATCTCTTATGACACCAAACGCAAAAATCTCAACAAAATACTAGTGAATAGAAATCAACAGCATATTAAAAGAGCCATACACCATGACCACGTAGGATTAATTACAGGAATGCAGGAATGGTTCAACATTAGACAAATCAACATAATATAGCACATCAACAGAACAAAAGAAAAGAACCACGCGATCATGTCTATGGATGTAGAAAAAACATTTGATAAAATCCAACATGCTTTCTTGATGAGAACCCTAAAGAAGTTTGGAACTGAATAGAATTTACTCAGTATGATTCAGGGCATATATGAAATGTCAATAGCCACATTATATGGAGAAAGATGGAGAACTTTCCTCTTGAAATCAGGAATAATATAAGGGTGTCCCATCTCAACACTTCTATTCAATACTGTATTGGAAGTCCTAGTTATAGCAATAAGACAAGGAAAAGAAAATTTTAAAATGTGGATTGTAAAAGAAATAAAATTAACTTTATTCACAAATTGTATATAGAAAATCCTAGAGGCCACAAGAAACCTTCTAGAGCTAATAGAGAAATCTAGCAAAGTTAAGGGGTACGAGGTCAGCAAACACAAATAAGTTAGGTTTTTATATACAAGTCATGATAAATCAGAAACAGAATTTCGGGAAACAATTCCATTTACAGTAGCATCTAAGAGAAAAAACTAGTGGTTCCATGTTGCTGAGTTGGTTCCGATTAATAGCAACTCTGTATAGGGCTTCTGAGGCTGCAAACCTTGAAAGGAGAAGAAAATCTCATCTTTCTCCCATAGAGTGGCTGATGGATTTGAACTGCTGCCCTTGTGGTTAGCAGCCCAATGTGTAACCCACTACACCACAAGTGCTCCCAAGGAATAAATGTAACCAGGGAAGTGAAGGACTTACACAATGCAAACTATAACACAGCTGAAAAGACATTAAAGAAGACTTACACAAATGGAAAGATAGTCCATGTTCATGGATTTAAAGGCTTAATATTGTTAAGATGTCAATACTACCCAAAGTGATCTATAAATTCAGTGAAATCCTGATCAAAATTCCAACAGAAATCAAAACAAGCAAACAAACAAAAAAACACAATTCCCAGCTTTATACGGAATGGTAAAAGGCTCTGAAATGCTCAGACAATGTTGAAAGAACAGAACAAAGTAGGCAGACTCACACTTCTTGATTTTAAAACATGCTATATAGCCACAGTGAAGTGCTGGTATGGTGCGCTCTAGGATAAGTACTAGACGGCTAACCACAAAGTCAGCAGTTCAAATCCCCCAGCCACTGCTTGGCAACTGTATACAGGGTCGCTATGAGTTAGAACCGACTCAATGATACGTAACAACAACAGCAACACACAGCCACAGTAATCAAAATAGCCTAGTACTGGTATAGCAATAGACACATAAACCAAAAAAGAATAAAATCAAGAGTCCAGAAATAAACCCACACATTTGGTACAATTGGATTTCCACTTACAGAAAAAGGAAACAGGAGAGATCCCTCACACACCACATACAGAAACAAATTCAAAATGGATTAAGGCTCTAATGTGAAAACTGAAACCATAAAATTCTTAGAAAAAGAAGCAGAGGTTAATGATGTTCTGAACCAACTCAATGGCACTTAACATCAACAACAATTGAAAACTTTTTTTCCAGCAAAATATTTTACCAAAAAAAGTGAAAAGACAAGCTACTGACTGGGAGAATGTCTTTGGAAACCACATACCTGACAAGAATTTCATATACATACACACATACCAATACATATCTCATTTCTCTTGAATACATCCTTCACATACATATATATATATATAACCCCAACAACAAAAAGACAAATAGTCCAATCATAATATGGGCAAAGGACTTGAATAGACATTTCACAAAAGAGGACATTCAAACAGCCATCAGACACATGAGAAGATGCGTAGCATCCTTAATTATCAGAGAGATGCATATTAAAACCACAATAAGATAACATTCTGCTCCCACTAGTATGGCTAGGGAGTCCTGGTGTGGTGCTGTAGGATAAGCACTGGACTCTTAACTGCAAGATGAGTAGTTTAAATCCATTATCCACTCCCCAGAAGCCCTGTACAGGGTTGCTGTGAGTCGGAATGGACTCGATGGTACTTCACAACAAATGCAACAATAACAGGATGCCTAAATTAAATAAAGACAAAGCAACAACAAAACCTAGAAAATAAATGGTCAAGGATGTGTGGAAACTGGAACCCTTTCCCACTGATGGTGAGATCCAAAAGAGTACAGCTGTGTAGAAAACAGTATGTTGTAAAGTGCTGTCGAGTCTGTGCCGACCAATAGCAACTCTGTATAGGAGCAGCTGGTGAGCTTAAACCGCCGACCTTGCAGTTCAAACGGCTTTGCAGTCTGGCACATTAACCCACAGCGCCACACCAGGACTCCGGAAAACAGTAGAGCAGTTCCTTAAAGAATGAAAACAGGACTGCCATATGACCCAGCAATTCCATTCCTACCTAGCAATTCTGGAAAACAGGACTCCGGAAAACAGTAGAGGTTCCTTAAAGAATGAAAACAGGACTGCCATATGACCCAGCAATTCCACTCCTACCTAGGTCCACATGTATACCCAAAAGACTTAAAGCTAAGACTCAAGCATCAGTGTTCATTGTGTCACTGTTCACAAAAGCCCAAAGGAGGGAATGTGTCACAGACGTACAATGGAATCCTCTGGTGGGAGAAATCAACTGTTGATACACACTGCAATATGGATGAAGCTTGAAGACATCACACTGAGTGAGATAAGTCAATCACAAAAGGACAACTATTGTACGACTTCACATATATAAAAAGCAGGAAAAGGTAAATGCATAAAGACCAAAGTTTATTAATGGTTCCCAGGGGCAGGAGGAAGGCGTACATGGGGAGGTGTTTAACAGTGATAGAAATAGCTAATTGATCAAGGGTAAAGTTGCACAGTTATTATAATTGTTGCCCACAAGTCACACACACCTGCAAAAAGCTGAATTGGCAAAACCTGTGTGATCTATTTACAACAGTAACAATAATATAAGCGAGTAGCTGCTGAGGCTCATGCCAAATACTTCACAGGGTTTGGTTATTTCGTTTGGAGGTCTAGGGTCACGGGACATCCCAGATAATAGGCCTAATAACATGTTTAGTGCTTCTATTCTATCTCCCCAGCTTAGTGAGTAGTGCCTAGGGTCTTATACTTTTGCAAGCAGTCATCCAAGATACGACAATTGGCTTCTATTTGCTAAGAGCAACAGAAGAAGAGTCAGAAATGAGGACATACAATGTGTGGCTACTTGCTTCCGTGAACAACTGTCTCTTCCATGAGACCAGAAGCACTGGATGGTACCTGGCTACTGTTACTGAACATTTTGATTAAAGATTCTACAGAAGGATACTGATCAAAAGGGGGAAAATACAGAGCAGAATTTAAAATTCTAATGGACTCCAGACTTCCTGAAGCCATGGAGTTTGGATAAATTCTTGAAACTATTGCTCTGAGATAATCTTCAAACTTCAAACCAAAAATATC
>NW_006408565.1:740236-741825 GCF_000296735.1 Chrysochloris asiatica | reverse complement strand
TATGAGGTTATTGAAAATACCATGGCTTAGGTCAGGTGCACCTTAGTCCTCAAGCTGACATCTTTGCTCTTCAACATTTTAAAAAGGTCTTGTGCAGCGGATTTGCCTAATGCAATACTTTGTTTGATTTCTTGACTGCTGCTTCCATGAGTGTTGATAGTTGATCCAAGAAGAATGAAGTCCTTGACAACTTCAATAGTTTAGTTGTACTAGTAAGAAATATCTGCTTTGAGCCTTATGCTCTTTTAAGAACTATCTATATGGGAACAAATTGATAATAGCAACTGCAAAGACATGAATTTTACGAGGCAGTGAATTTGTATTAATTGGGAGCATCGGTTCACAAAAGGAGGGTGAGAATGATTATACAACTTGAAGAACTGTGATTAATGTCACTAAATGGTAAATGCAGAAACTCTTGAATTGCTGTATGTTTTGCTGTATATATTTTCAACAATAACACACACACACACACAAAGAAAAACAATCACAGGAATTCAAGACATCACTAACAGCCCAGAAGGTGCTCCTGGAACTACAGGCCCAGATCTTTGGTTCTTTAAAGTCCTCTTCTAAAGTCCTCTTTAAAGTCCTCAGCAGAGCATCTTCACAAGGAGACTAGAAGTCCACGCCCAGTCATATATCAGACCACCATCCACTAAAGACTTGGCATCTTCACTTGGTGGCTGTTCCCCATGATTATAAGGATGACTGTTTGGATTTTCTCTCATGGAAAATCATGTGATCCAGAAGAATCTACGGTTAACTTGAAAGAGTTACCTTCAAGACCATGTGAGAGCCTAAACGGAGCCTCCCCCAGCAAGATGAGAATTACTCAGGTAGCCCAAGGGCAGAAACTCTGCTCTTGAACCCAAGTCCACTGAGTTTCCCAGAAGACTGACTTTGCATATAAGAACTAAAGGAAGGGTCTCTAAGTCCAAGAGAGGAAACTCAAAGCTCTCCTAGAACCAAGTCCTAGAAAGGTGAGAGGTACCCTCCCAGAGAGCCACAAGCCAGAGGCCACCCATGATCCCCAGGGCTGACAGTCTAAGGGAGATGATAAATTTGCTAAGACAGGATCTCTACAGATCTGGGAGGTGCTTCTTGCAGGGATCCCTATCTAGGGGTGCTCCTCCCAGATCTATAGAGATCCTATGTTCAGTGACAAGTCCTACTGGTGGTGCCCACAAGCTCCAGATGTGTTACTAGACAGAGGAAGGTAAGCATGGCTGTGAGAACTCAGATGCAACTAATAAGTCATCTAGACAAGTAGATAAGAAGCTTTGGTAGTGTAGTGGGTTATGAGTTGGGTTGCTAATTGAAGGTCATCAGTTCAAATCTATCAGCTGCCCCATGGGAGAAAGATGAGGCATTCTACTCCCATAAAGATTTACAGCCTTGGAAAGCCTGTATGGGGTTGCTATGAGTTGGAGCCAACTCCATGGAAGACAACCACCACCACCATATGCATGCAAAAGCTGGACAGTGAATAAGGAAGACGATAGAAGAATTGATGCCTTTGAGTTATGGTGTTGGAGGAGAATATTGAAAGTGCCATGGGCTGCCAAAAGAACCAATAGATCCATTTT
>NW_006408565.1:737887-739051 GCF_000296735.1 Chrysochloris asiatica | reverse complement strand
GCTATGGGTTGGAATCAACTCTATGGCACTTCATGATCCTTCAAGATGTCTTCTGAGAATATAAAAATTTAAATCAGTTTTTCAACCTCTACACTCTGGTGGCACTTTTGAGCACATCAATTACAGGCAGTCCCCAGATTACAAATGAGTTCTGTTCCTAAGCCTATTGTCAAGTCAAATTTGTACGTAAGTCAGAGCAGTTAGGCAGGTTCTATATCTAATGTCAGTTAGTCAAATGTTTGTCAGTATGTGATATGGTGGAGGAGGGATCCAAAAAGTTCATGGAAAAATAGAATTAAATGATAATGGAATTTCTCCCATGAAAAATTTGAAGCACCCTTGTATATAGTGTATCTTTCTATACATAAAAAGCAATAAAGAAATACTTCCAGATATACACTAAACACATTTAACATAATAATGCAATGACAATAATAATAACATTTTTGATGCACCTATTTGTTGTTTTGAACCATTTTATGTACCTCAAAATTTTAAATGCAGGTTTCAGGGTGGGAGTTTGGTGTGTACCTTCATTTGTACACATGTCAGCCAATTTAGAGTGTGCGAGGGAAGGTAGAATCCCCACTGAATAGTTTTCCTCTTGTCTAGGTGGGTCTGGTGAAAAGAGATGGGGATAGGATTCATTTGATTCAATAGTAATTGTTATCATGACTAATTGTGACTGTCACAACTGTAAAGGTAGAAATTGTACAACAAAAAGGAGGGGAGTAGTTAATCTTACAGTCCAGGAACAGAGGACCCTAGGACCATCTGGAGAGAAGAGCATGAGTGGAATGTGGGACCCTAACCAGAGAAGAAGCAACACCAGAGATGGAGGCAGAGGTGATGGCATGGAGAGATTGGGCAGCTGAGGACTCTAGACTCATGGAAAAAGAAAGGTTGTGTGCTGGTGGCCAGGTGGCTGGCTTCCAAAAATATGCCCTTTGGTTGTTTAAGTGATTATATATTCCTGCTTTTTTTTTTTTTTTTAATGAAGTTTTATCTACATTTTTCTCCCACTCTATCCAGGACCTTCTCTTGTGATCCCTTTCAGAGTAGTCAACAGCGGTAGCCAGGAACCATCTCGTTCTGGTCTCCAGGGTTTACATGGTCCATTAGTCCTTCGGATTATATTCTTACAATTTTGATTTTCATAAGGCA
>NW_006408565.1:730470-736077 GCF_000296735.1 Chrysochloris asiatica | reverse complement strand
ATACATGTATGTGCTGTCTTCATGATTGTGGCTGTAAGTCCATTGCTATGGCTACTGCGTCAATCCATGTCACTGATTTTATCAACCATGATGTCCAGTTTCCTGTTGGTTTCTTGTACCATGATGATGAAGCTATAAACTCTGACAACAGTATTTCAAATACCAGAAGGATCATTCAGGGAGGACAAGTTTCAGCAGTGCTTACAGACTAAGACAGACCAGGAGGAAAGATCTTATGATCTACTTCTGAATATTAGTCACTGAAAACCCTATGGAATGCTAGAGAATACTGTCTGATGACCTCTTTTAGTAGGTGCTCCACATTATTGTTGTGTGTTACCAAGTCAATTCTAACTTACAGTGACCCGATAGGAGAGAGAACTTCCCCTTCATAAGGATTCCAAGGCTGTAGTCTTTATGGCAGGAGATTGCTACATCTTTCGCCCACTGAACAGCTGGTGGGTTCGAACCACTGACCTTTCACTTAGCAGCTGAAATCACTCACTTTAACCACTCACAGATTTGGCCTAGCATCTAAATCATCTGAAAAGGTTTTAGAACTACTATTCCTGGGCCCCATTCCAGAGCCACTGAATCAGATATTCTGGGGATAAGGCCAGGATTCTGTATTTTTAAGAGGCCTGTGAGTGATTCTAATGATCAGTTGGATTTGGGTCCATTTTAGATTGAGTAAGGCTGCCGAATTTGAATTACAGTGTTGGCAAAGAATACGAAATATACCATGGACTGCCGGAAGAATGAACAAATCTGTGTTGGAAGAAGTGCTGCCAGAACGCTCCTTAGAAGTAAGGATGGCAAGACTTCATCTACTTACTTTAGAACTATCATCAAGAGGGACCAGACCCTGGAGAAGGACATCATACTTGGTAAAGTAGAAGCTTAGCCAAAAAAGGAGGGAGACCCTCAATGAGACAGATCCATCACAACTATGAGGATGGTGTGGGATCTAGCAGTGTTTCCCCTTCTGTTGGATCTGGATCACTATGAGTCAGAACGGACTCCATAGCACCTAACAGCACAGGCTGCAGAAGGCATAGCTCAGGGTGCTGTCACCTATGCCTAAACTAACCCTGCCCAGGTGCACTCAAGATTTCATTCCATAGCCAGAAGCCAAGTCAAGCCCAGTCAAACCTGAGAGTACAATGAAAGCCCCATGCCCACAAACCAGTAAATGTGGCATGACTGTGATGACCCAGAGTTAGTGTCTGGTGGGCTTGTGGGGAGGCCTCCATAGCCATATGCCCACAGAGTTTCCAGATCCTCCGACCCTGTGACCCCCTCCCCACCATGTGTACCCAAGACCAGGTTCCACTCTGGTTGTTGGTTTCCTTTCTGGTCCCTGCTGGGAGTAAAGCTCTCTTTGAAACTGCAGCCTCGGGTTGGGGCATAGATAGCCTTCAGGATCTGAGTCTACCCAGAAGACACTCAATCCATAGGACATGTGGCTATTTAAAAATAAACACTGACAAGTGATGTATTTGATGCATGTGTTGCTTCCTTAGACATTCTGATAGGATATATAGAAGCCTTCTTAGTGGGTCATTCCTTCATCCAGGGCCAGTTCTCTCAGCACCAGCCTCATGAGTTCCTCAAACTTCCCACCAATGATGTAGTAAAGATTTGGCAGTACAGAATCAGAGATCCTCCCCACCTCCTACCACCAACACAGACTTTTCAATTTCCAGTAACTCCCAAACTCCCAATTTGGACTCCTCCACTCGTCTGTCATTTGTCATACATACTATGATGGTTTGAGTGTTGCTGTGATGCTGGAGACTATGCTACTGGTATTTTAAATACCAGCAGGGTCACCCTTGGTGGACAGGTTTCAGCTGAGTTTCCACACTAACACAGACTAGGAAGAAGGACAGGCAGACTACTTCTGAATGTTTAGCCACGAAAACCTTGTGAATCGCAGCGAAACACTGTCAGATACAGCATCACAAGATGAAAACAGTATGACTGGCACCAGAATATTGTCAGGTATAGTGCCCAAAGATGAGTCCCTCAGGTTGGAAGGCACTCAAAATGCGACTAGGGAAGAGCTGCCTCTTCAAAGTAGAGTTGACCATGGTGACATGAATGGCATAAAGCTTTCAGGATCTTCATTTGCAGAAGGGGCATAACTTAAAATGAGAAGAAACAGCTATAAACATCCATTACCAACTGGAACATGGAATGCATGAAGTATAAATCTAGGAAAATTGGAAGTTGTCAAAGATGAAATGGTACACATAAAGATCAGTATCGTAGGCATTAATGACTTGAAATGGACAGGTACTGGTCATTTTGAATCTGACAGTCATATGGTTTACAATGTTTGCAATGACTAATCAAAGAGAAATGGCATCACATTCATCATCAAAAAGAATATTTCAAGATCTATCTTGAAGTATAATACTGTCTGTGATTGGATCATATCCATATGCCTACAAGGAAGATAAGTTAACATCACTATTACATTTATATGACTAAAGTCAGTGATGATAAAATTGAAAAAGTCTACCATACTCTTCAGTGTGAAACTGATCAAACATGCAATCAAGATGTATTTATAATTACTGATGATTGGAATGCAAAGGTTGGAAACAAAGAGGAAGGATCAGTAGTTGGAAATGATGGCCTTGGAAAATGATGCTGGAGATCGCATGATGGAATTTTGCAAGACTTATTCATTGCAAATACCATTTTAAAAACATAAAAGACAACTATATACATGGACCTCAGCAGATGGCATTAAACTGACTAATTACATCTGTGGGAAGAGACAGTGAAAAAGCTTAGTATCATCAACCAAAACAAGGCCAGGGGCAGACTGTGGAACAGACCATCAGCTGCTCCTATGCAAGTTCAGGCTGAAGCTGAAGACAATTAAAACAAATTCCTAAGACCAAAAATATTACCTTGAACATATCCCACCTGAATTTACACATCATCTCAAGAACAGATTTGATGCATTAGACCAAAGACTAGAAGAGTTGTGGGATGACATCAAAAGTGTCATACAGGAAGGAAGCAAAATGACATTAAGAAGACAAGAAAGAAGGAAAAGGTTCTCTCTTCCATTGGAGACTTGGGACACTACAATTGTAACAGAGAGTTGGTTTTAACTCATAGCAACCCTATGTACAACCAAACCAATGGAAGTAAAAAAGGTAACAACAGAATGCTCTAAAGAACTGCACTCCAGAAAATTTCAAACCTAGAAGAATGTGTGCATGTATTGCTATAAATTGCCCTCTGAGCACTGCTTTTGCTGGGCCCCAAAAGTTTTGCTGAAACTGTACCCAGCACTTGCAGTTTCTTGGCCAATGAATATTTTCCAAGTCAATGAAAAAAGTTCAATGAATAAATGGACTCTCACTGCACACTGAACAGCCTTCCTTCACATACAGATTGTGACTGGCAGGGACAAGAAGTCCCACTGATTTGCAGCGTCATCATACTTTCTCCATCCTCCAACTTGCTGAGCTGCATGGTGCTATACTGCACTGCACTGAAATGATTTAAAAGAGCTTCAGATTTTTAAGCACATGGATAAGATCACAGGGACACAGGCATCAGGACAGCATATAACTTCAGAAAAGCTTTTGCCAGATCACAGTCTTGGACTTCATTTCCAGCTTCAGGTACCCAGAATTAATTCAAATTGCAAGGGCTAAACAAATTTGTGTGGTTTATATGATTCGAACCTGAAGTTATTGTGTATTTTACTGGGCTGTTATTTCCCCTTTGGTTCAGTCTTCCAGATAAATCAGACCGTGCCACCAGCAAAACAAACAAAATGATAGAAGGAAAAGACCAAAACAGATGTCAGAAGAGACTCTGAAACTTGCTTTTCAGTATTGAGATGCTAAAATAAATTGGAAGAAACGAGGAAGTAAAAGAACTGAACAGAAAATTACCAAGGGCAGCTCAAGAAGACAAAGTTAAATGTTATAATGAAATGTGCAAAAACCTGGATTTAGAAAACCAAAAAGAAGAACATGCTCAGCATTTCTCAAGCTGAAAGAACTGAAGAAAAACTTTAAGCCCTGACTTGCAATATTGAAGGCTTCTATGAACAAAATATTGAATGATGCAGAAGGTATCAAAAGAAGATGAAAGGAATACACAGAGACACTATGCCAAAAAGAAATGGTTGATGTTCCACCTTTTCAAGAGGGAGTATATGAGGACCCCATCCAGAGAAGCAGCGACACTAGAGATGGAGACATGGAGAGATGGAGCAGCTGAGGACTCTAGATTCATGGGAAGAGAGGGACTGAGAGCTGGCAGTCATGAGGCAGGCTTGCAGAAAGTGCCCTTTGGTGGTTTAAATTATTACATATGCCTGAGTGTTTAGAAGGAAAAAAAAAAAAAAAAAAAAAGAGAGAGAGAGCTAAAATGAATAGAGAGAAATACTGTTAACTGATGGTACGTGGAGGGGATTATAATCATTGTAATGAAAGAAAGTATATGATTTGTTGAGTGTAAAACTGATGATCTGCCCTATAAACTTTCTCTCAATTCACAATAAAAACTTTTTAATAAAACTAAAAAAAAATAGAGGGAGCATAGGTACTGAAGGAAGAAGTACAAAGTACATTGAAGGCATTGGCAAAGAACAAGAATTGATGGGATACAAATTGAAATCTTTCAACAACCTGATATAGCATTGGAGGCACTCACTCATCTATGCCAAGAAAACTACCTGGAAGATAGCTAGCTGTCCAACTGATTGGAAGAGATCCATATTTGTGCCCATTACAAAGACAAGTGACCGAATGGAATATAGAAATCATTGAACAGCATCATTAAAATCACATGAAAGCAAAATTTTGCTGAAGATCATTTAAAATTGGTTGTAACAGTATATCGAAAAGGAACTCCTAGAGATTCAAACCAGATTTAGAAGAGGACATGGAACAATGGTATCACTGCTGATGCCAGATGTACCTTGGCTAAAAACAGAGAATACCAGAAAGATGTCTACCTATGCTTGATTGACTATGCAGACTTTCAACTGTTTAGATCATGACAAACTATAGATAATATTATGACAAATGGGTGTTCCAGAACACTTAATCATGCTTATGAGGAGTCTGTACATAGACCAAGAGGCAGTCATTTGAACAGAATAAGGGGATATTGAATGGTTTAAAATCAGTAAAGGTGTGTGTCAGGATATTATTCTTTCATCATACTTACTTAAACTGTATGCTGAGAAAATAATCCAAGAGGTTGGATTATATGAAGAACATGGCATCAGGATTGGAGGAAGACTCATTAACTACCTGTCATATGCAGATAGCACAACCCTGCTTGCTGAAAGCGAATAAGACTTTAAATACTTACTGGTGAAGATCAAGGTCTACAACTTTCAGTGTGGGCAGCACTTCAATATAATGAAAACAAAAATCCTCAACACTGGACAAATAAATGTTGTTGTTGTTGTTAGGTGCCATCGAGTCAGCATCGACTCATGGCAACCTTATGCACAGTAGAATGAAACACTGCCAGATCCGGGGCCAACCTCACTACTATTGCCATACTTGAGTCCATCGATGCTGACACTTGGCCAATCCATCTAGTTGGGGGTCTTCC
>NW_006408565.1:653233-730170 GCF_000296735.1 Chrysochloris asiatica | reverse complement strand
CAAGCTGACATCTTTGCTTGTCAACACTTTAAAAAGGTCTTGTGCAGCAGATTTGCCTAATGTAATACATCGTTTGGTTTCTTGACAAATAAATAGTAGCAAGATAAATGGAGAAAAGATTGGATTTGTCAGTACTTCATTTTGCTTGGATCAATCATCAACATTAATGGAAGCAGCAGTCAAGAAATCAAAGGACGTATTACATTAGGCAAATCTGTTGCCCAAGATCCCTTTAAAGTGTTCAAGAGCAGAGACGTCAGTTCTAGGACTAAGGTGTGCCTGACCCATGCCATGGTATTTTAAGTAGCCTCATATGCATGTGAAAGTTGGACAGTGACTAAGGGAAACCATAGAAAAATTGATGCATTTGAGTTACAGTGCTGGAAAAGAATATTGTAAGTACCAGGGACTGCCAGAAGAACAAACAAATCTGTCTTGGAAGAAGTATAGCCAGAATGCTTCTTAGAAGCCAGAATGTTGAGACTTGATCCTTTGTGTTGTTGTTAAGTACCTGGAGTCAGTTCCAACTCATAGGTACCCTACATAGGGTGTCCTGGGAATAGCTGGTGGTTTGAACTACTAACCTATGGTTAGAGGTCCAGTGCTTATCCTACAAAACCACACCAGGACTTCGGGCATATTATCAAGAAGGACCAGTCCCTGGAGAAGGACATCATGTTTGGTAAAGCAGAGAGAAAAAGAGGAAGCTCCCCAATGAGATGGATTAGCAGAGTGGCAGAAGCAATGAGCTCAAGTGTAGCACAGTGACAGTCAAGTTGGTGCAGGACAAGGCAGTGTTTCCTTCTGTTGTGCACAAGAACTCAAGGGCACCTAACAAAAACAACTATCAATTAGGACTAAAGCAATTCCCAGGTTTCCTTCCTTTCTCTTCCTGGGGCCACCTGAAATTCAACAGGACATTCCAAGAGGAATAAGGAGAATGCCCTATCACAGAGGAATCTCATACTTCCCTATTCATAGCCCCTGCTCTGGTAGCATAGTGGTTACAAATCGGGCTGTGAACTGCAAGGTCAGCAGTTCAAAACTACCAGCCGTTCTGTGGGAGAAAGATGAGGCATTCTGCTCCCATCAAGATTTACAGCCTTGGAAACCCTGTACAGGGTGGCTATGAGTTGGAACCAACTCCACGGCACACAGCCACCACCACCGCTCCTGACCATAAGCAACTGCCAGGAGTATTATCCCCTCCACTGAGTCCCATGCTTTCATATTTTCTGGGCCATAAAAAATAGGATGCTTGAAATTGCACTTTTCCTGAGAAATCTGGGAACATGTGTTTACAGGGCATACCAGATTTCAGCCACAGAGAAAAGGGGAGACATGGACCCGATTTACCTGTGCATGGGGCGTTAAGGTCGAAGTGCGAGGGGAAATGACAAAAGGTACTTGTCTATTTGAAGATAAAGGCAACAAGAGAAAGATGTGACCTAGAAGAAGAAAACCACGTAGCTGTTAGTTATATTTAGAAAAATGAAAGTAGATGAGCAAAAAGAAAAAGATGCTATGGTTCTGGCTGGGAAGGCTGTGTATTATGAAAATGCCTATTTTCCTCCAGTTAATTTACAGTTTAACAGGAGCACACATGCAAAATCCCCAAAGTTTTTTTTTTTTTTTAATTCTGACAAAATGATTCTAAAATTAGTCTTGAACAACAAACAGATGAGAATAACAATGAATGTTCTGAAAGAGAAACTAATTAAGTGAGGAAGGAGTAGTTTCCAGCCCTGTCAGATATTAGAACATATTATAAAACAACAATTAAAATTATTCAATACCGGTACAAGATAGAAACAGAGCTGCAGAGCAAAATGGGGACGGAAGAAATAGATTTAACTACATCTGAGGATTCAGCACGTGATGAAACAATTCATTTCCCTCAAGTTCAAAGGGAAATGAATTGCTTAATAAATTGTGGGGGGAAACTGCCTAATAGTTTGGACAATATCCTACACTTGTCTAAATAAACTCCAGATGGATTAACGAATTACATTTAAAAAATCAAATTACTGACAAATAACCAAAAATAGAACACTGTTTCTCAAATCTGTGGCATAATGATAACTGTCAGCTTTGAAAAGAAATTGCAAATATTGAGAGTTTTTTTTAATATGTAAAAATGTAAAACAACTGTTCTTGGCTAAACCACAAAAGGAAAATAAAAGATTGGGAACTATCTGGTAATCAAGTACCACAAAATCAAAAAGGAAAATACAAACACCCTCCTGGTGTGGTTCTGTAGGGTAAGCACTGAACTGCTAATCACAAGGTCAGCAGTTCAAACCCACCAGCTGCTCCTCAGAAACCCTGTATAGAGTCACCACAAGTAACCATAACAGCAGCCACATAGGTCCCTGGATGGTACAGACTTTTGTACCAAATTACTTTCCAAAAGTTTGGTAGTTTGAACTGACCCATCAGTGCTGTGAAGGAAAGCCTTAATGATCAGCAGCTGTTAAGATTGTTGCAAAAAACTAAACAAAAGAAATCTATAGAGCAGTCCTACCGCTCTACACACAGAATTGCTACAAGTTTGCTTTTTCGATGTGCCACTAACCTAAAGGTTGGTGATTTGAACCCAACCAGTGGTGTTACAAAAAAAGTCCTGGAGCTCTATTTCCATAAAGATTATTGTTATTAAATGCTGTCAAGTGAGTTCCAACTCATAGTGATCCTGTATAGGGTTTCTGAAGAGCGGCTGGTAAGTTTGAACTGCCGACCCTGTGGCTCAAACTGATCTTGCGATCAAATGCTTACCCTACCGCAGCACATCAGGCCTCCCGAGAAAACCCTAGAGAGTTCAACTGTAGTCTGCAACACATGGGGTCACCATGAGGCGGAATCCACTCCACAGAAACAGGTTCAGGTACCACATGTCGGTACCCAGAGTCACTGGGCCAGGAATGCACATAACAAATGCTCCCCATCACTGCTACACAGAACTGGGCCCAACCTGGCTACAAGAAAGTTTATCCAGTGTGCTGGCACGGAAATGCTGCCACCCCATTGACCAAGTATAACAGCTTGTCTACAGCAGAGATGTGCTTCTGGCCAGTGGCACACAGCAGTCCACTCCCATGAACCCCATCTTTCTTTTTCTCATGTTCATTTGGCAACAGCCAACCCTGTTAGAAACCACCGCAAAGTCAAGTGCCCACGCTAGCAGTGTGCATATACATGCATGTAAGTGCATCCGCTGAAGAACCCTTTGTTACAGCGGCCGAAAGCCTATGGCTTCTCTTTCAGCCTTTCCTCCTCGCATGGACTTAGTGGGGCAGACACCACTACACTACTGCCATGCAGATGTCTCCTTTTCCAGTAGGGCCCCAACTTTGTTCTTTTAGTTCTCATGTCCAGTGATTCTAACAAGAAGATGTCAAGTTCATAAGAGGGACTATTGGTCTCCTGTTCAACCCCTACTAGGGTAACTGCCACATGGTAGGTGCTCAAGAAATATGTGAGGAATAAAAGAATGAACTGTGATGGAGCAGATCCTAAATGTATGGGTATCACCGATGCTTTCCAATTGAAGAACTAAATTTTAAATCTCAAGCTACCAAGGTCAGCAGTTCGAAACTACCAGCCATTCAGCGGGAGGAAGATGAGGCTTTCTGTTCCTGAGAAACCCTATGCAGGGTCGCTGTGAGTCAGAACGGACTCCATGACACACCACCACCACCACCACCATTGTCATTTACATCATCATTCTCTCTCCACATTAGAGAGAACTTGTTGAGGTCAAGGACAATGACCCATTCCATCTCCAGATTCAAAACATCACATTCTGTGAGGCCATTGATGGTCAGTGGGAGAAATCTCTGTTCTAATTCATGGCCAATGAGCTTCTTGCTCTCTCAACACCGGTCTGCCAGTGAAGGCTTGGATGTTACTACGATGTGTAACAGATTTCAATAGAATTTGCAGACTAATATGGATGGGGAAGAAAAGGCTGGCCATCTACTTCTGAAAACCAGCCAATGAAAATGCTCTGGGTCATAACAGTCAGATCTGCAATTGACCATGGGGATGGTACGGGACCAGGCAGTACTTTGCTCCACTGTGCATGAGGTGGTAATGAGTCAGGGACCAACTCCACAGCAGCTGAAACCACCACCGCCACCACCTTAATATCTAGCACTTTGCAGTAGACAGCAGACAGAGTGTGCTTTATGGATACAGACAAAGTGGTGTGGTACTAAAGGATCACCACTGGACTGCTAATCACAGGTTAACAGTTCAAACTTACCAGCTGCTCCTCAGAAACTCTATACAGGGTCAGTATGGTCAGAACTGACTCAATAGCATCTAACAACAACAACATACCTGACATATTAGCAATTTTTAAAAGGCCACATAATGAGGAGCATTGTTGTTAAGTGCTGTCAAGTCGATTCCGACCCATAACAACCCTGTATAGGGTTTCCAAGGAAAAGCTGGTGAGCTTGAACCACCGACCCTGCAGTTCAAATGACTTTGCAGTCTGACGCATTAACCCACAGCGCCACACCAGGAATCCAGAGGAGTATTGTTGTTGTTATGTACCGTGGAGTCAGTTCCGACTCATAGCGACCCTGTACAAGGTTTCCAAGGCTGTAAATCTTTACAGGAGCAGAAAGCCTTATCTTCCTCCCATGGAACAGCAGGTAGTTTCGAACTACTGACCCTGAGGATGGCAGCCCAATTCGTAAACACTACATTACGAGAGCTCCTTTAGTGAGGCTAATAAAAGTTGTAAGTGATGTCTGTGACCTATATGATAGAAATGAAAATAGGTGAGCAAAGAGAGATGTGACAAACTTCTGGATGGAAAAGTTCTGTATTTTATGAATCTTAATCTTAAAGCTTTTGCTATTGGCATTATGAACCATACAGCATTTGGGGGAACAATATATTAATATTCATCAAGAGTTATAAAAATGCTCAGAGCCTAGCTCAATTGCCTTGCACCTGGAAATTTATACGAAGGGAATGTATCAACAGAAGGGAAAAAGCCATGTGCATGAGATGCACTATGGTCTCATATAAAAAAAAAAAATTCAACATAATTGGATTTGTAAGTGATGGTCCACTCACAAGACAGAATATTCTGTAAATGTGTCATAACTATGAAATATATACAAAGCAACAAGTTTAGACAGACAACATAATGCAAACTTTAAAACAGTGTAAAATGGTCTATTCATTTTGATTAAAATCACATCAAATATGTATACTCATGAATGAGAATCAATTATGTTGTTGCTGTTAGGTGTGAAGCCAATTTTGATTCATAAAGTCCCCATGTAACAACTTCCCTATAAGGTTTCCTAGGCTGTAATTTTTACAAGACATCCTGGTGTGGTGCTGTGGGTTAATGCGCTAGACTGCAAAGTCAGTTTGAAATGAAAGGTCGGCGCCTCAAGCTCACCAGTTGCTTCTCAGAAACCCTATACAGGGCCCACTATGTGTCAGAACCGACTCGACGGCACTTAACAACAACAACAATCTGGAGTTGTTGGGTGAATTCGAACCATCAACTTTTCAGTTAGCCCCTGAGTGCTTAATAGTTGCGCCACCCGGGCTCCTTAAGAATCAGTGTAGAATGACCAAAGTTGAATTAAGTTTTAGTTTAAAGTCATGAGATTAAGTGTATTTTGTTTGTTTAAAACTTTTCAAATGCTAGGAAACACAAAAGGTGTATGCTGAGTATTGGCATTGAACTCCAGACACGTCTCAAAATAGTTCTATCACCCTATGTTGGTCAGGACATTAAGAGTTTACTGCCTTCAATCCCGGTAGGATGAACCCGAGTCTCCAGCTGAGAATTTTGTGTCCACTCATACCTCCTTATACATCTGACTTTGTCCAGAGTACCCACTGCTGGACTTGAGGTTTGCAGCCCTACACCCAGTGGGCTCCTTTTGTATGGAGTACATGCTGTGGCTTTGTAGGATAAATGCCAAACTGTTAACCACAAGATCGGCAGTTTGAATACACCAGCTGCTCCATGGGAGAAAGATGAGGCTTTCCACCCCCACAAAGACGTACAGCATCAAAAACCCTAAACAGGATCGCCATGAGTCGGAATTGACTCCATGGCACTTTACAAAAGTAGGAACCCTAAACAAGTAAAAGATGGATGGATAAAAGGAGGGAATGAAAAAGAGTAAAGACTAGGAAAAGACTTCCAATACTGTAGAGTTGTAGTGTGGATCAAGTATGACTCATCCATGAATTTGTTTCCCTCCTCTCAACACTTGCCACTTCTGGGTATAACGTAGTCAGCCATTTTGTTTCTATACTCTGGCCTAGTAGTTTAGCTCTATGAATTCTTCCTGCTTGCTGCTGCAGATGAACTCTTTAAATTCTAGCAATTGGGTGCAAAGAAGCCAGAGCAGGACTTGGAAAAGGGACCTGATGCTTTGTCAATTAAATCCTAGCCCATCATTTAATAGTTTTATAACTTTCAAGCTAGTTACCTACTCTCATTGAATTTTGTTTTTATCTGTATAGTGAGGGGGATAAAGGTTAATTCCCAGAACGTTTCTGAGGAAGATTCATCTTTATCTAATGAGAGAAAAGTTTGAATAAATATTGGCATTGTTTCCTAGCCCATGTTTTCTCTCTATCATAATTCTGAAGACTGTCATCACAAAACTAGGGATTGCAGGGAAGGAGCCCTGGTGATGTAGTGATTAAGTGTTCAGATGCTAAATGCAAGGTGGGCGGATGGAAGTCACTAGGTGCTCCACCGTGTACTTTCGTAAGGAATGTTGTTGCTAAGTGGCATCAAGTCAGTTCTGACTCATAGTGACACTGTATAGGGTTTCCAAGGAGCGGCTGGTGAGTTAGAACTGCCGATCTTGTGGTTCAAACCAACTTTACAGTCCAGTGCTTTATCCCACAGCACCACACCAGGACTCCTCCCCATAAAGAATACAGCCTTGGAAATCCTACAGAACAGTTCTACTCAGGGTCACTATGAGTAGTAACTGACTTGGTAGCAACGGGGTTTTGTCTTTTTTTTTTTTTTTTCAGGTTATCCTATATAATGCTTCTCAACCTGGTGTGATTTTGGTCCCTACGGGACACTTGACAATGTCTGGAGGCATTTTTGCATGGCACAGTCTCTCCTCTGGTTGCAACTGGAATCTTCTGAGTAGAGGTCAGGGATGCTGCTAAACATCCTACAAGGCACAAGACAGTCTCACACAACAAAGAATTATCTGGTCCAAAATGCCCATAGTGCTGATATTGTGAAACCCTGACCTAGAGTAATGGTGCTTGAGAGACCAGCTTCCTAATGACCCTGTGTCCTGAAGCGTATGTGTGTGTGTGTGTGTGTGTGTGTACGCGTGCGCATGTGCACACACATGCTTGCGCAGAATCAAAAGGGGTGGGAAGCGGCTACTAGAAGAGGATCATTTTCCTTAGTGTCCCTATGTGAAACACTTTGCTGTAATTCCAGATCTTCAAGGCCCAGCTCAAGCCCTGCATCCTCTGAGACATTTTCTCTGGGCACCCAATTTTCTCTCCCTGGGTCTCTCAAGATTCTGTGGATTTGGAACTTATACTGCATAGATCCCAGTAGGCCCTGCCTTCACATTTCACACATATGCCATATACATTAAGAGTTGAGCAATTAGGGTTCACACATTCCCCTGGTGCTTTATAAAATGGCGAAGGAAAGGGCGTATTTGTGGTATTTGTGCAGTCTTGGCATCTCTCTGGTGAAGGTTGTTTTGAAACTTCTTTTGAAAGTGGCTGCTAATGGACTGATAATTGGTTTCCTGGCTTCTTTATGAAGTGCGAACCCTTCTGCGTGCCTGTCAACAAAGCATCAAATATAGTGCAAACCTTCATTAGAGCTATTTGTATCTTCTTTCCCATTGCATCTCTTGGGAAGGAAAACTGGACATGGTTGTATGGGAAAAGCTCCCTATTCTTTGGCAAAGAAGGGAGTAAAACAGGCAGAGATTCTGAGAAAGTGAAGAATACATGCAACCTGCCTAAGGTTTCCTTGTCACCAGGAAAGCCAGGTGGAACGCATTTCACAGGCTGAGAGCGAATAGCTAGCTCTGAATCAAACGCATCGTGTCTGGCACATGGTAAGACACTCGATGAAATTGTTCAATGGACGGAATATGGCAATACTTCCAACTGCTTTTGAGCAGTGGTCCCCGGAGATATGAATC
Source organism: Chrysochloris asiatica (assembly GCF_000296735.1). Taxonomy (NCBI): domain Eukaryota; kingdom Metazoa; phylum Chordata; class Mammalia; order Afrosoricida; family Chrysochloridae; genus Chrysochloris; species Chrysochloris asiatica. The sequence goes on along the minus strand of NW_006408565.1, from coordinate 721,978 downwards.
AACTGAGAGAATAAGAGGGAAGAAAGAAACCAGTTCCACCTTTTCTTTCAAAATGCTTTCATCCTGAGAAGCAGCACCTTCTTGAAAAGCTAAATGAGAAAGGATCATCTGTTGAGTTATCTACCTCTGTTGAGAGCAGCTCAAAAGCCAATGAAATGATGCTGAAGTCTCTGCTTGCTCCAGACAACGCTGTGGGACGTGAAGGGAAGACTGTGTTTGTGTAGCTTTGGAAGGACAGTTCCTTGGCAAGGAGGCTGTTTGCAAGAAAATGTTTCAAGAAAGAAGAATGCACTGCTCTGCTCTTCTTTGGACAATTGTACCAAGAGATTTGAGCCATCAAAATAATTTCCCAACGGCCCTCATCTACTCGAAGAAGGAAAGAATCATTTTTTTTTTGTTTGCTAAATATTGTATTCATATTTATTGTGACTGATCTGTGGAGTGAATAGATATAGTAGTTACAACAATGGGTTCAAATGTAGCAAATGACTGTGAAGGCAGCCCAGGACAGGGCAACTTTCACTCTGTTATACAGAAGCTCACCAGGAGTCAGAACTGACTCAACAGTCCTTACCAACAACAACAATGCCTAGCCACAATTTAGGAGCTCTGGTAGCATAGTGGTTACGAATTGCGCTGTGAACCTTAAGGTCAGCTGTTCGAAACTACCATCCGCTCCATGGGAGAAAAATGAGGCTCTCTGCTCCCGTAAAGATTTACAGGCTCGGAAACCCTGTACAGGGTCGCTATGGGTCGGAATCAACTCGACGGCACTTAACAACAACAACCACAATTTAGGGCTGTTAAGCTGGGAGCATGGTGGCTCCATATAATAAGCACTGGACTGTGAACCATAAGATCTGTGGTTTGAGCCCACCAGTCGCTCCTTGTGAGAAACATGAGGCTTTCTGCTCCTGCAAAGATATACAGCCTCAGAAACCTTACACAGGATTGCTGACTCAGAATCAACTCGACGGCAGCCAACAACAGCCACTTCACACTGCCTTTTGCTACAGGTACCTCAGCATGTACGTTTATGACCACTTCATAAAGAGAGACTAGTTTCTGTATTTTTAAGGAGTCCTGGTAGCAAGTGGGTTACAAACTGGGTTGCAAACCATAAGGTCAACAGTTCAAATACACCACCTTCTCTGATGGGAGAAAGATGAGGCTTTCTGGTCCTGCAAAGATTTACAGCCTCAGATACCCCACACACGGTGGTTATGAGTCTGAAATGACTCCACAGCACACAACCAACATCACCGTAAACTTTACAAAGGAGCCCTGTCAGCATAGTGGGTTATACATTTGGCTGCAGAACTGCAAAGTCAGTAGTTCGAATCTACCAGCTGCTCTGTGGGAATAAGATGAAGCTTTCTGCTCCAGTAAAGATTTACCACCTCAAAAAACCTATACAGGGTTGCTATGAGTCAGAACTGACTCAAAGGCACACCCTAATCACCATAGACTACACAGGAGAAAGAGAAGGCTTTCTGTTTCCACCAAGATTTTTTTTTTTTTTTTAATGCCTTGGAAACCCGAAACTGGGTCTCTATGAGTCAGAACCAACTCAACAGCACGTAACCACCACAACACCATAGGATTTAACATCTGTTGAATTGTTTCTACTGATCACCTATCAAGACATATTAGATCTAGAATCAAAAAAGTACACCAGAGTTGTGTATCTCCAAGTTGAAGTATGACCTGCTCTGTAATGATTTGCTTCAGGAAGTGCTTTCCAAGCATTCGTGGGTGATATGGAGGAATATTCATGCCACGGAGTTGCTGGGTGTACAAACTGTTCACACACTCAGCTGCTAACTGAAAAGTTGGAGAGAGGGGTCGGGTGGGGGTTCCAGCCTACCAAGAGGTACCTTGGAAGAAAATTCTGTTGGTCTAGTGTTGGAAAATCTGCCATGGGAGCACAGTTGTACTCTGACACACATGGGTTACCATGAGTCAAAGTTGAGTCAGCAGTAATTAAGTTTGTTTGTTTGTTCATGTCCTAGTTACGTTTTGCTAAATATGAGCACAGAGGCATAAAAGTTTGGGGGTCAAAATAGAGTGCTACCCTATTGGGTAGCTCAGTAACCTGAAGTCCAGAGACAGCAGATGCCCTGATCACAGTCATGTAGCTGAACTAAGATGAAAAATCAGGGTTACAGAATCCAAATCCAGAGTTCAGTAAGCATACTAGGTCTTCCTTATCAATATCTGTTAGGCTGTGAGTTCCCTGAGGACAAAGCCTAGGACTTCAGGAAGCATCGACTTATAGGCTGGACAGCCAGTAGAGAGCTGGCAGATGGTAGCCCCTTGCCTTCCAAAAACTGCACATCAACCTTTCTATGTGGAACCAAGGCCTGGGCCAGTTGGCTCTCTCACTTCTCCCTTGAAAACAGCATCCCCAAGACTCAAGTTATGGTGGTACCACCAAAGGTCCAGACACACCTGACTGACTACATCCCCTGATCACCAAGAAGAAGAGATGCTATGACAACGCCCTAGAGTGCTTAAGTTACAGTTCTCCTCTTCAGACTCAGGCTCCGCTTCCTTGTGTTCTGTCACACTGAGCACCCATCGACCTATACTTGCTGGGGCTGCTCTGTTCCTTCTCCTACTTAGCTGTTTGCCATCAGTGCCAGCTCCTTGTGACTGCCAGCCTTGCTCCTGGAAACCGGGAGCCTACTGAGAAGCACTTCCAGGCCTTCTGCCCTTAGTGTAGACTCTCAAAAGATGTTGTCAAACTCCTAAGAATCAAGATGGCAAGTAAAATTCCTGTAGGACTCAAGCGCTACCCATCACCCCTAATTCCAAGGCTTTCCCCCAGCACTCTTGGCTTGAGTGACAAGTAACTTGATCCTAGACCTAATGGTATGTTGTTGTTATTGTTGTGTGTCGTCGTCGAGGCAGTTCTGAGTCATAGTGACCTTGTCTTTTTGAGAGAGGCTGGTGGGTTTGAATTGCCAACCTTTCAGTGAGCAATCCAGATTTATCCTACAGAACGACACCAGGTAGAAGTCTCACCTTCCACGTGGGAGACCCTGACCAATATACATCATACGCAGCCATCCTCTATCTGTCATTTGAAGCTTGCGTGTTGCTAAATGTTGAACAGGTTTTAGTAGAGTTTCCAAACTAGGAAGAAAGTCCTACCAATCTACTTCCAAAAAGTCAGTCATTGAAAACTCTATGGATCACAACAATCAGATCCTGTTGTCCATGGTGTGTCTCCATGAGTCAGAGCCGTATGGGATGGCAGCTAACAAGACAGAAAGTTACTGGCTGCTTCGGCTTCCCACATCGTTTTCACCAGCTCTTTGCCCCAGGGACCTGGACCTGCTCCAGTTCTCTCTGCCTTGTTCTGTCTGGATGGATTTCAGAGAGTAACTCCTACAGTTTGTGCCTTGACCTACTAATGCCACCCAGCCTCCAACCTTCCCCTTGTCCAGCTCAACTCCTTTGACTCACTCGTGACTCACTCGAGCTTAGTCTCGACAACCCCCAGCCCCTCTGTTGCTGCATGCCCTGAGCTGCTCCCTGCTAATGCTCCCCACCTGTCCTGGCTCCCTGGGCCCCCCCGGGGGGGCTCCAAGGCTAACATTACAGGATTCCATAATCTAACCACAGCACTGAGCAGAAATTCACCACCTCATGTGATTTTGTTCTTTTTGGTAAGGGTTATTTGTTAACTGGGTATGTAAGAACAGTTTGACCTTTGAACCTCTACAAGCATTTTTACATACATAAACTCACAAGTCTTCCAAAATGCATTGTCAGACCAAACAAAGTCATTTTTGTTGTTGTTGTATAATCACTGTGGTATGACCCAACTCACCAATTCATACACCTAAGACTTAGTTATTACTGATGCCCATTATAGTTTCCCAGGACAGTCCCTATCCTGGCCCTGAGGCCTCTAGGGTACACAACTCAGAAGCCCAGAGAAGCCCACCAATGAGAGTGAAGGGTTAGAGGGTTAGGCTGCCCCTGAGAGAAGCAGATGGAAAGAGATGAAGAAGGTGAAGTGGTGAGCGTTGGGCGAATAAGAAGACACTTCCCAGAGAAGCTCAAACCTTCAATTTCCAATGATGGCCATGCCTGGCCCTCCCTTTGCTACACACATTCTATTCTACTCACCCTTGTCAATCTCACTGTGAACCAAGACTTCAGATATCAATTACACCTATCCCTTCCCCAAAAGATCAGCAATGCGAAGCTAGCCAGATTCTCCATTGCTTCTTAAGAGTCCCATCCAAGAGAAAGCGATTTTAGGAATCTCACTATGGTTTTTCATAGTAACCAGATGCTGGTACAGAGTCTACAATCTTACACACTCGGATGGATTGGATGGTGTCATCAGCAGTCAAGGATGAGGAGAAGCTCTCTGGGTCTGAGTCCAGTACACCAAGCCCACATGGTCTCTACCTTCCTCTCAGGGATCACCAGGGAGGGTAAGACATCACTGAAGAAGGCCCCTGAGTACTAAGACCCATCACTCTCGGTGCTCTAGTATACATCACCACCGCCAGGTATGAGAGTCCAACTAGCATTGTCCCAAGGAATAAAAGAAGCCAACCCAAATGAAGCTGTGGTTAGAACCCTATAGGGTTCTCAAGGATGGGGGCCTTAGACTGGCTGGGAAGTGGACCCCCTGCCTCTCTGTGGGCACCTTCCCGCTCACTTACACACACAGCCTGGTTTCTTAGCAGACCACTGGTTATTCTTTTGGCACGTGATTGCCTTCTGCCCCACTAGCTCAAAGGCAGGCTGGCATTCAAACTTGAGTGTGTCACCGTGGCGGAACCGGGAGCCTTCTCTCCGGCCATACGCGGGAATACCAGGGTCACCGCAACTGCCCTGTTCGATTTCTGAAAGACAAGAAAACAGAGACAAAAGATGACTTGGTATCTCTCTCGGAGCTGGAGGTCCACATGACCTGTGGTCCACCTCTAACATGAGTCCATGTTCCAGAGTGACAAAGGCAGGACAGTGAATTAGCTTCATTAGGTTCATGGGAAGCCCTGCAATGTCCTGTTTAAACACAGCATCCTGGGGTCTCCCAGCTCTCCAGGTCTGATCCTCTGTGTCTACAGAAATGCTCTAGGTACTTGGATATTTTCACTCAGGGAAAGTGAGGTGCCTATTGCAGGAGTTAACACATCCCAAAGTTTGGAGACTTCCTTACTGAACGTGGCTCTGCACGCTAGACCTTAAACATTGTCCATTCCTGAGCAATGGCAGGAGATGAGAAGGCAGCTGATCTTTGCTGCTGGCCTTTCCCCCAACCAGAGATTGAGTGAGAGAATCAGACTCACTGTGTTCTGATATGGAACTATTTTCATGAAGATATTGGATAATTCAATTTGAGCCAGGAACGGGTGAAACAAATAACTCATTAATTGTGTTTTTAAAGTTCATTTGATTTGACAGTTGTAAATCAGACTTGGAGTGGGTTCCAAGTGAACTGTGGGAGATTGGACTTGGGGAACATGAACTGCTGGTTGCCTCAAGGGGCGTCTTATCGGGATTCTTCAGGAGAGAAGCCTGCTGGGCCAAATTCTTGAAGATTCTTCCAGAATCTCAGGAGCAGTACCCACCTTGACCTCTAATGGATCAGCCAGCAAGAGATGACTGAGGTCCACCAGGCCTGTTCATAGTCCTGTGAGAGATGATGGGAGGAAGAAGAAGGCAGAAGAGAGAGAGGAAGATGGGAAGAGAAGGAAGAAGTGTGTGGAGGAGGAGTCGGAGCTGAGTTTCTAAGGAGGTGGGAGTCTAATAGGAAAGTTAGGCTACACAAAATGAAGTAGCAGAAGGTAAGGTGATGCTTGTGAGAGTCTTGTGTTGTGGGAGCGAGGGGGGATGGAGTCATCAGGGAAGGTGTTTGTTTGGGACAAAAGGGACCCTACTTTTCTGTAGACACTATAATGGGATGTGAGTGAGCAATTAACAGAGATGGGTCTGCAAATGCAAATGTCCTGTCTGTTGGACTTCTGGGAAAGCAGGGTTGTCCGTGCCAGTCACCGGCACTTCCTTGCATGGGCTCTTGCTTGTTGCATTGGTTATCTGCAAAACCAGGATCTCCAGTCTGGTTTGGAGTTCCATGCTGAGAGCTGGCAAGACAAGGCATTCTATGACTGGGATTGTGTGTAGTTGTCATCAAGATCAAACTTCTAGGGTTCTCCAGTGTAGAGGGGCAGAGGGAGGAGGAGGTCTGTGTGACTAAAGTCAATAAGCATCTTAGAATCTCAAGTGGAGGTCAGTTTTCCAACCTCTCATCACACACACCTCCTTGGACTCCCTCCACCCCCACCCCAACACAACACACAGAGCTACAGAAAACACATCAGAAGCCTCTTCAAATTGAGCAGCCTTCTCTCATGCTCCTAGATGGATGAGGTAGAGATACACTAAGACCATTCATTTCCAGGACCACATATTCCTGGGAAGATGGGCTCCTTGATCCAGGCTCCAGAGTTTCAGGGCACTCAAAGGAAAGGAAAAGGGCCCCTGGTGACAAGTTGACCTGGGAATCAAGCAGCAGGGTCCTCCTGCTTCCAGGGCACCCACATCTAATACTCTAGATGTGAGGTCCTGGCAAAGATTAGCACCTTCAGGGATGCGAGCCATTCAGAAGCATGGTTAAAATCAAACCAACACCTGAAGTCAGAGCTGGATCCTGTTGCTAGGGGAAGGACCAGTTTTAAGGTTCTGGAGTCCTGGTGTGGCGCTGTGGGATAAAGCACTGGTCGGCAGTTCAAACTCATCAGCCGCTCCTTGGAAACCCTATACAGGGTTGCTATGAGTCAGAACCAACTCGACAGCACTTAACAACAATAACAACAGTGAGCCTTGGTAGTGCAGTGAGTTACACATTCAGCTGGTAATGGAAAAGTTAGCAGTTCAAATCCACGAGCCACTCCACAGGAGAAAAATAAGGCTTCACGCTCCTATAAAGATGTATAGCCTCGGAAACCCTGTACAAGGTCACTATGAGTCAGATCTGACTGGATGGCACACCAACACCCTCAGCGAGGACTCAGGGAGTCCCTGGGTCATGCAAATGGTAAACAAGGTCAGCTGTTAATTAAAAAGTTGGCAGTCTGAGTCCACCCAGAAGTGCTTTGGAAGAAAGTCCTGGTAATGTACTTCTAAAAAATCAGCCATTAATAACCTTATGGAACACAGTTCTACTCTGAAACACAAGGGATCTCTATGTGATGGAGTAGTTTTGGTAATAGGTTCATTGTTGATTAACAGTGACGCCTCATCATGTGGGGTACACAGCCATCTGCATCTCTGCTCACAGTGACTTGTCTAATGCTATGATCAGCTGAAGAGAACAAGTATCATTATGTGGGGGGTGGGATCTACCCAAGTCTCTCCACTTTGTAAGCAAGTGTTCCTTCCTTCAGCAATGCAACCAAACACTCAATGAGCACCTACTGTGGGCCAATCCATGTGCTAGAACCCTGGGATCTGAAATTTGGTCTCTGCTCTCAAGGAGTGGACATCTAATCAACATACAGGAAACAGGAATTTACTACACAAGGTAATTTGTACTATGGAAACATCCACCTCAAACTTGAGAGCCAGGAGATTGAGGTACTATCTTGACACTAAACTTAAAAGAGCACCAAAAACCTCAGTAATCAAGCCAATAGTACATAAGAGCAATATTTGTTTTAGAAAATAAGAATCGATGCCAAAAAAAAAATCTACAATAAAGCATCTACCAAAATTTGAAGTAAAATCTACAATGACAGAAGGGTTTGGCCTGACCACTGGATATGTTTTCACTGAGAAAAGAATGGAGGAGGAGAAGCAGGTCTGGATGGAGGGTCATCAGTAGAGATTTGAGGTGCCTTTGGGACCTTCAGGTGGAAATATCTAGGACACAGTGGCTATAAAGCCAGGGAAAGTTCTAGAAATGCAGATTTGGGGATACATCTGCTAGTTAAAGAAGCCATGAGAAGAATGAGACCACCCAAGGGGAGTGAGAACAGATGCCAGTCCAGGACAGAAGAGTAGGGAACACCAGTGTATCAGGATGATACATTAAAATCCTGGGGAGAATAGGGTCACAGAGCCTAAGAGAAGAATGGGTTTCAAGGAGGAGACCAAAAGCATCAAATGCAGGAAGGTTTAGCTAGGACTGAAAACTAGGTCATTGGAGATGCTGGCAGGAGTAGATTGAGTGTAATGATGGAGTTAATGCCCAATGGGAGATGAAGAAGATGAAACAGGAAGAGTAGATGGCTTGTTTTCAAACAAAGCACTTATTGGCATGAAGGACTAGAGAGTAATCAGGTGGTAGTTCACCTGAGAGAAGATTTTAAAAGTGTTCTGAAGATGGGAGAAACTAGACCACACTGAAATTCTAGGGAAGAGCAAAGAGAGAGCCTGAATGGCTGACTGAAAATACAAAGGAGAAATAGGGAATGATGGTGTGAGGCCCTGAGAAGGCACTCTGGAAGCTTGGCCATGAGAGCAGGAGGACTCTTTTTTCTTCGAGACAGGAGTGATGAGGGACACTGTGGTAATGACAAATGTTCAGGTCAGATGGCAGAAAGTTGATGGACATCCTGTAATCATGTAGGCTCTATTTTGTAAGTGGAAAGGAGGTCATGATTTGATGTTGACATGAATATATGAAATAGTCCACCTTGACAAGAAGAAATGGCTAGATGGATCTGGGCATGCAGCTCTGGGCTTACTGATGTGGTGATTACTCATTTATAAGCATGTCACTGAGTAGGACTGTGTGATTCGCTCTAGCAGTCCTCAATACCACTAAGGAATAGGCTTGGGCTTGGAGGAGAAATGAAAAGAAAATAAAGCAAGGAGTTGGAAAAAACAAAAAAATGAACAAACGAGTTGTTGTTCAGTCATCTCCAACTAAGGGCTATCCCGTGTGTGTCAGAACAGCGCTGTGCTCCATAGGTTGTCAATGACTGAATTTTAGTAAGGAGCTCACCATGTCCTTCTTCTGAGGCTCCTCTGGGTAGACTTGAACCTTTAACCTTTCCGTTAGCATCTGATGACATCCAACACTTGCATCACCATTGTGGCACGACAGGGTAAGCATTGGACTGCTAACCACAAGGTCAGTGGTTCAAACCCATCATCTGCTCCTCAGAAACCTATGTAGGGTCACAGGGTTCCTAAGAGTAAGAATGACTTGAAGGCACTTAACAATAACAATAACCACAGGAACTCCAAGGAGTAGAAAAGATGATTTTATTGTTATCTAAGTTGCGTCCTGGTGTGGTGCTGTGGTTAATGCGCCCGACTGTAAAGCTGTCTGAACTACAAGGTCGGTGGTTCAAGCTCACCAGTCGCTCCTTAGAAACCCTATACAGTATCGCTATGGGTCGGAATGTCTTGAGAGCACTTCACAACAATATATTGCTTAGGCTGGAGAGAGAAGTAAAAACAGCAGGAGGTGATAGGAGGTCAAGGATAGGGTGGTGAACAGGAGCATAGGGACTAACGGTGAGAGAGAGCTTCAGGAACAAGAGGTCTCAGAGCAGAACATGTGAAGCTGAGATTTCAGGGGAGCCGAACAACAAGGTCTGCTAGTCACAGCAGAATGGACTGAAAACAACTACGAAGATCAAGGAACAGAGAAGCATGATGATAATGTTGTTGTTGGTGGTGTATGCCTTCAAGTCAGTTCCAACCCATAACAACCTTGTTTAAAGTTTCTGAGGAGTGTCTGGTGAGCTTATAGTTCAAACTGATTTTGCAGTCCAGCACAGTAACCCACAGCACCACACCTGGACTCCAAGATGATAATAAGACTTGGCAAAGAGATGACGAGACTTCCTGGTGAAGAAGGGTAGAAAGAGCTGGAGGTGGTATAAGCTCAAAGGAGATGGAGTCCACGCATAGGTAGAATGGCACTGGGGAGTGGGGACATGGCCCCACCTTTCCAGTGTGATGTCAGGCCCTTGTGGAGAAAGGAATACCTCAAGGTGACCTCAAAGGGAAGTCAGGTTTAAGGGAACATTTAGTTAAGAGGTACAAGACATAGGGAAATTTGTTGACCAAAGAAGTAGGATTGTGGGTTGTTGTTAAGTGCCATCGAGTTAGCTCTGACTCAAAGAGACCCTGTAGATGGTTTCCGAGGAGTGGCTGGTGAGCCTTAACCACCGACCTTATTGTTTAAATTGACCTTGCAGGACTCCAGGATTGGGTGGGGGGCTGTGAAGAAAGAATAGGACAATGGGGAAGGAGGCAGGTGGCTGGCTTCTGTCCTCAGGATATTCCTTGTCCTGGTCTGGGCCACCCCACCCCACCTACTTGGAGAAAAAGGACTGGGTCCCCCTGCTTTCCTGTAGAGAATTCTTTGTGCTTTATCATCCAGCTACAGAGGCACTTGACCTTGGGCCTCTTAGTCAGGTGCTGACCATGATAGAGATCAGAGTTTTAGATTCCAGATAGATAAACCACATTTTGACATGGAGCAAACCATGCATGTGATATCCTATTATCAAGGCTAATATAATTCCATTTTATGAGTGTCCTTTCTCTTTCCTACTAAAAGCAAGCTAGGAAACATGAGCTTCCAAGACGTACCTGATTCCATCATGACTGAGCGCTGCTGCGCGTATTTACTTTTTGCTTTCTCGGCTGTTCTATCCCTATCACCTGTGATCAACCTCACTGTCTTCTCCCCAGGTTTTTCAATTTCTAATACCAAATTGGAATCCTCTCTTATGACAACATCTCTACGGAGGAACCACATCATGTGTCCTTATAAATTCACGGGCTCTTTGATGTGCCGTAACAGAGAAAACACCATGTTGAGGAAGGCAGGAGGCCAAGCTTGGGTTGCAATTTCCTGCCTCTCCAAATAGATGGGGCTTCATTTGTTGGCTCCTTTTATCGATTTTCCCCTCAGCCTGAGCTGTAATTCCCTCTCCTTTCCACACTTCATTGCAAAACTCCTCACATTACAGATGTTAGCTTAGAATGTCACCTCCTCAAAGACAGTTTCCCTGACCATGCATCTTATATTTTCCCTCATCTTTTCTAACACTTTCCCTTCATAGCAGGGATCACCCTTTTTAACAGCATATCTGTTTACTCAAGAAATATGTTACTGATTGCTGGTCTAGACACTGGAGTAGAGCTCTGGGAAGGACAGGGAAAAACCTCTACGCTCACAAAACTTACCGCCTGGTTGAGATCAGGAACACCCTTACTCCCAGCTGGCTGCTGGGTCCGCTTTCTAGTTTCTCACCAGAGTGACAAGGATGGATTACATAATGTGGACCATGGTAATGCCAGAGTTTAGCACTTTGCCTGGAATGTATAGACCACTCTCTATGTCTAATGCATACATTCAGCTCATATTTATTATATGGGAACTGTGTCACATGCCATGCTGAGCTATAAAGACAAAGAATGGACTGACCATGGCCTCTGCTCTTGGAGAATTCAACATCAGGTGTAGACATAATTGTAAGGTAAATGATGAGAGCAGGGGAGGTGGGTAAACCAGACCACATGACCTGTGGGGACTTAGAGGGAGGAGTTCTTCCCTCTGGTTGGAAGATCAGGAAAGCCAGAAACTTAGGACTCAGCTCTCACTCACCACCATTTGCTGGCTCGTCCTCCAGAACACCTCTATCCCTTCTCCCACAGCCTTAGCTCAGTCCCTGCAATTCCTCACTTGGGTGATTGCAAGAGCATCCAGGGTGGTTTCCCCGCCTCTTCCCTTCCTTCTGTACTCAACAAAGCAGCCTAAGGTGGTTCAAATACAAAACCTGAACATTGGTGCCTCCTGCTTGTTCATGCTTCAATGGCTTCCCATAATCCACAGTTCAAAACCTTAACTCCTTGATGTGGTGGGATCCGTACTGACCCCCACAGCTTAGCCTAGCCTCATCTCTGACCATCACTTCCTTGAGCTTTATATCCGACAAAGCTGGCTGACTCACAGCGAGTCCGAATAGTAGAATGGTAATGAGTAAGAGCTCTGATGTCAGAAAGTCGTGCATTTAAACCCTGGCTCTGACACTAAGTAATAGACCCTGGGCACATCTCTGTACCTTGGTTTCCTCATCTGCCCTAGTGTGGCACTTTAGGGTAAGCACAGGACCGGTCACTGCAAGATGGCCAGTTCACAGCCATCAGTTGATCTCAGAAATCCTATACGGGGTCATTATGAGTCAGAACTGACTTGATGGCACACAACACCAACAAAATAGAAAAGGTAATAATAATCTCTCAGGGTTGCTTTGAGGATTAAATGAATGTATTCAAACACAACAACTGGCTGGCACATGGTAGGTAATCAGTAACTAGTAGGTGTTTTCTCATTGTTATTATTGTCACTGCTGTTGGCTGAGCCCAGCCAAGTCTCACATGACTCTAGCTAGGTAGCGGGTGTCCTCTTTCTAAAATGAACACCTCCCACTTCTCTCTTGGGCAGACTCAATCATCTTCCCAGTGTAGATTCCAGTGCTGCCCGATTGGGACTCTTTCTCTGAGTCACCCAGGTAGACTGAGGAGCTCTTAAGCTGCCTTCAAAGTTCTAAAGGGCATTTCTCTCTTCTACCAGTGGTGCGGCAATCTTGGTATGTGTTTCTCCCTATGAAATAGTAAGGTTCTTAGGGACCAAGATGGTGGTTTTCTCAAATTTCTAGGACCCTGGTTTCTAGAAGAATACAAGGCACAGAATAGGCATTGAGTAAATGGTTGAGGAATGACGATGGCAGGATGGAGGCAACGATGGAAGGAAAGAAGCAGGCAAGGAGAACTTGAGGCAGAGAGCATAATGACTGGAAACTAGTTCAATGTGGTAGAAAGTAATGGTGAAGGGAGATGGACCATAGAGATGGTCTGAGGGAGACCATGCAGGGGCTGGCTAAGGAATAAGTCAGTTATGCTCTGATGTAGGCTTTCAACTCCCAAAGCCAGGGATCCCACCCCTTTTCTTTGCATCTCCAGGACCAAGCACAGTACCTTATGCATAGTAAGTGACACGGCATTTGGTACAGTTTCCATGTAATAACTATTAGCTGAACTCCTGCATTAGACAAAGAGAGTGGGCCCTACATTCAGACCTGTTCATGTGCATATTAAGTGTTTTACCCCCAACACCTGGTGAGTGGCCTGAAGATTTTGGTGCATTAGGACAGCACCCTGGACTTGCTGAGATCTCACACCCACTCCACTTTTCTACTTCTAATAATGGGAAGGACACAGGAGGCAAGAGACAGCAAGTCTATATGTGCATCCTGGGCATTTGTGCATCTCTCTGCACATGATTTCCATGAATGGAATGGAACTGTGGGTAGATGTAGATGACATTGCTGTCTCCCTCCTTCACAACACTGGTATGTGTATGTCATGGGCTGAAGGAGGTTGGAAATAGAGGTGAGTTTGGACAGGTGGAACATTTAGGTTGTCTCCAAGCTGTTCGTATACATTAGCCCCAAACTAGAACTTGCCATTTACATAAGCCCATGTGTTTACTGGCAAATTTTAATGCTGCAGCATCCTCTGTGACTCACCACCCTCAAACCCAGGGGTCTTGGGAAGAGTGTGGCTCCTACTAGGTGTTTCTCAGAGGAGGCAGATGCTGCCTGGATCCCTCTGAACTCTGGCTCCCTGTGCCTGGGAAAGTGTGAATGAGGTCATGGAAATATAACGAGTGCTGTAGGAACATGCCTGCTGTTATCCCAACCGAAGCTGGAAAGTGCCAACCTCCCAGTTTATGGGGACCAAACAAGAAGAATTAGAGGAGTTCTGAAGACAGAGACTTGGGGCTAAAACGGGCTACATGTTATACTTGATTTTCTATTAGGAGGAAAGCTATCCAAAGTGAGGGAGTTAATGATGCTGCCCTTGACCTTGCTTCAAAATTCTCTCCGTCACCCAGAGTCCTGCCAGTACCCCATCTCTGCAGGAAGCACACCAGTGCCCACCACCATAGTGATGATCTAAAGAAGGGGAAGTAGGCATTGCCTGCAGAGGCCTAGTCTTGGCCATCTTCTTCCTACTTCATCTCCCTACAATTTTTCTCCCCCAAGAAAGAAAAAATTGGTGCTTCTAGCCTCAATTCTATCCACGTTATCTGCTCTCTAAGTAAATCTGTTGTCTCCCTCTCCGGGAAGTCTGAAAAATGGCTTTTCATCTTTCAAGCAAACTTCAGTTACAGATGCCACCTCTTCCAGGAAGCTTTCCTTGATATTCTAAAGCAAGATTAGCTGGCCCTCCTTCCAACTTCCCCATATCTCAGTAATTCCTCTCTTATAGTGAAGAAAGATAGCAAATTAGGAGTCAGAGGTTGTCTTGCAGGGAAAGCTTGTTGCTTTCATGTACTGAACAGAAAATGTGTGTTGAATAGAGATGACTTCATTTGTAACACGAGCCCGCTGGACTGTTGGACAGATATCTTTGTGTATAATCTCTACCTTCCTTCTCCTCCAGATCCAGACTCAGGGATGTGGCTCCCTCCTTCCTTGGGTCACCCTCCCAGCCTTGGCATTAGGCTGCCAGATTCCAGGTCTAGAGTCAGGAAGCAGGAAGACTCCCAGATTGATGCTAAAACTTGTTAGCAAGTTGTGTGTAATTTTATAATGTTTCTGGTAAGTGCTAATTGCCTGTTCCTTAAATATTTCTTGTTCTACTGGGAAGAAAAGCAGTTGCAACTGTGAAAGCATTTCCCACAGCTGGCCGCCCCCAGGGAGTGGGGCTGAGTTTCCAGACTCTGAGGGCTCAAATATTGATAAATACTAAGTGCCATGCCTCACATATCATCAGCATTGGAATTTTGCCAAGCAGAACTGGAGGAATGTCTGGGAAATAGTTTGCCTCCCACCCATGGGAGTCATGGTGGTGGTAATGGGGTTGGTGGGTGTTTTGACACTGCAGTGCCAGTGAAACTGCCCTCTATCTGACTTGGGTCAGAGGGTGCATTGGTGAGGGTGGGGTCATATATGCCTGGGGAAAGGGCAGAAGTGATACACCCAGGAGGCCTCGGCCTTCAAATGCCTCATGCCATCCTGTGAAACATCTGCATCCCAGCAACCTTCCCATTCTGGAGCCGAGCCATCTATCCTATGGGGTTCCCCAGGAGTGGGGTTACAAGGAGGGCTGAGATGGAGGCAGAGGTCATTCTGAAGCTTTGGGCAACAGCTGTAGCACTGGGATAGTAGGGCAAGGGGACAAGCTTTTAACTGAGCATTTACTAAATGCCTGGCCCTATACTGGGAGTCCTGGTGTGGCACTGTGGGTTAATGCACCAGACTGCAAAGCTGTTTGAACTACAAGGTCAGTGGTTCAAGTTCACCAGCCGCTCCTTGAAAACTCCATATAGGGTCGCTCTGGGTTGGAACCGACTCAATAGCATATAACAACAACATGCTATGAGCTTCACTATACTGATCCTCTGGTGACAAAAATACTGACTATCCATCTTGTCACACAAAGGATCCCTGGTGGCTCCTAAGTACAATTTAAACCCACCAACCACTCCACCAGAGAAATATGAGGCTGTCTGCTCCCATAAAGATTTGTTGCTGTTGTTGTTGTTAAGTGTTATAGAGTTCGTTCTGATCCACAGCAACTCATAAAGATTCACAGTCTCAAAAACCCTGTATAGGATCATGAGGAGTTGGAATTGATTTGATGGTTGTTGTTGTTGTTAAGTGCCGTTGAGTTGGTTCCAACCCATAGCAACCCTGTATAGGATTTCCGAGGAGCAGCTGGTGAGCTTGAACTGCTGACCCTGCAGTTCAAACTGCAAGGCTTTGCAGTCAGGCGCATTAACCCACAGCGCCACACCAGATGGTAGTGGGTATTATTTGGTTCTTCTCTGACAGGCAAACAGGCTCAGAGAAGAGAAGGGACTGGCTGAAGATAACATAGTCAGTCAATGGCAAAACCCGATTATAAATTGGGTTGGTGGGACCCTAAAGCAAGAGTGTGTGCACTCTTAGCACCTGGGAGTCGAGAGGTGGTAAAATGGCTGACAGGGAACTGAGAGAGGCCAAAGATGGGAGCTTGCTTATGCCAATGTCAAAAGTCATTATGATGACAATCTGAAAGCTCTTCTGAGTCCTTCTTCTGGCACTGTGGGAGAGATCAGGAACATGTCATTTCTGCCATGAATGGATCCATAGAAGCCAGATATGGACTTGGAATTGTGAGCATGGATACTGCATAAATGACTTTGAACTTTATCCTAAGGACAATGACAAGGTTGACAATGTAGTAGTTTCTTTGCTTTTTTTTAATGGAGACAGAGAAATATGGGTGGCCATGGGCAGGCTACTTAACCAAACTCAATTTATATAGCAGTCATTGTATGGGAGAATTGAATAAGATGAAGTGATGTTTTTCAAATTTATGTTTAGCTATGATCTCCCTCTTGAAAGAAGGCTTTTTTTTTGCTTTGTTTTGTTAAATGCAGTTGAGTCAGTTCCGACTCATAGCGACCCTGTATAGGGTTTCTGAGGAGCGACTGGTGAGCTTGAACTGCCAACCTTGTGGTTCAAACCGACTTTGCAGTCCAGAGCATTAACCCACAGCGCCACACCAGGACTCCTTGAAAGAAGGCTAAGAAGGAACAAAAGAGAAGAAAGGTGAAGGACTGGAGGTGGGGTCTGAGCTCTCCTGGCTAGGCAATTCCTACCCTGCACCCTTGGTGGTCTCTGGGGATACCCCAGGTCTTTGGATGTCATTGTCTGAAAATCCCAAAATAAGGACCATAAAGCTTCTGCACAGAGTAGGTTCTCAGCAAATGTCATGTCCCTTTCTTGTCAACTGGAATTACACCAAACAAATCTAATTCCTCTCTCCATATGACAGCACTTCAAATATTTGGACACAGCTCTCAAGTCTCCCCTAAGTGTCCCTTTCTCCTGAGTAAACGTTCAGAGGGTATTAACCTTTCGCACAGGGCTTGACTTAAGTCCGTTCCTTGTTGTCATAAGCAGAGGGCCTTACATCTAAGCTCAATTCTCTGATGCCTGAGCAGGGAAGAAGAAAGTAAAGCGGAGCCTAGCAGAATTCTAGCAGCTAAATTTTGGAGCCATACAACAGGGCTTTATATTTACTTCCATTCCATGCTCTCCCGTTCAGTTAGCCAACCACTCGACTCTACCAAGATCTGTCTGCATACCCTACTTGCCAATCGGTGTACCATTTATCTGCAAGCTCATGTGATTTATGTCTTATCCAAGTCATTGATAAAATATGGACAGAGTAAGGGCACAAGAATGACATGGAATCATTCCTCTCCACTTCTGGAACCACTCCTTGCTGAACATACATAGAATTTTAGAAATGGCAGAAAACAACTTCAAATGCAAATCTAGCACTGACAAATTCAGTCATTCCTATTTTCAAAGGAGTGAGTGACAGAGTATGGTCCTGAGTCGGGGTCTCTAGATTCTGTCAGACCCCAGCTGCTTGTGTGTAACGTCATACACTCAAAAAGCCCATTAATTTTACTATCCACTTACTCCCTTATTAGCAACTTCCTGCTTTGCTATTGGCAACATTTCTTATGCTCCCACTTGTAACCTGACATAGGCTGTATTGTCATAGCCATTTCACAGATGAACAAACAGAGCCCTAGAGAGATTCCATGCCTTCCCATGGAGTTAGGAAACTACAGAACCAGGATTTGAACTTGGCAATCATCACTCTACGTGTTTCGCCCAGATGTACTCTGAGAATAAATGATCCACTGTGTGTCCCCTGGTGGGTATCTGAACATGTATTTCTGTGTGGGAAATCTGGACTCGTCTCTCGTGTACCCAATGAGAAGACAGAATCCAGCACCTGCTTTACACTGGGGGTGGGAATGTAGAGGGGGGAGCTCCACTGAGCTGCATGTGCTATGGGCTATTCCCTGAGATATTTTCATGTAAAATGATCAGTCTCATGCCGTCTTCCCTTCTTTGCCTGCTTTCTCTCTCTCTACCATCAGTTACTATTTGCCATTAAGTTGATTCCAACTCACAGAGAGTCCCAAGTGTGTCAGAGTAGAAATGTGCTATGTAGAGTTTTCAATGGCTGCTTTCTGTGAAAGGGGATGGCCATGCTTTTCTTCCATGGCAACTCTGAGTAGACTAGAACCATCTGTTTTGGGGCTAGCAGCTGACAGTGTTCGCCATTTGCACCACCCACGGACTCTCCACACTGTTATTGGGTAGATTTTGACTCAGAGAGAAACCCTATCGGTCAGAAGAGAGCTATCTCAAAGGGTTTCCAAAACCGTAAATCTTTATGGAAGTGGACTGCCACTGAGTAGGTGGTGGGTTCAAACCTCAGAACTTTTGGTGAACAGACAAATGCTTAACCCACAGCACCACCAGGCCTCTAGTAGCTACACTTACTCATTTGAAAGCTGTGAAGGTTCGTTTTCTTGATAAAGCCTTTCGTGATCCTTTCTGTGTGCTCCCATTGGCTCTGTCTGTAAGCCATTGCATTTTCAGTTGCCTCAGATGCATGTGGAATTTGGACAATGAGTAAGAAGACCAGGGAAGAGTCGGTGCATTTGAATTATGGTGCTGGAGGAGACTAGTGAAAATACCAGGGACTGCTGGTATCGTGTCTAGTATATGACGGGAGTTTAACAAATATTTGTGGACTGGCTTCTCCTTCCCTTTTTTGCGAGTAGCACTCATTGGCCAAGAGGAAGTCTGCAAGAGTGTGGCGAGTAAGAGGAGGGGCATATTTCTTGGATTCCCAGAGTTTGCTGTTCTCGTACTGCCTGTTCCCAGCAAGAGATGAAGACCACTCTCATCTGCATCCTCCTCAGACCACCAGCCTGGTTGGTGTGTCTCTGTACCTAGCCTACCATCATATCCACAGCACTGGAGTGGGCTATGTGGGAAACTACTGTTCCCAGTTAAAAGATTTTGAAAAGTAAGCGAAGCTCAGAAATTTTAAGAGTTTTTTAAAAGGTCTAAGGAGTCCTGCTGTGGAGCTGTAGGATAAGCACTGGAGTGCTAAGCACAAGGTCAGTGGTTCAAAACCTACCAGCTGCTCCTAGAAAACCCCATATAGGGTTATTGTTGTTAGGTGCCATCAAGGCAGTACCGACTCATAGTGACCTTATACATACACAGCAGAACAAAACACTGGCCGATCCTGGGTTACTGAGTTGGAATCAGTTGGAGTCCCTGGGTGGTGGAAATGGTTAATACACTTGGCTGCTAGTCCAAAGATTAGAGTTTGAGTCCATCCAAAGGTACACAGAAAGAAAGGCCTGGTGATTTACTTCTGAAAAATCAGTCACTGAAAACCCTATGGAGCAAAGTTCTATTCTGAACACATGGGGGCCAAGAGTCAGGATTGGCTCAGTGGCAACTGGTCCTAATACTGAAGGTGGATATGGGCCCAATATGAATAGGTGGTGGAGCTGATGTATGGCTTGGTGCTGTGGGCTCAGCATGTTAAGTGATTTCTCTCATATCATCATCAAAACAACCTGGGGCCTACTGGATCAAGAGAAAAGTTGGGGCTCAGAGAAAGTCAAAGAATTTGTCTGGAGAGAGGAAGCCAATACAGAACATAACTGGATTGGAACCCAACATTTCTGACTCCAAATACAGTCTCCCAGTCTCTGCCTGCCCCATGCAGTAGTCATCCATCTCCCCCAAAGCAGTTACCTTCATAAGAAGCCTTGAATCCCAGGGAGCTGCCACTGCTGTCGGTCTGGAAGAGAAGCCACATTTGATGGTTGGTGCTGACAATCAGATCTGGGACGGATGTACCTGTCAGACTGTCAGGACAGAGAGATTTAGAAGGGTGCACCCCACCAAGGCACTCAAATACAAAGACTGCCCAGGCAACCACAGCTACAGGAATAGCTAGGATCCAGGTCCATTTGTGACAAGTTCTGGGCTCCACAGTTTTGTGACACTGGAATGAGCAGCATGTGCTCCACTTGCTGGGAAGACGCCGTACTTCTCTTGTGACGTCGCCCCGGTTCCTGGGCTGAGGAGCGAGATCGGTGTCATCATTGGCTCAGGACACAAAGATGTTGTTGTGTGCCACTGCATGCTTTCTACTCAGTGAAGCCATAGGACAGGGCAGAACCGCTCCATAGGGTTCCCAAGGTTCTAGTCTTTATGGGAGCAGGCAGCGGGCCTTTCTCCTGCAGAGCCGCTGCTGGTCTATCCAGTCTAATCACATTGACCTTGTCATTACAGTGAAGCACTATAACTTGGATTGTCACCAGGGTTCCTTGGGTTCAGGGATGTTGTGAAGTGCCGTCGAGTCAATTCCGACCCATAGCGACCCTGTACAGGGTTTCCAAGGAGCAGATGGTGAGCTTGAACCACCGATCTTGCAGTTCAAATGGCTTTGCAGTCTGGCGCATTAACCCACAGCGCCACACCGTTCAGGGATGGTGGTATACAAATCTAATCAATGAGTGTCTGCACTCTTGTGGCCTTTGATCTCCTATGCACCTGGTATTGCAGAAACCCACTTCCCTATATGGAAGCTTGGGTCTTCCATTCCATGTAGTAATGAGACTTAATGTGTAGCCATCCCTCTGGGGTTGTGCTTTCTGAAGAAGGAATTTGAAGCCTGGGGAGGAATCTGTTTCAACTCGTAATTAATAAACGTCTTCCAAAGACAGACACTGCACTGCCCAAGTTCAACCTCTGCCTCACAGAATGCCCCCAGGAGCCCAGTGAGGTGGGGGTTGCCATCCCCTTCACAGATGGGAAGACAGAGGTATAAAATTGTCAGTGACTTCCCCAAGGACAGTCTGACAGAGAGTGGGGGATCCAGGTGTCCCCCGTGTGGCCTGGGGGGGGGGGGGCTCCAGAAGACAAACCCCATTCAGGTGTTCTAATCCCTTCTGGCCTGGCTTCCTCCTACCATGGAGACCAGAGGAGCAACAGCATGGGCAGAGGTGGAGGCTAGATTAATGGGTCCCAATCTGACCCACCTGGGAATCTCAAAGCTTGGCGGTGGGTGGTTGTTAAGTCAGCTGAAGAGAGATGAACATCACAACACAGGGACTATGAGGTAGAGCCAGGATAGACCACAGAGCATCAGCCTGGCCCATGTCATCCCTGGTCTGGGGGACTAAGCCCTGAGTCTAACATTCTGTAATGAGTAAGGGGGGAAGCCAGGTCAGTGCTGACTCATTACATGGGCAGGCCTGGAACAGGGGAGAAGGCCAAGGCTGTTGGTGTTCCTAATCATAATTGCTAGACCTAATTATGTTAATAAAGGAGCTCAACCATTTTGCATGTATTTCCCTGAAGATCTGAGGTCAATGGTGGGCTAACGAGAATTGGGGTGATGGGGAGAGTCAGCATCCCACAGCTAGGGGACTGTTACAGAACATGTTGGGCACTCACTCAAACCAGTCTGGTCCAGAGATCTGGGCACAAACCTTGGCTCTATCATTTATTTGTTGTTGAACCTTTGGGCAAAGGGTTGAGCTTCTTTGGGCTTTTCCAATCCATGCTAAATGAGACAGTTGTGTTGTGTGAACCCCAAGCGCCTTTTCAGCTCCAGGGTTCCAAGGTCCCTTCTGTGACAAAGCACAGAAGGTTACAGGAGGAGATGGATCTAGGATCTGTGTATCTTAGGCACACTGAGCTGACTCACTTGTATGGAGAGCAAGCCAGAGCAGGAGGTGAGTGAGGGGAACATGCAAACAGGGGTGGCATGTGGTGGGTATGGGGACTTTCCTGGGCTCACATTCCAATTTTTTATTCTGATAGAGCCCAAGTCCCAGTCACATGACTTGCCACAGTGGGTAACATCCAGGAGCTGTTTAACTATCTTGATAGCAGCTTTTCCAGGTAGGTGTGGGGGAAGCAGAGGGCACACCCACAACAGAATGGCCTGTGGGTAAAGTAGCTGAAGAGTCATTTCTCATTCAGCATTAAAACCTGAGGTGTTGGAGAGGAGCTAGCCTGGTGGAAGGGAGTGGGGAAATGAGATGGGGTCCTTGATAGGAATCCATAGACATGCTCTCACTCAAGTGCTGGTTATACTACCTGCTAACTTCACAATCTTCTGCAAGATATTTAATGACTCTGAGCCTAGGTTCCCTCACTTATTAAATGGGAATGATTACACTTTTTTTGCAAGGCTGTTGGGATGAATTGAAATAACTCATGTGATAGTTCTCATCCAAGGCTTGGGCTCAATGTTTGTGAACGTCCTCTTCTTGGCGGGGCAGATGAACAGGACCAGACCTGTCTCTCTGAAGCTCAGCCACATACACTGCCCAGGCTGATGGTGGTTGGAAATGAAGATTCTCAATAACTGAGTGATGAATTAACATAGGAGAATCCCAGGACAGCCTGATACCGACGAGCCTATCCCACAGCTTTAGAAATTGTTCTCACTACATCTATATGGTCCCGGTTCTCTGAAACCATCTACTTTATGGAACATGCATGGAAGTCACAAAACTGTCTTTGTGGGACATCAGACTGCCTATGTGGCTCAGAGTGTCAGGCAAAGTGGGCGGCTCTAGACTCACGCACAAAACCTCAAGTTCCCTGCTCACTCTCTCAGAGCTTGCTCGTCTTTTGAATTTCCAGTGGGAATCTGGTTCAGTTCTCTATTTCCCTTGGTATGGGTAGAGAGAGGCAGAGGGATTGTTCTGGAAGCCAGAGTGCTGCATGACCTGTTCTTGCAGGAGGGTGGCCTGGGGAACTCGACGAGCCCATCTACACCACCCACAACCATACCCGAGCAGACATACCACTTCACTTACATGTACAGAACAGTTTTCTGGTCCCCGTCCTGCCCACCATCCCCGACTGTCAAGGTGTCATAGCCCCTCTCCAAGTCAAATTCCTCAAAGGCGAGCTTGATCACCTAGGGAGGGAGACCAGGATTAGGGAGTCGGCAGTGGCTGTGAGAAGATACTTAACTTCAAAAGGAAATGTGAAGATGCCTAAAGCTTGGAGGATGGTAAGAATGTTCTAGGTTATGTCCCGATGCCCAGAGTTCCCAGTGACACCACCCCAGACTCCTCAATGCAGGCTGACCATTTCCATGTCACCTCCATGAGAGGGAACAATCTCTCTCCAGGCCCTGCAGTGTCTGGGGTCTCTTACTTTTTCTAGAGATGTTCATGGCACACCTGGCCAATTCTGGGAGCTGTCATGGCAACACCAGGCACATCTGTCTGACTGCAAGATGATCAGACCCTTTCTTCATGCTTTCTTGCACAGAAATCCCCATGGGCTTGGTGGCAGTGTTTCAGGCCACATGTGGAATCTCAGCTTTCTTGCCCTTAGGGACCTGCAGTCTGGCTTCTGACTGATCTTCTCAATCTTGTTTTATTTGTTGAATAAATAAATGTTCCAGAAAGGAGATTTCAACCAGATTTCTTTCCCTTCGTAACTTGTTTGAGTGCTTCCACAAATACTTTCTAAGCACTCATCATATGCCAGGCTAGGAAGTGGGTTTCAACAACTAGCAAGACATGGTTCCTACCCTTGGGGTAGGAAATAAACTGATAACCACATTCAAAACCCATCCTTGGAGCTGATTCTGACCCATGATGACTCCCGAGTTGTAGAGCAGGGCTGTGCTCCATAGAGTTTTCAAGGCTGTGCCCTTTAGGAAGCAGGTCATCAGACTTGTCTTCCAAGGAACCTCTGAGTAGGTTTGAACTGCCAACCTTCCAGTGAGTAGTTGAGCATTTCACTGTCCAGGACATCAGTAGATAAATACTTTGGCAGGGATAAAGATGCATGGGGCTATGGAAACACAGGGATCTAGCCCAACTTGTGCTAAGAGCAGGAAGGGGAGGCTGGTCATGATGGTAGCATCTGGGGGGATTTGGAAAGATACAGGCTACTCCATCAGACCAAGAGGGGTATTGGGATGGTGAGGGAGATATTCTAGGAAGGAATCAGGTGCACAGGGCTTGAGTGGGGCAGGGATGAGACATTCCAGAACAAGTTGCTGAATGTCTAGCAGAGGCAGGTCTACAAACAGTGGTTGAGTACACCTGGAAGCTGCCCTCACCTTGAAGGACAATGTGGTTCAGCACTTAGGACAAGGAAGGGACTTAGGAAGGCCAACAACTTGAGATGTTTGCCTGGGGCTCAGTCTTAAGTGTTTCATGACCTCCATCTCAAGGAGGTGGGTGTATCCTGAGGGAGGATCAGTAATGGGGTAACTTGATGGGGTGAGAAAGGTCTGATTGCTGGTGTGTAAGCTGATATGGCAGGAAGGAGCCAGAGGTGGAGAGGTGGTGAGGAGAGCTCTTAGGCTTTGTGGGAGTCTACGGGGTTAGATGGGGGTGGAGGTCTTTTCCAATGAACAGTGATAGGATGAGAAGAGGGTCGGACTCTCGAGACCTTTAAGGCTTTGTGACTGGAAGGGTATGGGGTAAGCAGTGGCATTACTAGTGGCATCACAACATCCTTTTAAATAATTTTTGTTTTTACATCTTATTACATATAGCACGTAATTTGCAGATGTTATCATTCTCAGAGGTTGACTCGCAGACATTCAGTTTTATAATTTACTGTCCAAAACACTGCCAGATTTATAAAGATACTGATAATAAAGGACAATAATAACAATGAAAACTTTAACAACAAAAAAAGAGGTATTTGACTTACGTAAGTCAGAACTGACTTTACGTCCGTCTTCAGAAGGGAACCCATCCTAAGTTGGGAACTCCCAGTCATGGGGCTGCCAACCCTTCTAGCTCCTTATGTGTGTCCTTTCCATGGAGAAGTGTATTGATCAGGGTGGGAGCAGATGTGGGTCTCCAGGACAGTGGTGTCCACAGGAGGATACAGACTGTACCAGGTGACATGGTCAGAGAGGGTGACACCAAATGACTGTCTATAAAGCTGTTGTGCAGGGTTTCAGCAGAAATGTATTCTCATTTTTATAGAAAATACTCCTATAGTTAGTTATAGCAACAACAACATTGTTTGTAAGTGTGGCTTACATTTATCAATATGCCTACCAGGCTTAAAATTCTATGCTAATTTACTCTTGAGACCTTCTAATTTGCTCTGGTCAGAGTTGTCATCATTACCCAATTACCGTACTGCTTCCAATCCCTTGGTTTTGCCTGCATATGTTGTTGTTTTCATTGCTGTTGTTTTCATAGTTGCTGATTTTATCACATTTTCTGGTGCTTCAGTTACAATATTTGGGTAATTAGTATTTGTGAATTCCAACACAGATCGGTTTGTTCCTCTGGCAGTCCACAGTACTTTTAATATTCCCCTCAAACACCATAACTCAAATGCATCAATTCTTCTACAGTCTTCCTTATTCACTGTCCAACTTCTGCATGCATATGAGGTTACTGAAAATACCATGGCTTGGGTCAGGTGCACCTTAATCCTCAAGCTGACATCTTTGCTCTTCAACACTTTTAAAGAGGTCTTGTGCAGCAGATTTGCTTAATGCAACATGTAGTTTGATTTCTTGACTGTTGCTTCCATAGAGTGTTCATGGTTGACCCCAGCAAAATGAAACCTTTGACAACTTCAATCTTTGCGTCATATATCGTGAAACTGATCTGTGTTGGAAGAAGTGCAGCCAGAATGCTCTCTGGAATCCAGGATGGCCAGACTTCGTCTCTCACACTTGGGACATATTGTCAGGAGGGACCAGTCTGTGGAGGAGGATATCATGTTTGGTAAAGTGGAGTGTCTGAGAAAAAGAGGAAGACCTCCAGCAAGATGGATCGATACAATGACAGCAGCAATGGGCTCATCTGTAGCAATGATTGTGAGGTTGGTCCAGGACCAGTCAGTGTTTCGTTCAGTTGTGCATAGGGTACCGACTCAATGGTACCTAACAACAAAAACAGGTATTTGTGAGGTCATCAAAAAAGACTCCCAACAGTTACTAGTGGTGTAACTAATACTATTATAACTCACTATAGGAAGATTTTACAAAACAATTTTGTTAGTATTCGTATAATCTAAGAAATACTACGTTCAAATTACACTTAAGCAATTTGCAGTGATATTTATCACATTTTAGTTCATGATTAAAATTAACAATAAACGTTGCTAAGGATTCTGTAGGGTCTGATATGGGAGGAGGTCCATGGTGTGTGTGTGTGTGAGACACACCATGAGTTAGTGTATTCACTGAAACAACCCTAGTGACACCACTGAGGGGAGTGAAGAAGAGGGAGGGATCTCGGATGACTTGCAGATTTCTGGCTTGGGCAACTGGGCAGGTATGTGGCAGGACCATTCATGAAAATAGGGCACATAAGACGTGCGCACTTCTATTGTCCAATCTGGGTCTTTTCTTGTCTGTTTCAATCTGGTTTCAGCCACATGAGAGTCTTCCCTCCCCCAATGGGAGGCTGAAGTTGAGCCTATGTTTTCTTTTCCACAACCTAAGGAATAGAGAACACAGACCTTCCATGGATATTTCTTGTTTACTTGTAGTTGACACATTCTGCAGCTTTCTTCTGCACTGGCACCATGCACTGCCCACATGCCAGAAGAGCCTCACCCCAAGGTGCCTTCAGGTCTCCTAGCAGGAAACTTGAGGTGCAGTCATTCCTAGTCCTGGAAGCACAGATGCAGGGCCTTCTGCAGTAGGCCCAGGAGTCCCAGAGAGGAACCGCTCAGCATTAAGAAGAGCCACACACACACAGTGGGTC
This sequence comes from Chrysochloris asiatica, assembly GCF_000296735.1. Taxonomy (NCBI): domain Eukaryota; kingdom Metazoa; phylum Chordata; class Mammalia; order Afrosoricida; family Chrysochloridae; genus Chrysochloris; species Chrysochloris asiatica. The sequence goes on along the minus strand of NW_006408565.1, from coordinate 695,358 downwards.
TACAGACAGGACAGAAGAGAAGACGAGTGCCACTGGTTGGGAGGAAGATTAGATGGCCTCTGGAGGAAATGAAGCCCGAGCTAAGTCTGGAAGACGAACTGATGTCCAACAAGTGTATAGAGAAGGAGAAGCAATCCAGGCAGGTGGAAGACTCGTAGATGGCATGACTGGTCTAGACTTCTGGGCACTAATGGTGAAGTACCTAAGTACTAATTCAAAGTTGGCAATTTGAACCCATCCAGAGAGGCCTTGGAAGAAAGGTGATGTGGTGATCTGCTTCAGAAAGTTTACAAACTCTGAAAATCCTATGGGGCACAGTTGGAACTGACAAAAAGGGAACAGATTGTTTTTGTTGTTTGCTTAAGTGAGACGGAAATGAAGAGAAGGGAAATGAGAAAAGTAGGAGAAGCCAGATTATGAAAGACTGTCTAAGGCTGAGGGGGCTTTGTCCTGAAGACAAAAGGGAACTATGCGAGTTTTAAGTGAGGATGTGACAAGAGATTTAGGATCAACACCTTTGAGAGTGAGTTGAAAGCCAAGTGACTAAAGACTGGGCTGTAGCAGTATGCCAACCAATATTCTAAGGAGCCTTCCTGATCCAACCCACCCAGTGAACCGTCAGGAGAAAGCCCTAGTGATCTGCTTTGTAAAGATGACAGTCTAGAAAACCCTATGTGGCAGTTACACTCTGTCACACTGACTGGTAGTACCTGTTCTAGATGAGGGAGGATGTGGGGTTGCCATAGGACGATGGTGGGGCTGGGTTAGAAAAGAGGAGATGAGACACAATTCAGTAGTGATTAGGGACTCCTTGGCCCATCTGGATTTCCAGCCAAGAGGCGAAGCCCACCCCATGCTCCTTGCTGACTTATGCCATCATTTGAGGATTTCTGGCTGAGGCTGGACTCTCCTTTTTGTCCCTCACCCTCCACAGTCCTGTCCCCAGAGTGATGCTGCCATTTCCTTTAGCACTCCATCAGCATCCCACCATACTGGTACATTCACCACTCTGACTTGCAGCAGTTTCTGCCTCTCCCCAGTCCCCAAGCACCTTTTCTTCCGCTTCACACAGTGCTCCCTGGTTTCCCGGAGTGCTCCCTACCCAGCACCTGCCTCTCACCTTACTGCAGTACTCACCTGCTTATCTCTCCTGCAGTACACCATGACCTCCCGGAGGTCAGGGGTCAGGGTACCTCTGTACTGCCAGGGCCTGTCTGCTAGCTAGCTCAGGCGAGCTCAGAAAATAGTCATGGGAGAACATGTCCCTAATCCTACCTCCCCAAGGATGCCTCTCCTGACTCTCCAGTACAGATGCGTTCCTATGATCTCCAGTCCCTCACAGTAGCAACCAGTGTGACAGGGGTTGGCAAGCTTTTTCTGTGAAGGCCCTAAGAGTAATGGTGCTGTGGGTTAATGTGCTGGACTGCAAAGTCAATTTAAACCACAAGGTCAGCAGTCCAAGGTCACCAGCTGCTCCGTGGAAACCCTATACAGGGTTGTTATGGGTTGAAACTGACTCGATAGCACTTAACAACATAGCCAACAACTCAGATCTTCTGAGGTTGTGCAAAAGTGGCCACAGTCAACTAGTAAACCAATGGGCGTGGCTGGGTTAAAAAAAACAACTTTATTTACAAAGATGAGCAGTGGGTTGCATTTGGCCCTTTGGCTGTAGTTTGCTGACTCCTGGTCTAGGAGAATCTTTGAGACACTTACTCACTTCACTTGATAGTTTTCTCTTACAAGATTTCTTCTTCATAATTGCTGACACCAGCCTCTGCTCTAAACACATTACATATGCCAACTCATGTAAAACTCACTACAATAGGTACTATGATTACCTCCATTTTAGAAATGAGAAAGCTGAGACACAGAGAGGTTAAGTAACTTGTATAAAATCACACAGCAAAGTGGTAGATTTGGGACTCACAGCAGGCAGGTCTGCCTCATTGCCCTGTTGCTCTACCTCCTCACAGCATTCTAGTGAGGTCTCAGGTCTGTGAGGAGAAGGCAGTGGATTCTCTCAAGCCTCCCCTGAGCTCTTGTCAGGTGCTCAGCAAACATCAAGTAGTCTGAGGTGGGAGGTGCCTTCTGCAGGAGAAGGAGGGTCCTGGATACATTCCTCCCACCACCAGCAGCTCATCCAGCCCATCGTGGGGTAGGAGGTACCAGCCTATGGTGCCACCTCCAGGAAAAAGAGCACATGGTTACTAGATGGCTGCTGATCTTGTTGTGAAGGGCTGTGGATCCGGTTCCAACTCATAGTGACCTTGTATATGGTTTCCAGGGAGCAGCTGGCGGGTTTGAAGTGCTGACCTGTGGTTAACAGTCCAGTGTATATGCTAGTCCTATCATGGGAAAACAACAACAACATCATGGGAAAATGTTGCTCTGAAGGGCAGAACCAGCCCCATAAAATGGCTCACTTCTCTAGTAATAACAGCCACTGATGCAAACCACATCTGTCAGCACCTGACCCTACTTGTGCTGTTGTTGTGAAGTGTCGTTGGGTCAGTCCTGACTCATAGGGACCCTGGGTAGGGTTTTTGAGGAGCGGCTGGTGAGTTTGCACAGATAACTTAGCAGTTCAAACTGACCTTTCAGTCCTGTGCTTCTCCTACAGAGCCACAGCAGGACTGGGTGGGAACAAGTTTGTTTTGTGTGTGACACCATAGGATAAAGCACTCAGCCTGCAAGGTCGGTGGCTCAAACTCACCAGTCGCTCCTTGGATCCTCTATACATGGTCACTGTGAGTTAGAAATGACTGGGCAGCACTTCACAACAACAGCTAATTCCCCTGAACAGACTGCACCCCAGCTACAGCCTGCTGCTTCGGGACAGGACACCAGTGCACAGTATACTGAGATTCCCGTCTTTTAGCCCTCGTCTGAAAGCATGATCCTATTATGACTAGCATGCAGATCCGTCAGCTCACAAAGCACCTGAGACAGGATGGATGGCAGCACATGAAGTAAACATGATCAAGGAGGCACATGTGTATACAGCTCAGACACCACCCGATTTAAACCCACTGAGCAAATGAACCCATCATCACAATGACTCAGCACCTGCTATGGGTCAAGCACCAGGTTAGCTGCCTCTTAGTGCTACCTCATTGCCTGGCAACTTAGAGAAGATGCTGAATGCCAACTTTGTGGAGCACACAGTGAATGCTGATGGATGCCAAAGAAGGCAGACAGAGACTCAGGTGGAGCCTTTCAGCAGGGTGACTCTGTCCAGGAAATGCTGTCAGCTATAAATAGGAGGGACACCCTGTGTGGTACAAATGGCTAACACGAAAGATTGTCTCAGTAGAAAGACCTGGTGAACTACTCCTGAAAAATCAGTCACTGAAAACTCTATGCAGTTACCATTGAGTCAGAACTGACTTAATGGTAACCGGATTCTTAAAAGGGGCGCCTAGGTGGTGCAAAGGGCTCACATGCTCAGCTACTAACTACATGACTGAAGGTTAGAGTCAAAAGACAGCCCTGGGTATATAGTTCTGGAAAGTCAGCCATGGAAAACCCTATGGAACATAGTTCTCTGACACCCGTGGAGTCGTCGTGAGTTTGAATTGGTTAGACAGCAACAGATCATGAGCAGGACACAGAAGAGCAGGCGGGGCAGTGGGGGACGGGGTGGTGGGATGTGCAGAACAGCCAGCTTGAGTACCGGTCTGCTGAGTGACAGATCTCACTGGAAGATTCTGGGAAGCTACTAAATACAGGTTTTGACCGGGAAAGTGTAAGTAATCAGAAATGCTTTTTGGGAATAAAAACTCAGAATGAAGGATAGGCTGGAGGCAGAGAGGCCAGCCAGGAGGCTGGTACAGGGTTTTGGAGGAAAAGAAGGGTAGGGGCAACTGGGGACTGTTCCTCTCAGAACACACACAGCCACTTGATCCTGAGAGTCATGGAGGATATTCCTAGTCTGTGGAAGACATTTCTCACTTATGAGGGCTGTTCAGGACCAGCCATCAGACAGACAGGGCTCTGGCTCAATGGTTCTGTGAGGTCACAGAGGAGCTGACAGCTGGATTTTCTGGGAAGCTGGAGTCCCAGGAGACCTGGACTAAGGTGGCTTTGTGCAGTGTCTGCATTTCTGTAACAACCTCCTAACAGGGCTCTACCTTCCCTCCATCCTTCACTCCGTACCCTTAACTCTCCGTGCCTCACCATCCCCTAGAGCAGGGTTACCAATGGCCTGTTTTTTTGTATGACTCATGAGTTAAGAATAGCTGTTAAATTTCGAAAGGGTTGGTGAAAAAAAAAAAAAAAAAAGAAGACAGATATGTGAGGAAGAGCTTAGGTGGATCTCGAAGTCTAAAGTATTTACCATCAAATTCTTTACAGTTGGAAAACCATCACCCTACCTGGTGTAATGGTTTTCCAGCTGGGCTTCCAAGCACTCCAGCTTCCTTTAAATGTACTTCATGAGCTACTAGCAAAGGTGGAGAAATAAACAAGTGGGCAAGGTGTTGCTTCAAACACATTCCACTGTGGTACAGTTCGTGCCTTGGGGTTCTGTGCCAAATGAATAGTTGTTTAGTCGATAGCCCTTCCTTCGTTTTGTTATTAGCTGCGGTTGAGTTGGCCCCTAACTCATGGCACCCACATGTACAGCACAGAAGGCAGTGCCACCTGAGCCTGCACTACACTCCAGGTCGGTTGTGGATTAGGCCACTGTGATTTATAAAGCTTTCACTGGCTGGGTTTTGGAAGCTGATAACCAGGCCTTTCCTCCTAGTTTATCTTACCCTAGAAGCTCTGCTGACACCTATTCAGCATCAGAACAAGATGCAAGCCCCCAATGACAGATTTATCTGTTTACTGAGTCCAGTTGTGAGGATTTTGGTTTATGTTGAGGTGTAATCCATACTGAAGGCTTTGATCTTCATCAGTAAGTACTTCAAGTCTTCGATTTCAGCTAGTAAGGTTGAATCATCTGCATATCACAGGTTGTTAACGCATCTTCCTCCAATCCTGATGCCATGTTCATCATACAATCCAGCTTCTTGGAGTATTTGCTCAACAAACAGATTGAATAAGTCTGGTGAAAGGAAGCAACCCTGGTGTACATCCTTCCTGATTTTAAACTGTGTAGGGTCCTCCTGTTCTGTTTGAATGACTGCCTCTGTCTAGGAACAGGTTTTGGCATGAGCACATTGTAGTGTTCTGGAGTTCCCATTATTGGCAATGTTATCAATGATTGTGATGATCCACATATCATCAAGATTACAGTCAATAAAAACCCATTGTGTAGCTTTACCCTGTAACACATGGGGCTACCATTAGCCAGAAGGAATCCACTGACAACTGATTTCATTGGTTTTGGTTCAGAGCTGCCCAGCCCTGAGACGGTGGGCTATTGGGCACACTGGGGACACTTCACTGATAGCCAATTCTTCACATAGGGCCCAGGACAAGGGGGGCCTTTGTAAATGTTTGCTGAATGAATAAATGAGTGACTAAATAGACTGACAAATGCACTTGTGACATTTGCACTAGCCGGCGAGAACCTGCTGGGAGACTTATTTCTCCATTCTTCAGGTCAACACAGAGAAGAGTGACATTGATGACCCCCAAGGAGTGAATTATCAGAAAGCTGTGACTTCGGCTTTGAAGTTCATGAAACGAGCTTTCCTTTCCCTCTTCCTTGCATGTCCCCTCCCTTCCCTCTCCCTCTTTGTCCTCATGTATAGTCTCTCGTCTCGCTTTTCCTTCCTTTCTAGAAAGGTGAATTGACTCTTGGATCAAATTCAGTGAGATTCATATGCAAATTGGATCCTATGTCTTGAGTTCAATACAGAAGCTGCAAAAAAAAGGCAGATGTGTGCAAGTAGGTGGCATGGAAGCCGGATGGGCTTTGTTCTTGAACATGGATGCTTCATCAGTCCCATCTTCCATGAGCTCAAAGGTCCTAACAGGTGGCAGCCCTGGGACACAGCTTGTACCTGGAACCCAACCAACAGGAGTAGAAACACACTTCACAGTTGTCTGATGCAGTGATGTGTCTCCGTCCATCGTGAATGCATTCAGATGTTTGCAAAGCCCCACCTGTGCCCAGCTCTGTGCTTGCTGCTGAAAGAAATCCACTGAATGGATTTCTTGCCTTCAGAATGGATTTCTGCTTTCAGGGCACCCATGCTCAACAAGGAAAGAGATTCTAACAAGGAACATCATGACCTGCACTTCAACAAATGACTCCGGGAAGCGTTATTGAGGCAGAGGAAGGAGCAATGCTCTACAGAGATCTTAAAGGACCTAGTGTGTCTACGAATCTTGGAAGAGTCAGGAGTTCAGTGTGGTTTGGGCTGGGTGGCATGGGGAAAGTAGTGGAAGATGGTCCCTGTCTATATCCTCGGAGAGTCTGTTCCTCATTATATAAGCTTGTCTAACCAGAACCACCGAGAGATCCCTTTAAAAATACAGGAGTCCTGGTGTGGAGCTGTAGGATAAGCATTAGATTGTTAGACATAAAGTCAAAGGTTCAAACTCACCAGTCGTTCCTCAGATACCAAACAACTGGAGAAAAAACTATGTTTTTAAAAGTCCTTTAAGTGTTTCTTGTGATTAACCATGTTTGGAGACCACTATTGTGGAAAGACTGACCACTAGGAAGGAAGAAGCCAGCCCAAATCCCATTTCCAGAGGACATCTCGAACAAAATGAGTGTGTGGAGGTTCCATGTGGAGTGAGTCAGTACCACTCTCTCTGGGTCTTCTATTCATTTTGTCCTGAATCTGACAAGGTTTCAGAGGGATGGACTGGGGTATTTTCATTAAGTTTATTCCTGGTTTATTGAAGGGACACATACCCTTAACATGGCTCCCCAATAAGACAGTAAGTTCTTCTTATTCCCACTGTGTAAAACCACTGCATAGTTTACAGATACTCTGCTTATACGGGTATCTTCACATTCCAACACTAGAGCATTTCTTTGGACCTTCTTACTATCTTTGGGGGCCTAGCCAGGGGAACACTCCTAGCTCCCTCCCAAGCTTGACCAGCAGCAATCCTACAAGGGGAATGGACTTCTAGAAGGATCCTCATTTCCACAGTATGCAGGTGGCTGAGATGTACAATCATCCAATGCTTAGGAGAGGGACAAGGGGCACATGTCCAACTCCACACTTGTGCAGGTAAAGCTCTCAAGCCCTTCTGGTAACAGTGCGTTTCTTCACCTCCTCCTCTCCCTTAGAAGTAAAGGTGACCCCTTCCTTGCAGAGGGAACCCTAGCATTCTGAAGCCCATACAGCTTCATTCTCTTCCTCTTTGCTTGCTCTGTCCTCAGTCTACAGACATTTGAATCAAGTTTCAGATAGCCTAAACAAACAAGCAAATGAAACAAAAATGCCAAAGCAGCTCAAACCTTTTAGGATAAGCACTGAACTGCAAGGTCGGTTTGAGCCACAAAGTCCCTGGATCAAACTCACTAGCCAGTCCTCAAAACCCTATACAGGGTCGCTGTGGGTCAGAACTGACTTGATGGCACATAGCAACAACAATAAATGCCCTCACACAGAACTGTCTTTTCTTCTCCTTTTGTTTCATTATGAAACTCCTGGCCTTCAGAGTCTCACCTCCCATCCATTTGTTCTTTATCCCACCGCTGTTTGTGTCTGACCCCACAGCTCCATGGAAAGATCTTTTTACTGCATCAAAGTACATGGCCTCATTTCAGTCCTTACCCAACAAGACCATTTTCCAGCACTGTACCATCAACGTGGCTTCCTCGGAAACCCTTCCTGCCTTTGCAGCAATGATTTCCCTTCTACCTCTTAGGCCGCTCCTGTGTTTCCTTCCTTGGATCCTTTCTTTCGTCTGCTTTCTATTAGGATGGTGTTCCCCGTTCATTCAGAACCTTTCTTATTCTCTTTGTTTTTTCTAAAAAATGTTGTCTAGTTCCTAGGCTTACTCCACCAATAGGATACCCAGCTCTCTCTCTTGAACCCAGATTTATCCAGAGTTTCAAAGGTAAATTGAATTATTTGATATGACTCTTTTAATTTATAGTCAGTAATTCTCATATCGGGCAGTGTTTTGTTTTACTGTGCAAGGTCGTTGTGAGTTGGTACCGACTCGATGGCACCTAACAACAAAACAATTCTCATAAAATGATTGAGTGGTTGTTGTTATGTGCTGTAGAGTCGATTCCGACTTTTAGAGATCCTATATTGGGCTTCCAATGAGCAGCTGGTGAACCTGAACCGCTGACCTTGTGGTTCAAATCAACCTTGCAGTGGAGCACAGTAACCAGCAGTGCCACACCAGGACTCCAAGATAACTGGGTGGAATCATGCAAATAGGGTGTATGAAATTCCATCATGGGGATTGGTCAGTTTTGCTATCCTTCAGTGTTTAAAATGAGCCATCTCTGAAACAGGTAAGAAAGAAAAGCCAAGAGTGGAGCACATCCTTTGGTCTCCAAGAGCCCTGTGCTGAAATCCCTAGATGTAAGAGACAAAGGGTCAGAGACATGGTGGAGAAATGGAAGCACCAAGAGCAGGGGCCAGAGGGATGGGTTTCCAGGCTCAGGGAGTAAGAAAGCTAAGTGCCTTCGGGCACGAGACTCACTTGTGAAGTGGGTTAGGTCCAGGCACATTATCAAGGAAGCAAGGTTTACGGACCCACAGAGTTTGAGATGAGTGCCTTTAGATCAAGGCCTAGGGCAGAATGAGGTGCCCTTTTGGTACTTATTGGAAGTGCTAAAGCAGCTTTAACACTAGCCCAAGCAGAACAGAGATCAAGGGACCACATGACTGGGACTGAGGATCAGAGAAACATGGTACCTGAGAGGAAGGACATTTCTGATCCTGAATCATACCCTGTTAACTGGTGAGGCTCTGCAAGGTCGGCAGTTCAAACACACCAATCAGTCCTCGGAAACCCTGTACAAGGTCATTAGGAATCAGAATCGACTCAATGGCACTTAACAACAGCAACTTCCCTAATAAACCCATAGTTATGAGTATGGTCTATAAGTTCTGTGTGGCCAGTGCAACAATATTAACCCAGTCAGAGAATGACTTGGGAGGGACAGTTGGTGTGAGAATTGGTAGAGAAGGTTGGAGAGGGGAGATATGTTTGACCTCCGCTTCATAGGAACCCGCCTTGGGCTGATGAGTTTTAAGTTTTCTTTTGCCTGGTGAAGTCAGAGGAGGGCAGACACCATCCCTAAGCCATTTTTACAGTCTCACAATAATAGTGAGGTTATGCTGTGCATAAAGTCACTATGAGTCGGTAACGACTCGATGGCACCTAACAACAACAACAACAAACCAGCGTATTTAAATACTATTGGATGTCTCACAGTCTCCCCAAGTGCACCCTATTTTCCTCTTTGACCCCTGGCGAGCCTCCTCCTCCTCTGTGTCTCCTTTTTAAATCTCATAACTGTCTAGGCCAGAAAGTAGTGCATTATATCGTTTATTCATTCACTGAATAAGTATTTATTGAGTGCCTACTTACGTCAGGCACTGGGATGCAATACTGGATACAACTCTTCCCCCCTTAACTCCCATAAACAATGAGCCACCAAGTCCCATTTTATCCTCCAAATCTCTCATATCTTTCTCCTCCGTATTTCCCACGCCTTGGTGGATGACCCCATTTTTCTTCTCTGGGTAATTGCTTCAGCATTCTGACTAGTTTTGCTTCATCCAGTATCCCTTTCCAAGCCACCCATGGCTACCAGATTAATCTTTCAAAAACTCAGACCTTCTTTATATTTCTCTGGTTTAGAAGAAATAGTGATCTTTGTCCTTCCCAAGACTAATTCCAGCATTGTAAACCCCGTCCTCTCTCATCTACTCTGAGACTTTATGATGCATCTATTTAAGTGTGTGTGTGTGTTTTGGATCCAGAAGACTGGTTTTAAATCCTGGCTTTGCCACTTACTGACTATATACTATGGTTAAGTTCTCTAACATTTAACTTTATCCATGAGTCAGTTTCTTCATTCACTCAATGGGTCTATTAAAACTCAATTCATTGTGTCATAAAGAGAATGAAATAAAATATATAGAGGACTTAGCTTAGGGTTTGCCACAGAATAAGCATACTGTAAGAGATTGCTCTACCACCCATCTGTCAGTTTGTCTTACTGTGGTGGTTTACATGCTGATATGATGCTGGAAGCTGTGCCACCAGTATTACATATACCAGAAGGATCACCCAGGGTGAACAGGCTTTAGTGGAGTATCCTAAGACAGACTGGAAGAAAGGTCTGATAATATATTTCCAAAAATAGCCAGTGACCCCCATATGGATCACACCAGAACACTGTCTGGCTCTTTTGCTTTGGATATGTTATCAAGAGCGATCAATTACTGGAGGAAGATATTGTTGTTGTTGTTGTTAATTGCCGTCAAGTGGACTCTGACCCATAGCACCCCTGTATAGGGTGTCCGAGGAGCAGCTGGTGAGCTTGAACAGCCGACCTTGCAGTTCAAACGGCTTTGCAGTCTGGCGCATTAACTCACAGCGCCACATTATATGCGGTTAATTAGAAGGCCCACGAGGATGAGGGATTGGCACAATGGCTACAGTGATGGACATGAACATGCTGGCAATTGTGAGGAGGGTGACATAGGACCAGTTAACATTCCATTCTATTGTACACAAGGTTGCCATGAGTTGAAAGTGGGCTCAATGGCAGCTATAGGTGTATCTCTCTATCAATTATCATTCTAGCAAGCCCTAGTAGCATAGTGGGTTACGTATTTAGGCTACGTCAAGGAGCTCTGGTACCATAGTGGTTACGAATCAGGCTGCTAAACTCAAGGTCAGCAGTTTGAAACTACCAGCTGTTCCACAGGAGAAAGATGAGGCTTTCTGCTCCCGTAAAAATTGATAGCCTCAGATACCTTGTGCATAGTCACTATGAGTCAGAACCGACTCCATGGTACTTAACAACAACAGCAACAGAAACTACAAGGTCAGCAGTTCGAATCTACCAGCTGCTTCATGGGACAAAGATGAGGTTTTCTGCTCCCTCAAATATAGTCTCAGAAAGTAGACTTGACATCACACAGCCATCATCACCTACCTCCCTGTCTATCTATCTGTCTATGATACCCTGTTGTTGTTAAGTGCCACTGAGTTGGTTTTGACCCACAGCGCCCTGTATAGGGTTTCTGAGGAGTGGCTGATGAGCTTGAACTGCTGACCTTGTGGTTCAAACCAACTTTGCAGTCCAGCACATTAACTCACAGTGCCACACCAGGACTCCTATATCTATGATACAGTTATTGTTATTACCATTGTTGTTGTTGTTGTGAAGTGCCATCAAGTTGGTTCCGACCCATAGCAACCCTGTATAGGGTTTCCAAGGAGTAACTGGTGTGCTTGAACCACCAACCTTGCAGTTCAAACAGCTTTGCAGTCTGGCGCATTAATCCACAGTGTAGTTTAACCTTAAAAATTCTGGTTCAGGATCAAACCAAACCTCTTTGTAAAGCATTCATCAGGATCTGAGTCCTGTTTACCTTTCTATGTCATCTAGATGTAGGTATGCTGAGTTTCTTTCAGTTCCAAGAGGCTACTTCAAACTTTTGCACCAGTGTTTACTTTGGGATTTCTAAGTCTTCTCATCCCTGAGGACCCTGCTCACACGTCACTTCTCCTGGGAAAACTTCTCGGACCTTTCAGTTAGCACTCCTTCCTTGGTTTCCCCAGAGCACTCTGAACAGCCTCCTTTAGCATCTATCTGGTCTCTAGTTTTGTTTACATGCCTATCTTCCTTCTATCCCATGAGCAATTTCCTCAAGGGCAGAGACCATACTTTCAGTCAATGAATGAATGAAATGATAATCTCCTAAAACAGAAAGTAAGTGAACACAGGCTGTGCTTTTTGCTGACGGAGATGTCCTGAGGGGGACAGGATAAAACACAGCATAGCTTTCCCCAATCACTTTCTTTACTTTTAGATTGTGGAGCTCTAGTGGTATAGTGGTTATGAGTCAGGCTGCTAGTCTCATGGTAAGCAGTTCAAAACTACCAGCCATTCCATGGGAGAAAGAAGAGGCTTTCTGCTCCTGTAAAGATTTATAGCTTTGGAAAACCTGTACAGGGTCGCTATGAGTCGGAACTGATTCCACGGCACATAACCACCACCACACCACCACACCCTTGTTACTGTGCTTACTAGATGCTCCCCGGCTTTCCTCCTGCTTGGTGTCGGGATAGGAGCCTCTTGAGTCTTTCCCGGCTCCCTTGGCACTACTTAAAGCCTACTAAGAAGCCATGGAAATGTGGGAATGCCTTTTACACAGCTTAACTCTGAGGGTGTGACCTTCAGAGGACCTGGCTTCTGGAACTCAGACTGGTATCACCACTAGGGCTTGCTGAGGAGTGCAACCCGTGGGGCTCCTGGTCTTTATACTGTCAGCCAAGGCTAGGCCTTCTAGGGGGGGGGAATCAAATGGTTGATCAGAAACTTCTTGCCTCTCACCTAGACTTCCCTTTATATCCCATCTTCTAGTTCAAAAGGAAACATGGTTTCCTGAACCATGTCCAAGAAAGAACCCTCAAGTCAACAGCTTGATACCCTATGGTAGCAAGTTCTTAGCCTGCTCTAGTCTCCATCCTCAACCCCTGTGGCTCAAATATCCTTTCTCATTGACTGGATCCATCATCAAATGGCTTGGTTAAAATGTGACTCTCTCTTTGAAAATGCTTTTCAGAGAAAATGTATTTCCCATGTTCCCAGCACTAAATCATCTGTGAGCAAATAATTTTTAAATACTGCATTAGAAAATAAATATAAATAACTTTCTACAAGTTAGAAAAGGTTAGTAAGGAGTCCCAAACACAGTGACTACAAATACTCTAAGAGAGACTTGGAGCATGAAGTTGGTTTTAGTCTTGAGTATACTTTGAAACACCGGTGAAGCAGAGCTTTGGTCTTCAGGAAGAGGAATAAGGAGATAAAGCTCAGGGTCCACCAAGGTGGGGTCAACAAGGGAGACCCTCTGTATAAAGCTGGGCTAGCTAAGGGCAGAACACTCAGCACATGAGTCAACTAGAATTAAACCTGTCTACCTGTCTACCTTCTCATCTGGAGTCCTGGTGTGGTGCTGCGGGTTAATACGCTGGACTGCAAAGTCGGTTTGAATCACAAGGTCGGTGGTTCAAGCTAATCAGCTGTTCCCCAGAAACCCTATACAGGGCCGCTATGGGTTGGAACCTACTAGGTAGGTTACTTAACAACAACAACAACACTTCTCATCTGCTTCTACCACCCTGCATGGGTGGAGTGTCTAATGGCAAGATGCATAGCTCAGATCTTGACGCTGAGAACACTAGGGACAACAAATTTCCCTTGAGTTTCCATATTTCTAAGCCATCCTCAGTGGTCAATACCCGAGCAAATCTAAATGGACTCTGACTTTATTAAGTGGTAGCAATAATGCCTTGTGAGAAAAAGGAAGATAAAATGAAAATGCATGGCACCATCGTGCATGAGTTGGGTTTGAAGCCTTCACAGTACCTGGGTGATTGGAAACCTTCACACTGAGAATTTAGTCTGAAGAGGCCTTGGCTGGTGATACCTCCAGGCAACAGACAGAAGCAAATGCAAATCTTCTCTGGGAGGACTCACTTCTAACCAGGTCCCAGAGAACCCCCAAAGACAAAGCTTATGATTATAATCACATAGTCAAAAAGCACACCACAAACAAGGAAACAGTTCTGAGAGCAAAAACTAAGAAATAACAGACAACATAATCAACCATCCAAGGCTTCAGATGCTGGTGTATCAAAAACAATATAAAACAGATAGGTATAATATACCAGGGGGGCTTCAAAAGCAGAAAAGAGAGAACATCTTTTCCAATTGAAATGAAAATGGCAAACAATTTCTCTAACTGATGAAAGGCACAATTCATAAATCAGGCAAGCTTAATGAAACTCAAGAAGTACAGAACTACTCACACCAAGATACACAAAAGAGAAACTGCAGAACACCAAAGACAATAAAAACGCAATAGGAACATATAGGACAACATCATGCAAATAAGTTGACAGTAACAATAGAAACTAAAGAATAGTGTAATAACATCTCTCTATGCAGAAAGAAAATTATCAATCAAGAATTGAGCATCTAGAGAAGGCCAGTTGTTATTTCAAGAATTGGTAAAGACATTTTAATACAAACAAAATAGTAAGAAAGTTTGCCATCAATACAAAAAGAAATTCCACAAAGTCTTCTGTTCTTTGGACAGACAAGGTATGATTCTAGAAAGAAGGACTGAAATGTGAGAAGGATGTGAACATAGAAGTGATGTTCCATCTTTATTGTTTGATAAAGTCATTTAGATCTAAATGGGCACTGGCTTTATCAAACAATAACAATCATTTCTTGTGAGAATAAAATCATGGTAAAATGAAAATACTCGGTGCAACTGTGTTTGAGTCGGAAAGGAGAAATTAAACTCACAGTGTTCTAAGATCCCTAACTTTTCAGGAGAAACATAAAATTGTAGGTTAATGTTAGATACCATTAAGTATGCATATTCACATTTCCAGGGTATTTCAGGAAATGGTTAAAGAACAGAAATGATATATGTATATTTTAAATGGTTAAAATCTTCTAGTTTAAGAGGTAGTAAATTTTTAAAAATCCAGCCATATGCAAAATTTATATAAAACCTAAGGAAACAGAAAAGTTGAACGTATCAAAATACAAAAAGACATATTAGAAAAAGACCAAAAGAAAATGGATGTAATTGCTGGTGGTGGGGTTGGGGGGGAAGTTTTAAGGTAAAACACATAACTAGAAATAGAGTCATGTTCTAACAACATGATCACAAAATACATAAAGCAAAAATTGATAGAATTTAAGGTTAGTAGACAAAATCTGGTAGCGTAGTGGTTATGAATCTGGCTGTGAACCGCAAGGTCAGCAGTTCGAAACTACCAGCAGTTCCGTGAGAGAAAGATGAGGCTTTCTGCTCCCGTAAAGATTTACAGCCTTGGAAACCCTGTGCAGGGTCTCTGTGAGTCGGAACTGACTCCACGGCACTTAACAACAACAACAAGTGGGAGGTTTTAGCAAACCTTTTTCTTTAGTTTATTGATTAAAAAGATAAGACAAAAATCAATGAGGATATAAACGATATAAACACAATTAATAAGCTTTATTCAATTGCCATATTGGAACACGACAGCAAAACGCTCATGTTTTTTTCCTTCCTAGCACACACAAAGGAGCTCTGGTAGTGTAGTGGTTATAAGTCAAGCCGATAACCTCAAGATCAGCAGTTCGAAACTACCAGCTATTTCTTGTGAGAAAGATGAGGCTTTCTGCTCTCATAAAGTTTTACAGCCTCAGAAACCTAACACAGGGTGGCTATGAGTTGGAACCGACTCCATGGCACACCACCACCACCACTACACACAGGCAATACATGAAATATGACCATTTCTGGTCCATAAAGAACCTATCAACCATGCAAATAATGAATTCTGACCACAAACTTTAGAATCAGTAAAAAAACACCAAAAAAAAAAAAAAACCCCCCAAAAAACACACACACCAAAAACAAGATAGTTAGAAAAATCCTTTGTTTGGAAATTAAAAAAGTACTTCAAAATAGTTCATAATTGAAAGAAGAAAAATAGAAAATAGAGAATACTTAGAACTAAATTATAACCAAACGCTACATAGAAAAACCTGTGGGAATGTAGTGAAAGGAGTCCTTAGGGGGAATTCATAGCCTTCGGTGCTTAAACAAGGTTGAATAGTAATGACCTAACCATCAGAATTAAGATGCGAGGAAATAAACAGCCGCATCAATATATACACAATTGTTGTTGTTGTTGTTAAGTGCTGTCAAGTTGGTTCTGACCTAGTGACCCTGTATAGGGTTTCCGAGGAGCAGCTGGTGAGCTTGAACCACCGACCTTGCAGTTCAAATGCATTAGCCCACAGCTCCACACCAGGACTCCATACACAGCAGAAGGAAGGATATAATAAAGACAAGAGCAGTAACTGACGAAATAGAAAAGATTTAAAATTTTAAAAAAATTTAAAAGAATCTTAACAAAATCAAAAGTTGTTTCTTTGTAAAGATCAACAAAATGTGAAACCTCTTGCAATACTGGTATAAAAAAATAAGATACAAAATTAGAAAGGACAAAGAGAATAGAAATACAACAACAGCAGAGATTAAAATCTAATTGATCCTATGGACACCTTTCTATCAAGTAAATTTGAAAACTTAGTGATTGTGGACCCAAGAAAATGAATCACTAAAGGTATTAAATGTATAGTTTACAATCTTCCAACAAAGGAAACATCAGATCCAGATAGTTTTACTAGAATGTTCCATTAAGCTTTAAAGTATAAGCTACTCCAAATTTCTACTAAAAACTCTACAAAATACAAACACTCTTCAAATCATTTTATGTATAATAGTATTCTGACAGAAAAATCTGACAAAAGCAATATGGGAAAAACAAACAAACAAACAAAAAAAACCCACCTAAAAGACTATGAACCAATCTCCCTAGTAAAATAAATGCAAATTACTAAACAAAGTATTAGTAACTCATATAGAGGCATATAAAAAATGAGCACTAGATGACCAAGTTAGGTTGGTTCCTGTAATATCTGAAAACTCAGTACATGTAGTTGACCAGATTACGAGGATACAGGGAAAAAAAAAAAAAAAAAAAAAATCACATAACTGTAACAACAGAAGAAGGAATGCTTGATAGAATTCAATATCCATTCATGATAAAAACTCTTAGGGAGCTAGGGTTATTAAGGAACTTCCTCAACCTAAAATGGAGTATGTGCAGATTGAAAAAAACCCACAACTTCAGTATTATGTTCAATGACGAAGCAATAAAAAAGATTCTAGTTCACATCAAACAATGCCAACGTTGCCCTTCCTCACAATGATTCAGCATTAGAGGCAGTCTCTGGGTTACAGAGAAGATCCATTCTTGAGTGTCTTTAATCAAATCCGTAAGTCAGAAAAGGCGTGCATGGTTCTTATTTAGCCTGATCTTAGTGCAACAAAAGGCTTGAAGTCTTTTTAAATGATTTAAAAGCCACACATGCAACAAGTGAAGGTGATTGTGATGGAGAATTTGTTGCAAACGGGGTTGGCTCAGTTGTTTCAGATTGAGGGCAAATATACTTAAAAGGGCAAGTTGTTGTTGTTGTTGTTAAGTGCCGTCGAGTCTAGGAGCTGTTTATAAGTCTAGCAGGCTCATAACCTGGGAACTGCCTGTAGGTTTTCACCAGAACACTGAGACAAGAAGGAAAAAAGGTAGAAGGATTGGAAAGGAGTAACCAAAAACATCGTTCTTTGCAGAGGACGATTGCCTATATAGAAACTCCCAAAGAATTTTCAGAGAAGCTACTTTAAGGAGTTGTCCCATAACAAAAAGTAAAGTATTAAAATCAATTGCATTTCTAAATGCCAGCAAGAAACATGTTGTTGTTAAGTGCCACTGACTCTGTTCCAACTCATAGTGATCCTGTATAGGGTTTCTAAGGAACAGCTGGTGGGTTTGAACTGTCGACCTTGTGGTTTGCAGTTCAGTGCTGTTCCTACAGAGCCAAACCAGGAGTCCCAAGAAACAGGTAGGGAATGCTATTTTAAAAGTTATGATTCATAAAAGCAAGTTATTGCCATCAAGTTGACTCTGACTCATAGCAAAAACAAATATAAAGTATGTAGGGGTAAATATATTGAAAAATGTACAAGATTTGTAATGGTGGAAAGAAAGTATTCAATTTTATTGAAAGAAAACTAAAGAAGTCCTAAATAAATGGAGAGATATACCACATTCATGAACTGGAAGGTTCAAGGTCATAAAGAGACCTCAGTCCTTCTACAATTGATCTATAGTTTTGATATCATTACAACAAAAATTCTTTAAGGTTATCGTGTGAGTGTTGACAAGGGAAAGGATACACCACAGTTGGGAAAAAAACTAAACAAAAATGCAATGGCAGGTAAACATGAAACGTGTATATAGTGGTGCAAAACTACATACAACAACTACACACAGATCAATTTTTGAGACATAGTTTTGAGTGACATTAGTGACAACATGATTCATTTGTATGAAGTTCAAATGGCAGCGTACTAAACTATGAACAAAGAAATGAAAAAGACAAGACTGAGGTCAATGGTTACCTCTGAGGGTGAGAGCAACAAACATATCACAAAAGTAACCGTGATGGCTACTTCTTAACCTGGGAGAGAGATACATACACAGTGTTTGCTGAATTGAACTTTTTCATATCGTGTATTTGATCTACTTGACATTTAGTTGAAGATGACAATTTTTAATTATTATCTGCAGAGACTCTACCACAAGGAAGTTCTGGGTTTTAATCCCCTTGTAGGCCAACTGCCCCCAGGACACCCTCCCACTCCCCAAGTCTTACCTTGGCAGGGTTGAGTGCTGTGATGACCCACACACAGTGTGCGTTGTTGTCATACTGAATGGGGAAATTGGGGGAGGTGATGATGCCCGATGGGCCTCGGAGGTGGGCATCACACATCCGGGCTGCAGAGAGGAGATGGAAGAGAAGACTTTTAATCTACACTAGGTCCAACTCCCCACCCCACCTCCCACCCATCCCAGAAGCAACCAAAGTCTGCACAGTCCCACCCCAGACATAACCTTTTACTTCTTGTACCCCTTTCCCCATGTTTCCCAGCGGGTTCAAAGGGAATTCAGTTCCTGGAGCACTAGCATTGGGGCAGGCCTAATGCCCTGTTTTACTGTGCTGCCGGCAATGGTGAACTTCCATAGGCAGTCAAGCAACCTGGCCCCTAACCCTTCCCCTATCCCCAAAGTGACCAGCAGCTCATTTCCACCAAGAAGGTGTGGCTAGCACTTCTCCTGTTGACTGGGAGCTGGGTAAGCAGCAAGAACCCAGCCCTAGCTAAGCAGCAGCATGCTAGCTGTGCTCATCTGTCTGCAATCCTCCACTTACACTTCAGTTCTCCAAAAATAGTTTAGTCCTGCTCTGGACCTAACTCTCTTTGCTAGGTCTCTGAACCCTCTTCTGGTGCTTCAAGGTCCCAATTCCACTCTTCCCCATCTCTCAGTTCTTCTGGAGTACAAGGTCAGGCTGTCCCTGCCAGAACTACCCCAGGAGGTCTCAGGAAGTCTGTGTCCAGGACTCTGCCAAGGTCCGCAGCACAGCCCCTTGTGGGGCACCTACAATAATTTCAGTGGCCATCAAGTGCTCCCCAAATCCTTCCCCACACTCAGCTCATGCCTGGAACAGGCTTTTGACAGGAAGCATGAAGATTCAAGGTGAATGAGAAGTGCTCTACTCAAGTAGATATAAAGTGTTATCAATCACAGCTTAATCTAATTAACTTATTTAAAATAGCTTCTAAACTCATTAGATTAAGGAGTGATTGATAACAGCTAAGGTGCTATGTTGGAGAGTGTACCTAGCTGTTTGCTTTCTTTAAAAATATGTTCTTTAGTTCTTACAGTTTCATTCTTCAGTGCTAGCGTGCAGCTATTTTAATAAATAGTTCCATGAGTCTGTTCTGTTGCTGCCCACATGGCAATTTATCCTAATTGTAGGCAAAGTGCCTAACAGTAAAGAAATAGTGAGCAAACTTGAGAAGCCTAAGTATATAAAATGAAAGTAGTATCAAACACGGTTTCCTCAGACGGACAATCTACCTTAGGGCTTTTCTCCCTGTGTGGGCAGACCCATGACAAACCTTTCCCAGAAACCCTGCCTAGAAGTGTTGGAGAAGCAGGCTCCTCAACTACCCAGTTCATTCATCCCTTCTCATTCCATGCACTCATCCCTGCACTCACTCAATCCAGCACTTACTGAGTTCCTATTATGGGCCAGAATGTGGGAAGAGAAAAATCACTCAGGCGCAATGCAGCGTCTGTGAGGGGCCACGGGCAGGTGGAGGAAACAGGTATGAAAGCACTTATATGAAAGCAGGGCATGTGTTGTCAGGGTTATTTACAAGCGGTGGTTGGACCAGAATTGTTTGCTTCTCTCTGGATTCCTCTGCTCTTCCTTCCATAACAAAGTTCTACTGATGGCTCGACCAAACCTTACTCCCAAAAGATCTCCTTGCTGCTCCCTTAGCCTCAAATATCAGTTGAGTCAAGATGGAATGAATCCTTAAAAGGACCCTCTCCTCCACTCCCCTCATGTACAGCTGAGTGCTCCTTTATTCTGTGATGAGAAACATCTAGATCTATATGTGGCACTTGACATAGTTCAGCGTGGAGATGGCTGGAATGAATGGTGGTGTTTACCAGATGACCTTTTGGGTTTAAAGCTATTTACTGTCATGTAAATTTGAGTTAGGAGTCCTGGTGTGGCGTTGTGGGCTAATGCATCAGACTGCAACGTTGTTGTTTGAACTGCAAGGTCGGTGGTTCAAGCTCACCAGCTGCTCCTTGAAAACCCTAAACAGGGTCACTATGGATCGGAATCAACTCGACAACACTTAACTACGACAACAATTATGAAATTTCTCTGCTGCTGCTCTTCCTCTGTGAAATGGGGCTAGCGGTAACACCTCAAAATGTGGGTGAAATGATACAGAAGATGATGCATACGAAATCTTAGTCCAGTGCCTGAGATATAGTCAACATTCAACAAAGGGAAACCCCACCTTAAGTTCAACCGATTTCACTAGGCTCAAGATTTTGCTTAAGCTAGTACCCCGCCCCCCCCCCCCCGCCCCAAGCACACACTGGAGACTGACAACATTACTAAACAACTTAGAATATGATGATCACAACCAAAGCCATTATTCCATCCCACTTTTGCAAAGAGGACCTGTGGCTTCAGAACCCCATTCCTGCAGGAAATTCTTACAAGCCTCCATCAGGACCACCTGACACTTGTACAAAGTCAGTATGTGCTGCCAAAGCCCTCAGATTTAGATTCAATTTATCCTGTACTCGCTTCCAAGAATTAGGTGGTATTTGCAGTCTGTTGAAACATGCTGAAGGTAATTAAAGAGAACAGGTCAAAAAGACATTTACAATTTTAAGTGTTTAGAGACGTTTAATTAAAATATTATAATCTGCAGGTAGTCAGCTTGGAACACCTTCATTGGGTTCAGAATGGAGCATTGGCTACTTTTTCTCTTTGCTCATTGGTCGGTTAAGGTCAGGTGGTCTGTAAACAAATAGAAGCTCCCCTGAGCAGCCCAAATCCTGGGATCTCCCAAACAGATGGATCGCTCATCACTGCAACCCACATGGATTGGCGAAACGGGAGGTGCTCAGCCAACGGCTAGATAAATGAACACATCTCTCTGTTTCTGTAGTTGCCTTTTCCCATCAGCTGTTCTTTTATGTAGCTTTCAGGGGAGACGTCTCTGGGACTTCCCAGGTCTAAGCCCCACAGCCACTTCCACTTTTCATCTGAGCATCACTGTCCCATATAATGGGGGACAGTATCCCAGGAGACCTTAAGAGAATATCATCTAGAACCTATAGATAGTTTTGGAACCAATAATAACTTACCTCAAAAAAAGGGAACTGTAACAGATGGCAGTTTCTCTTACCTCCTATCTTCCTCCCAAATTTTATCTCCACGCTCTCCCATTCTGCCTTCCCTAGCTTCTCCTACCACTGACCTCCCTCCCATTCTGCAACTACCTACCTCCCCACCACCTAGTTCTAAGGCAAACAAAACCCCGACTATCTGCAACATCTTTCAGAACTTCTGGCTCCAACCCCCATTAAAAGTCCTCCTTCTTCTCCTCTCTCCAAGCCACAGCTTCTGGTGCATTCTTCTCCAGGGGAACTTTCTCTCTGCCTCCATTATTTCTTCCCAGAAACCTTTGCTAACCTCCGAGACCAACTCTTCTCTGATTCCACTGAGACTTCCACTCCACTGATACCAACATTTCTCTGTATCCACTAGCCCTCTCCTGGCTTCTCTTCGGTCCTTAACCCAACATAGATCTCACAGTTCAACATGTGATTGCTTTCTTGTAAATTCTCCTAAACCCTTGCTCCCTTCCTTTAATCAGTAGCCTGGAAAACATCAAGTAGTAATGAACCCCTTCATGTACATTCTCCATATATGCCCTATAAAGTTGAGCTTTGCCAGAGGAAGCCCCAAGAGTAGGCAGAATGATGTCACTATGAATTCATATTCTCCTCCTCCAAAGAATTTTAGATATTTTCGGTAACTCTACCATTTAGCTCTGTTAAGATCACTGTCTCACTCTCTTCAGACTTTTTCATGCATACAATATGCCCATCAAACCTCTCACCCTTCACTTCACCTCCCTTTACTCTCAGTTGAAGACCTTGCCTCACTATGAAGGAAACAGAAGCCATTTGGCAGATACAACCTCTGTTCCACTCCCCAGATCTCCATCCCTATCTGCTATGTGTCATCATTATCTTCTTTGTTTCTGTTATAACTGATGGGTGGTCCCTTCTCCTTTTAGAGGCCAGTCCCTCCTCATGAGACTTGGTACTCCTCCCTTGCCATCCCAAGATCAACCATGGTCACAGACATACCCAGTGCCTTGCTGTCCTGGTAACAAGGTGAGTCCATCCTTGAGATCATCCAGTTCTTTACCCCACCGCCCAAGCATCTAGTGAAGTGACTTTCATCTCAATGCACCTGTTATTTTACCTGGTGGGTCCCTCCAGTTCCCTGGCTCAGAGCTTCTCCTAGCTGTTCCTTGTTTAATAGTCCATCTGGACCACTCAAGAGATTCACCAATACCTTCAGTTCCCTCAGACACTCACACACCTGCTTGGAGAAATAACTGCCTTTTTGATAAATCCTACTAGCCTTCTTTATTCCTCATTGAGGGTGCCCTGGGGCTACCAGGAGAATGGTGGCATCACCGTATTTATGGTTCTCATAATTAACTGAATTGTCAGCCCACGACAGTCCTTTCATTTGTCTTTGTACAGACTCCTCAACAACTCTTTGCAGAGGTAACACCAAAAATTTGCCATTCAGATGAGCTACTTAACATCAATGGCTACTTCTTAATCAAATGTACTTAACTTCTCTCGAGTCTCCGACCCTACTGAAGTTTCTTTGTTGACTTCCATGGTCCCTCCTGGTCTCTTCCTACCTTTCTTACCCACCCTTCTCAGCTTCCTCCGCATGCATTAACACCTTAAAGGTAGTTGTTTAAATTTGAGCAAAAGGTATATGAAATTTCTTGGTACATTTCCTGTAACTTTTCTGTGAGATTAAAATATCAAAATTAAAAGTTACACAAAAACGAGAAGGGACACTTAAAAGTTGTTTTCTCAATGGTTCCATCTAATATATATTAACTGTGAAGTATGTCCAGGTTCAATTATTAAGCCAAAGTAGGATAGAATCTTTGAAATATTTGAAACCTGGCTCTAGTGGTCAGTTTTGTACACTTGGACCAATAGCTGACCAGTTCAAGTGTCAACTAAGCATAAAATATGGTTATTGCTGCTTTCCTCACAAAGAAATAATGAAAAAAATGCCTCGTACAGTTTTTTAGATAATATAAATAGTTTTAGTACATGGGAGCTTTATCATTGGCACGTATGGGTAAGGGGCTCAGGGATGGAGAAATGGGTGGTGTACTCTAGAACAGCCATGTGTCACCTAGGACGAATAAATAAAGAGGAAAAAATGAAAATAGAACTCTGTACAACATTGTGTTTCAGGGATAGGCCCAGGAAGTTGGCCCAGTAAAGGCCACCAACAATGAAGACCAGTTCTTGCCATCAAGTCGATGTTTACTCATGGCAACCGCATGTGTGTAAGAACAGAACTGCACTCCATAAGATTCAACAGGTGTAACCTTAGGGAAACACTTCACCAGGCCTTTCTTCCAAAGGCCTTTTAAATAAGAGTTAAACCATGAACTTTTTTATTGGGGTCCTGGTATAGTGCTTCAGGTTAAGCACTGGACTGTTAATCACAAGGTCAGCAGTTCAAACTCACCAGCCACTGTATTCTCAGAACCTACTCAACAGTGGTTGACCACAACAACAAACTTTTTGATTAGTAGCTGAGTATGTAAGCATTTGAGCAACCCAGGGACCTTGAAGGAAGACAACTACCTATAGTGGCCATAAAAACCTTAGGACATTTAATGCAGCCTAGTTAGTGCAAGATTTCTCATATTATGCCCCAATTCTACAGAAAATCTCAGGGACTTTCCCTGTGCCACATAGTTCGTTAAAAGGAAATCTGAACTTGAACTTTGGTTTCTGATTTCCAAGTTTAGTGTTCTATCCACCCAAAAGGCTTTGATTCTCAACAGCAGGAAAGAGAAAGGATACAGAAAATAGTGGCTGATCCACAAAGGGAAAGCTGTATGTGGTTTGCGTTAATTCTCTTTGAGTTAATTATCTATTTTAAGTAGTTCATCTGGGGCTGGGTGCTCAGTCCCTTTCCTCACTCAGCACCAACGTTCGAGTCTGGAGTGAAGTCCTGGAAAATGGCCTCTTAGGAAGAGCTGAGGAACCTGAGGGCAGGAGGAGAGATTTCTCATGGAGTGGCTCTGGGACACCTGGGCTCCTGCTCTGGAGTTCTTCTGACATGGGGGTCTGGGGTGACCAGGCCAGAGTGAATGAGAGGACTGGGATCCTTTTGAGAGTGAATGCCTGTCTAGAGATTGGACAGGAATCTGGCCCAGGAACAAGAGTGGACCTGCAGGTCCTCAGAAGTGATCCCCGCGACCCCATCTTTGCTATGTATGGGGCTCATCACCCCACAGCCCACAGCATCACAAAAAGGATGAAAGAGGTAAAAAAAAAAATTCGGTTGTAAAATTCCAGAACTCCTGGTTGGTTTACAAATAGTGTTCCCTGGAGCCCAGGTGTTCCTCAGAGGTGGTTTAGGAACTGCTGAGAAAAGTGAAGAGGGTTCAGTACCCAGCTCCCTGCCACTGAGTCAGTCAGACAAGCTCCACTTAGACCTGCTTTATTTTGGGGACATCTACAAAAACATAGTTTTAAATATTGGGCTCCGGATGTACAGTCAGCCCAATAAGTCCTCTATTACATGACTTGTTTCTGTCTGGGACTGAAAGGATTCGTTCAGCTGTGTTTTAGTTTGCCCTCAATCTCTTTTGGATGATAACATTTTTCAGAGTTAAATTAGGAGCTTATTTCTCCTGGAAGGAGGAAGAGAAAAGAAAGGTCTATGAATATCTAATTTTAAATTCCCAAATGAGGGCACAGCCCATATTGTTCATTCATTTCAATCACTGATTCATTCAGTTGGTCTTCAAACATTTGTGGAGAACCTATTATTTGCCAGACCCCGTGTTTTAGTAGAATTAATTGTGTGGAAAATGAATATTTAAAATAAAATCATATTTTAAATGCATTAGATGAAAAATAACACCACTGTGTATGGTAGTGAACCTTTTCAGAGTGTGATCTTTTGGTAACCTGCTTCTTAGTGGCGCTATTTTGGAATGGAAAGAGTTTTATTTATTTTTATTTTTCTCTTAAAGTGGGGGTCACATAAACTCTCCTAAAAATCAAAATGAGAATAGTAATTCTGACTAAAGACGATAGGGATAAAAATAGAAACATTCAAACTGACAAAACAAAGGAGCCCTTGAATCTGGTATCTATGCCAGCCTTTGGCATTCATGGAAGCCTAGGACAGACCATTCAAGACCAACCCCAAGAGCCTTGGCTTCCTTTCTTTCTCCCTCACAATGGCTTATGGAAGAGGAAAGGAGAGGACAAAAAGGCAGGAGGCTAGTCTGTGCTGAGAATTTACTCTCCACTTGAGATAATTTGACTTGTCTAAATTTCAGTCTCTAGGCAGTGTAGGGTTTATTCTCCCCATTTCATAGATGAAGACCTTGTGGTTCAAAACTGTGAAGGAGCCCACCCAGTGTCACCAAGATAACAAGCAGCAGTGTTGACAGATCCAAGTCTGTGGGACTCTCTAACTGTTCACTGGGATTCCAATTGGACCCAACACTGAGGAGACAGGCTCCTGAAAGAATCCCAAGTGACCAGAGGCTAAGGTTTTGCTTTGGAACTTGAGCAAGCGACACCCCACCAGTGCTCAACAATTTAAATGAAACGTGCTCACTAAGTCTGGCAGACACACTGGGATCATTTCTAATTGAGGGCTATCAAGTCCGTTGTGTCTTCTAGCCTTGCAGTGATGCCAGCAAATAAATGTTTTATTATCTCTGTTTTTTAGCAGGAAAAGAAAAGAAATTCAGAGAGGTAAAGATTCTGGCCCTCACACACCTAGGTCAAAGTGCTGGTACTTGGATTTAAAATGAACCCAGTACTTCCTGGTTCATGGTTTTCCCTCTGCTTCATAGTGGCAGAGGGTTAACCTACTCGGCTGCTCACTGGAGGCTTGACTGTACCCAGAAGTGCCTGGAAAGAAAGGCTTGGTGATTGACGTCTGAAAAATCAGCCACTGAAAACCCTTCGGTGATGCCCAGTTCTACTCTGACACACGAGTAGGACCTTAATGGACCGCACCCTGTTTTGCTTTGCTTTCATGAAGGCAGAGGGTCAAATGAGATAATGGGTGTGAAAAAGCTCAGCTTGGTGCTTAGTGAAACACTGCAGGTGAGAATCCAGAGCCCAGTGGATCAAAATCACTCGAGGTGCTGTGAAGAGGGCACAGGGTGTGTCTGGAGAAAAAGATGGGTGTATGGCTCAACTATGTAGTTCTTCCCCACCCTGCGCACATTCCTGTAAACAGCCACCAGCACTGAGAGAACACTTTCTTCCAATGTCTGCCACCTGAAGGCATTGTTTTTCTGACTTCTCAAAAGGGATTTTGAAATTAAATATTGGCAAAGGAACCTTTCTCGTGATTCTATGCTTTAGCACATAGCTGGTGTCTTGACTCTGTAGAATTGAAGTGGTATACTACTCAATCATTCATTCATACAGTCATTCATTGAGCAGATGATATTGGGTTCCTATTCTTGAGCCAATGAACAAAAGTCCTTGCTCTACAGAGCTTATATTCTAGCATGTATATATTTACTTTCCTATCTAGTACTTCCCAAGTCATTAAGTGTTCTCAGATCTACAACTCCATTTGACCTTCACATTCAACACAACACTGTGAGGCAGTGCTGCTATCTGTATTTACAGGTAAGGAAATAGGCTCAGGGAAAACCAATAATCTGCCCAGCTGACCATGGCTAGTTGAGCAAGCCTGAGAATTTACTCAAGAATAATTCTTTTGATTTTTTTTTTTTTAAATGGTAGCTATGTTGTTTGTTGTTGTTGTTTAGTGCCGTCGAGTCGGTTCCGACCCACAGCGACCCTGTACAGGGTTTCCGAGGCTGTAAATCTTTACAGGAGCAGAACGCTTCATCTTTCTCCCGCGGAGCGGCTGGTAGTTTCGAACTGCTGGCCTTAAGGTTCGCAGCCCGATTCGTAACCACTACGCTACCAGAGCTCCTTAATGGTAGCTATACCAAGTCCTTAAAATAATACAGCAAAAATCAGCAAAACCAAAAAAAACAAAACACAGTTTAAATGGTCATCATCATGTCACCTCAAAGTTGAGTGAGGATTGAAACATTTAAGGCTTATTTGAAAGATATTTTCATGACTCTTCCAGATAACATAACACTTTTTTTTTTTTTTTTTAAATGAGGTGGGTCTTAGTTCAAACTTTGTTCTTTAACGCAATAATGCCTTTAAAGTTCTTTTTCCCAGACCCTCTCATGCTGTGTGGATTTCATCTTGGTGCACATGCCAGGGGCTAGGCAAAGAACCTCCTTTTTAGACAAGAAAGACTCAAAGGTACCTTTAGAGTTGCCCAAATGTTTTCTCTTCCAAAGGGCCACTCAAAAAGTCACCCATTGGCTTTGTTTAAAAATGATTCCTCTTGAGCTAAAAAACCCACTGTGCCTTGATCATATGTGTAAGGCAGGGAAGGGAAAAGATATATGCAAGGGCACTAATGTCTATTGCTCAAGAACTCTTTTTGCCCTTGACCTTGGAGGGGAGGGGTGTCAGGGACTTCTCTACCATAGCAGCAGCTGCTGTCCTGTCTCAATGAAGGCAAACACTCAGATCTGATCTTCTCAGATTATTTGGGGGCAGTAGAGGCTAAGCCAATTTAGGCTTGGTCTACGTGACACCTGGGAAGATGGGTTGCAGGACCCGTGAGTTGGCCAAGTGAAGATTAAAAACAATCCCACTCAGGAGTCTATTTGATCTCATGGTCCAAGCCACTGCCAAGTAGCTTAATTAAGAGTACAGCATTCTTCCAGCAGAAATGGCAAGTCTGTTTATTGCAGAGTGCAGAAGGGACCAAGGGCACTAAGGGAGAAGACACTTTGGAATTTCTGTGTGTTTTCATAGAAGATTCAAAGTGATGGTCTGAAAAGTGACTTCCCTTCCTATCTAAGTATCATTGTGACATCTTTATGTAAAGAGCTGAGGCCATGCTTAATATGTGCCTCTCCTGTTGGTCCATGCCAGATGGGGACTATGTCTGTCCTCCCCGCCTCTATATCTTCTGATAGAAATCGGCCCTGAGAGGAAATGCTAAATTAATTTAGTAAATCAATATAATAACCAAGACCCAGGGTCAGCAAGGAACAGGGAGTAAAGTGAGCTCAGTCTATCTGAGAGCCTGGGTCTCATGGTACAGGGAGCTAGACTCTATCCTCCACTCCTCCATGCCCAGTCCAGCTTTCTGGTCAACATCCCTTTGCTGAGGCACCCTCACCTCGGCAGACTGGCCTGTGATCACTCCAGGCTGCAAACATGTCGCTCACTTTCATGCAGGTGATCCGCTTGGACCCTTGGAGGTCATAGCCCTCGTTGCAGGTGAACTGGACGCTGGATCCTAACCTGGGAGACAAAGCATGTCTGTGAGTGTAATAACCCCTGGGCCTTGCCAAGCCCACACGGTGTCCTTTCTGGTTACACAAAGAAGTACCCCCATGAACTTTATTTCTTCTTCTGGCCCTTAAATACTACTTCACTGTTTTAACACTTAAAATCCCCATTGGAACATCTGCTCTTCATCTTCCTTTTTTGGACAATTTAATGGTTTTAGGATTGAGTTAAAAGGTGACTTTGTGAGCAAAACAGCAATCCTCTGAGATAAGTATCAATCAGGGCAGCTAAGAGTGGATGGATGACACCCATAAACTTTAATGAAAATGGAGGATTATAGGAAGATGTCTTGATAGTTAGAAACTTTGCAAAAATGCACCATTTCAGGGCTCCAGCTTATTAGTGGTGTGGGCTGCCTGCTGATGTGTCATTATTGATGAAGGCAGCCCTTTGTACCATGGGTCTGCCAGGCTACATTGGCCCTCTCCTTCAGGCATAGACTAGACACCAGGGAAGAACATTCAAAAGCCAAAGGCCATTCCCATACAGTGTCTGTTCCTGTGTCCACTCCACTACCAGGAAGATCAGGCCCCGCCTTCACCCAGTCAGGCCACCCCACCTTTCATGCAATCGGAAGGTTCCCAAACAAATCTTACCTGAAATCCGAGCCTAGTCTTTTGCCCCTTTCGGGTATGCCAGGATCTGGACACATATTATGCCCTTGGGACACACCAACCTGAGTTACTACAAGGCAAAAAACAGCACGCACAGATATGGATAGTCAGAGGCAGGCACCAGCTGGGGCAGCCTCTCAGGTGGGAGGTGGACACAGAGACACAGGGGCCTCTCCACAGGGGCCTCCTGAGGCTGCTGGGGCTATTGAGCTGGGATTTCCTGAGTGTGTAATGTGGGGGCACCTTTTGACAAATTTCTTGGTGAGCCAATTCCAAGTGAAATTCATCAAGAGCTTGTGGGCTCAGAGGCAGGCACCCCCACACCAACAAACCACCTGGTGCCCTCATCCCACACCAGTGCCCCCATCCCCAGCCCATGGCCTCCCCACCCTGTGCTTCAGAACTGGGGACGGTGACTCTAGATGAGATGAGCCCCCCAACCCCAGCCCCAAATGGAGAAATGACTCAAAGGAAGTTAAACAAAAGGTGGATGTGTGATCAGAAACGGTAAAGAATGCATGAGAAAGCTGCAGTGTGAGGTTCAAGTTGAGGAGTTTGGCTCAAACATAGATATTTCTGCTGAGAAACCTCTTCCCTTCAGACGCTTCTCATGCCACAGTGAGTAGTAACCAGCACACCTCCCAGCTGATGTCACCGGCCAAGGCGCCATGGACAGGTGGTAAGACATTCTGACCCTCTGCCAACACCAGAGTCCTATTTACCAAAACCATAAAGCATAGCCATCTTGACTACCGGGGAAGCTTTGCCAGAGAGCGACGGGAAGCACACAGTTTTCTCCTGTCCACAGTTGAAAGGGTAGGGGAAAGCCCTCCCACCCCTGCCTGTTCATTGTTCTTGGGATGCATCCTGCTGGTGGGACTGTAATTCACTCACACCTTTGAATTTCTGGCTTTGGGGGTGACTAGAGGCTGGGACTGAGAAGACAGCTTGGTGAGAAGAGTTCTGTTCAAAGACTCACCAGCAGTCCAACAGAAACCTCGGGATGAAGGATAAAAGACTTTGGAGCAAGGTTGCCGAGTTTGTTCATTTACCTCCCCATTCAATATTCTATAATATGAGCAAAGAACTCCATCACTCACTCACTCACTCACTCATGGGTACGCAACAGACATTCACTGAACACCTACTGTGTACAAGGCCCTATGTTGGTTGCCACAGGAGAAGTCAAAGACAATTCGATATGGTCACTGTCCTCAAGGAACTCCCCGGTGAGTGAGAACATGAAATGTGACCATGGAGTGCTGGACCAAGATGTGGGACATTATGTGTTAAAAGAAAGACGCAGCCACAGGGATGTTCAGAGGAAGAACAGGTCCTGAATACCTTGTGAAGAGGGCATTGGATGGCCCTTGCAAACACTAGGATTTGGACACTTAGCAACAATGGAATGGCATTTCAGGCAGAGAAATGGGACTGGGTGCTGGGAAGGTAGGGTGGGAAGCATGGACACAGAACTGGGTGTTACATATTGTAGCCAGAGTAGGAGGGAGGGGGACGTGTGACAAGGAAGCATGGAAGGTGTGGCTTCAGAAGTCAGACTAAGAAGAGGTTCCAGTCTGATCGTGAACACAATGGGGAGCCATTGGAGAGTTCTGAGCCGGAGAATGGCATGGTAATATCTGAACTGCTAAGGAGGAGGCCAGTGACTGGGAGACATGTTACGAAGTGTTGTGATTGTCCAGGTAAAGAACAAGAGCCTGGGCAATGAATATGGGCAACATGGCAAAGAAAGATTCACCAGGGTTGGTGGAAGACTTGAGCATTGAGGAGAGGAGGAGGAATAGCTGTGAGAATGCAGGTGGTCCAATGGAAACAAGGAAGGTGGGGAGTTCCATCTGAGAGTCACTGAGTGAGGAGCTCACGGTGTAGACCACGTTCAATCTCCAGGTAGCCCCAGGCATAGTTGACCAAGGAAACCTGGGGATTTGGACAGACCAGATGTTCATGACAGATATGAGGTGGCCTCTTGGTTGTGTAGTAATGAGCTTGAGGCCTCATTGGTAGCCTCTCTTTCTAGACACTTTGCCCCTACCTTCATCCTTGCCAAACATTTCCCAATCCTACCTCACGAAGCCACTGTTCCCACTAGTCCAGGACCCTTCTGGCCAGGAAGTACGGTGGAAGTGCTGTTTGCTGTCTCACAAAGCAGAGCAAGCTCACATCCTGCTTCCTTTGAGCCTGTGACTTACAAATAACGGGAAGGCAATATTCCACGAAGAAGGTAAGCGGGGACCTTGAAGAGATGCATGGTAATGGCGAGAGGAGGTTCTACTCTAAGGGAAGGACAGTTCTGAGCTGCAGCTGCTGGTTTATGAGTTGGTGGCTGGAAGCCAGTCCCTCTTCTAGCCCCAATGGTGATCCAGCCTTACTGCCAATTTCCAAGCTTAAGCCTGTTACCCAGTTACCATACCCATCCCAACAACCCTGGCGATGACCACGTGGGAGTCATACAGCCTCTTGTAGCACATTGAGGATACAGAGTAATGTTCTACCCTCTTCTTTTGGCTTCTTGTTCGGTAATAACACCACCCAGTAAGCAGACAGAACAAACGGCTGACCGATGAGGATGGGCTGGACTAGAATGGACCATGGCAAAGCCCATCCACTAAACACAGCTCCTTGTCCCACAGAGCAGACCCTTTTGTTTCCCCTTTCATCAGCCAGACCACAATGAGGCTCAGCTGCCTCCAGGATGGGTGTTAACCAACGCCACCGGTGATGCAGCTCACATGCCCAGTGCCTGTCCTGGTGAAGGACTGAGCAGGCACCGACATTCCCCCGTGGACTTACAAGGTTCCCCAGGAACAATCAAACTTAAACCTCGGCGAACAGCTTACTGTCTAAATTATGTATGCAAAAGGGTTTCCCCCTTCCCTTCCTTCACTCCAGCTTCCACTACCTATTCAAAACCAGTGACTTGTGCTTATAGCATTAATTTGCTATTGGCTGAAGAGGAAGAGCCCCTAGAGTGAAGAAATAACCAAAACATGTTCAGACAGACGATGACTTCTATCTAAAGGCACATGGGTGGTCAGACCCAGTGGCCACGGGGATTCAAAGTACTCAGGGGCAATCTGGTGATGACAGCGAATAGGGATAAGGAGACACTCAAGTGGTCCACTCCTTCCTGAAGTTCAGGACACTTGTCCACAGGAAATACAGCCAGAATTCAGAGGGCCAGAAATCTGCAGAAATGTGGCCACCTGAGTCACACACCCATTTCTCTCTGGACAAAGGTTACAGTGGAGACCAGTGCGCCTTGTTGGTAAAGAGCTGTAATTTTTTCCCCAAAGAATTCTTGCGTTATTTCATTACGCTCCTGTTTCTTCACCTTTCTGGGGGGAGTTTTGGACGTTGGGCATCTCTGAGCAGCTAATGAAAACCATGGTCCCCCTCCCCAGAAAAATGAAACCAAACTTCATATGCCAAGAAGGCCCATGTTAGACTTTACAGCTTCCCTTGGAAGGAAGGGAGGGTAGAGAGATTTGCATTCTACAGAGGTGAAACTGACAGGTTAGTGTCTGGAAGAATGGTGCTACCTGAAGGTACAGCTGGGATCAAAACTCCGCCTCCTACATCAGGGCTGTTTCCTTAAGGTTTGTTTGGCTCTGTAACAACTCTGAAATGAAGCCACACCTGCCTGAGTTCATCTGGTCTCTTGTGACTATAGACAGAAAGAGACAGTGAGACCCAGGCCATGGCTCTCACTTTTCTGTAGATTCCTGGCCTAACCCTTAGCTCTCACAGGCTTTATGTTCTGTCCCTCAGCAAAGCACAGAAGCCCTTGGCCATCCAGCCTCCTGAGGGTGGGATGAGAGCCACATTGGTGCCCAGATGTACCTGCTTGACAATGGTGCTTCACCTCTAACTGGATGACACAAAAAAATCAGAGAAAGTCCCCACCCCCAGTCTCAGTTCAGTAGGGGCCTCTGGACCAAGCTACCTCTTTGGCAAGCCCAGTCCCTTCACACACATCTGCCCAGAGCTCTGGGACCACAAGTGGGAGCTCTCCTCTGATTCTGCTCAATGTGGTTACTGTAACAAAAGGAGAGATGGGAGCCAGGTTGGGGGGAGTGAGTCAGGCACAGACAGAGGAGCAGAGAGAGAAAGAAAAGAGCAGAGAGGGTCAGAGGAGAGATGGACAGAAAGACAGAAAGAGGGAGAAGGAATGTGTGTGTGTGGAGGGGTGAGGGTGGGGAACAAGAAGGGTTAAGGAAGGGAAGGAGCAGGGAAGACCAGCCATTTGGGCACTAAAGAAGGCTCCTGCATTCCCCATTCCAGAATGAAAACAGCATTTCTTGGAAAATGTACTCTGCTTTGAGGTGCAACCCTCTAGGGTGGCCAGAAACCCGCAAACTCCTTTATGTCGCTTAGCACAAGCTCCCACTAGGCGCCTCTGAGGTGATATTCCAAACTATTCCCTAGCACTGAACCCACTTAAGCTTCAGAACAGCAGCAGCAGGAATGCATTCCTATAGATGTAATCTTCCCATGCCCAAACCAAGAGCCCCGGTACTGCCCCATCACCAGGCTAGTCCCCTTCTCTTTGCCAACCCAGGTCCAGGGAGCCTGGAGGAGGTGACAAGGCCCTGAAAAGGAAATTTCCTTCCCTTCCCTTCCCTCCCCTTCCCAATCAGGCCTTGGGAAGTTGGACTGGGGTGCTGAAACCCCCAAGATCATAGCCCAAGGGGCTCCTAGAAGAGGAGCACACTGTCTGAGCAGGTGAAAGTGATTCAAAAGGAAAAATAAAGAGAGAAATGTAGAGTAATGACTCCCTGGACTGCAGCTAGAATGGGAAGTGAGGGAGAAAAGAGGAAAAGGAAGGAAATGGGAGGAGCAGGGGAAGGCAGAACAGACAGGCCCCAGGGCTGCAGGGCCTCCAGGTCAGCCCGCCCACACACTGAACCCCGGATGGTGGGAACTCATTACAGCATCATCTGGTCTCCCAGCGGCCTCAGTACCGGTGGGGAGCGGACCTCTAGCGAGAGGCCCGGCAGGCAGCAGGCAGACACTTACACACAGACGTCTTCTGGTTGTTATCTTTGCTGGGCATCAGCTTCACGCCTCGGGACTTCAACTCGATTTGCTTCTTGACTAGAGAGGAGGTAGAGGAAACACAATTTCACATGTTGCTTGTGACCAGGGACAGGGGACCTCTAGATGACTCCACTCTTGGTTTGGGAGACTCCATGGAGCTCCTCTGGGCAGGGACATGCGGAGGGTAGAGTCCACATCCATCATGGTCTCAGACATTCAGGAAGGGCTGCCATCAAGCTTGCCCGCTGGGGTAGGCAGATTAGGTGGTCCCTTCACAGATGCCTGAGACTTCGTTGAAATGGCTGAATTCTATGTTCTCCTCAGCAAACATCTACTGAGCCTTTAACATGTGCAGCTGTGCAGCCTACTGTCTGTAGTTGTCCCTTGCAGATTTTCCAGGAAACCTGTTGTTGACGAGTCTGTTCAGACTCATGGTGACCTCATGTGTGTCAGGACAGAACTAGGCCCATAAGGTTTCCAGTGGCTGAATTTTTCAAATGTGAATCACCTGGCTCCTTAATCATTTCTGAAGCATCTTAACCATTTTGGAGGCACCTTAACCATTTCTGGGGCACCTTAACTGTTTCTGGGGCACCTTAACTATTTTAGAGGTTCCTTAATTGTTTCTGAGGTGCCTTAATTGTTTCTGAGACACCTTAACTATTTACACCACTTAGGTCTCCCCTGCAGACTCATCCCCACCCAATTCCTGAACCAGCCTTGACCAGGTGTGCTAGATTGGAGTATGGCTCAAGTTTTCACCCCTCCTTGTATCTACATCCTTTGCAATGTGACTTTGTAGTTCCTTTCATTAAAGACATGGAGTGTTTTGTCCCTCCCCTTGACTTTGTGTTTGTCCACACTGATACGTTGGAGGCAGCCACATGTCCAAAGGCTTGAAAAGGACCTCTTGCATCTGTGCTATCATTGCGAGCAGACATGACTGTTCCCAGGAGGACAGAAAGATATATGGAGCAGAACCAATCAGTCTAGTTGAGACTAGCCTACATCGAGCAACCTACCCAGACACATAAGCTGGTTCTCACCTGACCTTCACATCTCTGAGAACTGCCTTTTTTAAATCACTAAGTTTTCATATGGAGCCCTGGTGTGGCACTGTGGATGAATGCGCCGACTGCAAAGCCATTTGAACTGCCAAGTTGGCAGTTCAAGCTCAACAGCTGCTCCTCGGAAACCCTATATAGGGTCACTATGGGTTGGAAACAACTCGATGGCACTTAACAACAACAAGTTTTCATATGGGGTCCTGGTATGGTGCTACAGGATAAATACTGAACCACAAGATTGGTTTGAACCACAAGGTTGGAGGTTCAAACTTACCAGCTGCTCCTCACTATAGTTGGAACCAATTTGATGGGACTTAACAACAAAACAACAAGTTTTTACGTAGCATTTTTGTGATAATGGCCAACTGATATGCTAATGTTCATTAGGGCTCTTGCCCTCATGGGAAGGAGAGATCTGAAATGATAAGAGCTATTCTAGTTTCCATATATGATGTACCTTCCAGGAGCTCTGGAACTGACCAACTCACTGTGCCCATCTTTTCCTGATCCTTCCCTGTTTGCTGCTAGGAACTGTTCTAAAAAGACTGTTCTTCTCAGTCTCCCACTCAATTCTGAGTGTTACTACTGCCTCAAGACCCTTGCTGCCTCACCTGCCACCAGGGCCAAACTCTTACACATTAGCACAGCTCGGATCCTACCAGAGTTCCCTGCATCATCACCCTACACACTCATCGTGTTATGACTGAGTCCCCCACTGGGCTGCAGGGATCTTTCCCTTAGTCACCTCTGTTACGGCATGGCCCGATGCCTTGTATTTGTTCAAATAATACTTGCTGAATGAATGAATGAAGACCAGTGTTTCATCAGTCAAACAACAGGTCTCTACTTTGTGAGTACCACTCACTGCCTTGGAACTGTGTGGGAAGCTGACACACTAGGCAGTGTCCCATCCTATGGTTGGCAGCTCACCCTCTTGCAGGAGAAACAAGTCTAACACCCCTAAAGTGAGGGAGTGTAGAACAAGTGTGAAGAAAGGAGAATTTGAACAGCAAGAGGGAGGACTAACATTAATTGCCGTATACCTTACTCAGCTCAAATGTTATCTATAAGTGCACATAAACCTATGAGGGGCTTATCTTCCAGCACTATACTGGACCATGTTCTCTTGCTATCCATAAGGTTTTCGTAAGTATTTGTTTCGCTCAATACTATCCATTTCCATCCCCACATGTCTGTCAGTTTGTCCTATTGTGGTGGCTTGTATGTTGCTGTGTTGCTGCAGGCCATACCACTGGTGCTGCAAACACCAGCAGGGGCACCACCCATGGAGGACAGGTTTTAGGGGAACTTCCAGATTAACAACAGACTGGGAAGAAAGTGAAAGCCATTCACTGCTGAGGGATCAGCCTCTAAAAACCTTGTAAATAGCAGTGAAATGTTGTCTAATACAGTGTCAGAAGACGAGCCCCTCAGGTTAGGAGGCACTCAAAATATGACTGAGGAAGAACTGACTCCCCAAAGTACATTTGACCATAATGATATAGAAGGAGTCAACTTTTCAGAATCTTCATTTGCTGCTGGGGCACGACTCAAAATGAGAAGAAACAGTTACAAACATCCCTTGATAATCAGATCGTGGAATGTACAAAGTATAATCTAAGATCATTGGAAACTGTCAAAATGAAATGGAACACAAAAAGATGAATATCCTAGGCATTAGTGAACTGAAATGTGCAGGTATTGGCCATTTTAAATTGGACAATCATATGGTTTACTATGCTCGAATGACAAATTCAAGAGGAATGACATCGCATTCATTGTCAAAAAGAAAATTTCAAGATCTGCCTTGAAATGCAACACTACCTGTGATAGGATAATACCTACATTCCTTGTTAATACTTCTTGCGAGGGAAGACCAGTTGATATGACTATTATTCAAATGTACACACCAACCACTAAAACCAATGGTAGAGAAACCGAAGAATTCTACCAAATTCTTCAGTCTGCAACTTTATCAAACTGCAATCAAAATGCATGGGTAAAATTACTGGTAATTGGAATGTGAAAGCTGGAAACAAAGAGGAGGGATCTATAGGTAGAAAATATGGCCTTGGTGATAGAAATAAGGCTAGAGATTACGTGACAGAATTTTGCCAGACGGATAAATTATTCATCGCGAGTACTTTTTCAACAACATAAACAGTGACTATACATGCCAGATGGAATACACAGGAATCAAATTGACTACATCTGTGAGAAGAGATGATGGAGGAGCTCCATATCATCTGTCAAAACAAGGACAGGAGCTGAGTGCGGAAGAGAACATCAATTGCTCATATGAAAGTTTAAGCTGAAGCTGAAGAAAACCAAACCAAGTCTACAAGAACTAAAATATACTCTTGAATATTGTTGTTAGGTGTCATCGAATCGGTTTCAACACATAGGATCAAACATTGCCCGGTCCTGAGCCAGCCTCACAATCGTTACGTTGAGCCCATTGTTGCTGTCACGGTACCATTGTATCTCGTTATGTGCCTTCCTCTTTTTTGCTGATGTCTTTCTGTAGGAGCCGGTCCTTACTGATAACATGTTTCAATTATGAGAGGTGAAGTCTTGCCATCCTTGCTTCTAAGAACATTCTGGCTGTGCTTCTTCTAAGACAGATTTATTCGTTCTTCTGGCAGTTGATGGTACATTTAATATTCTTCCCCAACAACATAACTCAAATGCATCAATTTCCTTAGTGATTGTTCAATTTTCATATATATATATATGAGTTAATTGAAAATACTATGGCTTGAGTCAGGAGCACTTTAGTCCTCTTGAACACTTTAAAGAGGTCTTGTGCAACAAATTTGCCTAATGCAATATGTTGTTTGATTTCTTGACTGCTGCTTCCTTGAGAGTAGACTGTGGATTCAAGCAAAATGAAGTCTTTTTTAACCTTGATCTTTTCTCCATTTATTGGTTCAGTTGTGAGGATTTTTGTCTTCTTTACAGTGAGGTGCAGTCCATACTAGAGGCTGCGATCTTTGATCTTCATCAGTAAGTATTTTAAATCATTTTTGCTTCCAGCAACCAAAGTTGTATAATCTGTATAATGCAGGCTGTTAATGAGTCTTCCTCCAGTCCTGCTATGTTCTTCTTCATATAATCCAGCTTCTATGGTAAATGGATACAGCCTTAGTACACACCTTTCCTGATTTTAAACCACTCGGTATTCCCTTGTTTTGTTCAAACAACTGCCTCTTGGTCTCCGTACAGGTTCCTCAAGAGCACAATTAAGTGTTCTGGAATACCCATTCTTCACAATGGCATATATAGTTTGTCATGATCACATCTGAATTTACAGACCATTGTAAGAACAGATTTGATGCACGAGACACTAATTACTGAAGACAAGATGAGGTGTGGGATGACATCAAAGACATCATGCATGAAAAAGAAATAGGGCATTAAAAAGACAAAAGGAAAGAACAGACCAAAGTAGTTGTCAGAAGAGATGCTGAAACCTACTTTTGAATGTAGACAGAGTAACTAAAGCAAATGGAAGAAATAATGAAACAAAAGAGCAAAACAGAAATTTTCTAAGGACAGTTTGAGAAGATGAAGTATTATAAGGAAATGTGCAAAGACCAGTAGTTAGAAAACTAAAAGAAAAGAATGTGCTCAGTGTTTCTCAAACTGAAAGAACTGAAGAAAAAATTCAAGCCTCAGGGATTCTGTCGGATAAGCACTGAACTGCTAGCCACAAGTTGGCAGTTCAAATCCATCAACTGCTTCTAGGGAATCCTATACAGAGTTGCTATGAATTGGAGGAAATTTGATGGCATTACAGATTGGCGAAAGAGATGGGCAAAATAATAAATGATGTAATAAATGGAAGGAATACACAGAGGCTCTGTATCAAAAAAGAATTGATCACGTCTAACCATTTTAGGTGGTAGCATCTGATCGAGAACCAATGTCATTAAAGGAAGAAGCTCAAGTTTCACTGAAGCCATTAGCAACAACCAAGTCTCCAGGAACTGATGGAATATGAATTGAAATATTTCAATGAACTGATACAACACTGGAAGCACTCACTTGTCTATGTCAAGAAATTTTGATGACAGCTATTTGGCCAACCAACTACAAGAGATCCATATTTGTGTCCATTCCTAAGAAAGGTGATTCAAGAGAATGTTGAAATTATCAGGCTAAAATATCATTTATATCACACACAAGTAAAATTTTGCTGAAGATAATTTAAAAATGGTTACAGCAGTACATGGAGACGGGGCTGCCAGAAATTCAGGCCTGATTAGAAGAGGATATAAAGCAAGGAATATCACTGATGACATCACATGAATCTTGGCTGAAGGAAGATCGTGTTTTATTGACTATGCAAAGGCATTTGACTGTGTGGATCATAACGAAATATGCATGGATAACATTCAAAGAATGGGAATTCCAGAATGCTTACTTGTGTTCATGTAAAATTTGTATATAGACCAAGAGGCAGTTTCTCAGACAGAATAAGAGGATACTGAATTTGTTTAAAATCAGGAAAGGTGTGTACCAGGATTGTATCCTTTCATCATATTTGTTCAGTCTTTATATTGAGGAAATAATCCAAGAAGCTGGACTGTATGAAGAGGAATGTGACATCAGAGTTGGAGGAAGACTCATTAACAATCTATGATATGCAGATGATACAACCTTGCTTGCTAAA
This sequence comes from Chrysochloris asiatica, assembly GCF_000296735.1. Taxonomy (NCBI): domain Eukaryota; kingdom Metazoa; phylum Chordata; class Mammalia; order Afrosoricida; family Chrysochloridae; genus Chrysochloris; species Chrysochloris asiatica. The sequence continues at coordinate 655,081 of NW_006408565.1, read as the reverse complement.
GCACTTAATAATGAAGAAAAAAATACATAGTCTTTAGTGTGGATTACAAGGAGCTCTTTTAGTGTAGTGGTTACAAGTCAGGCTGCTTATATCATGGTCAGCAGTTCGAAACTACCAGTGGTTTCAATGGGAGAAAGATGAGGCTTTCTGCTCTTGTAAAGATTTACAGCCTTGGAAATGCTATATGGGTTTGCTATGAGTTGGAACCAACTCCATGGTACATAGCCACCACCATCAGTATGGATTACAACTTAGTGTAAAGAAAACAGAAATCCTTACAAGTGGATCAATAAATAACATCATGATAAACACAGAAAAGTTTGAAGTTGTCAGGAATTTCATTGGCATTGAGCGTATCTACTGCACAAGAACTCTTTAAAATATTAAAAAGCAAAGATAACACTTTGAGGACTAAGGTGAGCCTGATCCAAGCCACAATGTTTGAAAGCACCATGGACCAACAGAAGAACAAACAAATCTGTCAGGAAAGAGGTACAGCCAGAATGCTCCTTAGAAGTGAGAGACTCCATCTCATATGCTTTGGACATATTATCAGGAGACACCAGTCTTAAGAGAAGTAGTTGTTGTTAAGTGCCATCAGTTGGTTCTAACTCATAGCGACCCTGTATCAGGTTTCCTAAGAGCAGCTGGTGAGCTTCAACTGCCGACCTTGAGCTTCAAACCGACATTGCAGTCTAGTGCATTAACCCACAGTGTCATACCAAGACTACCTTGTGAAGTAGAGGGTCATCAAAAAAAAGGAAGATCCTCAACAAGATGGAGTGACACAGTGGGTAGAACAGTGGGCTCAAATGTAACAGCAATTATGAAGATGGTGTGGACCAGGCAGTACTTTGTTCTGTGGTCCATAGGTTCACTATGAATCAGAATTGACTTGATAGCACCTAACAGCAACTAAATCATGTTATTGTTGTTAAGTGTCGCCGAGTCAGTTCCAACTCACAGCAAGCCTGTATAGGGTTTCTGAGGAGTGACTGGTGAGTCTGAATCACCAACCTTGCAGTTCAAACTGACCTTGCAGTCCAGTACTTGTCCTACAGCATCATACTAGGACTCCAACCAAAACATCCATACTCATAATTTTTGGAGGTAGATCTTCAGCCCCTTTCTCCTAGTCTGTCTTAGTCTGGAAGTTCCACTGCTGGTATATATGGAACACTGTTGGCATTGCTTCTAGCATCATAGCAACATCCAAGGCACCACAGTAAGACGAACTAACAGACAGAGGCACATTGTTCAATAAATAGTATCAAATGAAGGGACTGGGGACACCAATGTGGGCTTAATCAAGACAGTGGCGCATAAGCCAGGCTTTACAGATTCAGTATTTGGAGACTCAGGGAGGAGAGGTGGGTCTTCCATGTGTCAACAAATAACCTGAACAGATGTGCCGAAGCTGAGCATGTTGTCAGCAGGGGGAAGCTAAGTCCTTGAGGTCACTAGAGGATGGTTCCTGGCTCAGGTGGAATGACAGTTGGGTTGAACTGGCCTTGACCCTGTCACTATAAGTCCAGTCTACAGCTCACCAGGACTTTGCCAAATAGCATACAAAGAACGCTAGAACCAGAATTCCATAATTCCAAAGGTATAATGCTTTATACTCATCAGCCTTCTTAATGATTCAAACCCCCAAACTAGTGCTGTTGAATCAATTCTGACTCATGGTAGCCACATGTGCGTCAGAGCAGAACTGTGCTCCATGGGATCTTCACTGGATGATTTTGGGGAAGTAGCATGTCAAGCCTTTCTTTCTAGGTGCTGCTGGTGGTGGTGGTGGTTATGTGCCGTGGAGTCGGTTCCAACTCATAGCGACCCTGTATAGGGTTT